>NC_072440.2:26291060-26594090 GCF_028878055.3 Symphalangus syndactylus
AGGTCCACTCCAGACCCTGTTTGCCTGGGTATCAGCAGCGGAGGTTGCAGAACAGCAGATTTTCGTGAACCGCGAATGCTGCTGCCTAATCGTTCCTCTGGAAATTTTGTCTCAGTGGAGTACCTGGCCGTGTGAGGTGTCAGTCTGCCCCTACTTGGGGGTGCCTCCCAGTTAGGCTGCTCGGGGGTCAGGGGTCAGGGGTCAGGAACCCACTTGAGGAGGCAGTCTGCCCGATCTCAGATCTCCAGCTGCGTGCTGGGAGAATCACTACTCTCTTCAAAGCTGTCAGACGGGGACATTTAAGTCTGCAGAGGTTACTGCTATCTTTTTGTTTGTCTATGCCCTGCCCCCAGAGGTGGAGCCTACAGAGGCAGGCAGGCCTCCTTGAGCTGTGGTGGGCTCCACCCAGTTTGAGCTTCTTGGCTGCTTTGTTTACCTGAGCAAGCCTGGGCAATGGCAGGCGCCCCTCCCCCAGCCTCGCTGCCACCTTGCAGTTTGATCCCAGACTGCTGTGCTAGCAATCAGCAAGACTCCGTGGGCGTAGGACCCTCCGAGCGAGGTGCGGGATGTAATCTCCTGTTGTGCCGTTTTTTAAGCCCTTCGGAAAAGCGCAGTATTAGGGTGGGAGTGAACTGATTTTCCAGGTGCTGTCTGTCACCCCTTTCTTTGACTAGGAAAGGGAACTCCCTGACCCCTTGTGCTTCCCAAGTGAGGCAATGCCTCGCCCTGCTTCGCCTAATGCATGGTGTGCTGCACCCACTGTCCTGAGTCCACTGTCTGGCACTCCCTAGTGAGATGAACCCGGTACCTCAGATGGAAATGCAGAAATCACCCGTCTTCTGCGTCGCTCACGCTGGGAGCTGTAGACTGGAGCTGTTCCTATTCTGCCATCTTGGCTCCCTCCAGATTTTTACATTTTAGTGTTGGATCTGGTGTGGCTTATAGACTATGTTCATTCTTCAGGGAGTTTTGAGTTTGGCCTACATTTAGCCAGGGACCAGTAACTCAGAAGTTTCTTCTCTAGCATCTCCTCAAAGGACATTGCCTTAGATATACACAACATTCTTCTGGGCCACCATGATGGACTATGGTTTTAGCCAGGCTGTCTTTGACTATCTATTCACTAATCTCCTAAGCTTCTGACTAGTCTGCCTCTATTATATCACAGCCATCTGTTATTCTTCACTCATTGCTAACTCTCTGTTCTTGGTGTTATCTTTTCTTTTGAAGGGTAGCATACATTTGCAGGTGAGTAATTTCATTAACCTATTTACTGTCTCTAAAATCTTGGCAGTTCTTCATTTCGTTCTGTCTCTTTCAGTCTAAGATGCAGCATTTCTGCAGACAGAGCATTTTCAAAAAACCTTGTGAGTTTACTATGTGTGTCACAAGGATTCATGCTATTAGACAACAGGGTCTTTCATAGATCAGGGATTCATGCCATTAGACAACAGGATCTTTCACAGATATTTCCACAGGCTCACCTATATTTCTGGCTTCTGCTAAGATGGTTGAATGGGTCCACGAGTCACATTCCTACTCTCTTCAGCATTAACAAAGGTTTTCCAGCTATGCCCTTGGCCTTCTCTACAAAGCACACTTTTCTTACAGGAATCTGCAAGTTTTACCATCTTTTCCAATCTTGATGGACAGAATTTCCCAAATCATCAAGTTCTGGTTCCTTTTTGCCTAACAGTTCTTTCTTCAATTTATCTTTTTCTCCTCACATTTTACTATAATCCCCAAGAAGAAACCAAGTTGCACTCTCAGTGCTTAACTTGGAAATCACCTCAGCTAAACCTCTAAGTTTAGTACTTACAAGTTCTGCTTTCACACAACTTGCAGGACAAATCTAGGCTTTCTGGTACTATATAGCAAGGAACACCTTTCCTCCAGCTTCTAAAAACTTGTTCTATATTTCCTTCTGAGCCCTTGCCAATAATGCCTTTAATGCTCATTTTTTCACCAACATTCTGTTCATGATGATATATGCATTATCTAAGATGATTCAGGTTCTCTCTAATGTGCTCCTCCTGAGCCCTCCCTGGTAGGATCTTTAACATCCACATTTCTACCAGATGTCTGTTCAAGACAATTCAGGCTTTCCAGTTCCAAAGCACTTCTACATTTTTAGGTATTTGTTACAATAGCACCCCGCTTTCTGGTACCCAAATCTGTATAGGTTTCCTATGACAGCTATAACCCAACACAAACTGGGTGGCTTAAAGCAACAGAAATTTATTCTCTCACAGCTCTAGAGACTAGAAGTCCAAAATCAGAATCACTGGGCTAAAATCAAGGTATCATTGGGGCTTGACTCCTTCCAGAGGCTGTAGAGGATAATCTGTTACTTGCCTCTTTCAGCTTCTAGTGGCTGCCAGCCTTCCTTGATTTTGGCTGCATCACTGAGATAATTGAAGATAAGCCCCTAATCTCAAAATCCTTAACTTAATCATATTTGCAAAGGTCTTTTTTCCAAATAAAGTTGACATTTACAAGTTCTAGAGATGAAGACATGGATATCTTTTGGTGAGGGTGGATGAGGGGGCATTTTCAGCCTACCACAATAAGTGCGGAGGAACTTTGACTTTCCACTTAATACCTTTCTGTAATTTTTAACTTTTTTTGCAATGTGCAAATATTGCTTTTATGATTTTAAACATGAATTAACATTAATACACCAGAAGGACATGCACACATGCATACACACCCATCTCAGAGTACAAAATGATTAAAAAGTAGTTTCAAAAGCGATGTGGTATACCTGAGACCACCTAGTTATTATCTCAAAAGAGAGATATATATCTTCTTTAAAAGCCTGGCACAGTGGCCAGGCGCAGTGGCTCACACCTGTAATCTCAACACTTTGGGAGGCCGAGGCGAGTGGATCTCTTGAGGTTAGAAGTTCAAGACCAGCCTGGCCAACAAGGCGAAACCCCGTCTCTACTAAAAATATAAAAATTAGCCAGGCTTGGTGATGCACACCTTTTCCCAGCCACCTGGGAGGCTGAGGCACAAGAATTGATTGAACCCTGGAGGCAGAGGTTGCAGCGAGCTAAGATCATACCACTGCACTCCAGCCCGGGCAACAGAGCGAGACTCTGTCTCAAAAAAAAAAAAAAAAGACTGACATAATGTAAATTTGTGATAATCATTTTATTATAGGAAGATGAAGAAAGTGTACCTGTTGTGTTTGTGAGTGGCACAAACTAGATAATATCAAAGGTAAGAGAGAAAGATTCAAACTACTTTAGTAGGCTGGGATGCTTTCTTATAAAAGGAAATATATATACACTTTTAATTTTTAGGTACATACACTGGATAGAAATTTATATGCTTCCTCTCATTCCATACATTAACATGGAAATTTAGGCTTCTTTTAGTATAATGTTACTTAAAGCCTACTCACCATATCCTTTCTGCCCTACATTCATTCTTTTACTAAACAATACTTTTTAGTATTTACTTCACGTAAGATACTAAGATAGTCTCTGGAAATATGAAGACATATATCTGTAGTAAAAGCTTTGAAGCAACTTAAACATTCACTAATAGGGTACTGGTGAATAAATTATAGTACGTTCATATAGTAAACTATTACGTAGCTACTGAAAAGAATGAGGAAGTGTAGTCTACACTGATATGGAACAGTTTCCAAGGACTTGTTAGGAGGGTGGGGGAAAGAAGGCAAAATACAGAGTGTATATAATATATGACCATTTGTGTAAGAAAATATGTATACATACATATTATGTATACATACATACATACATACCTATTGGACTAGACTATTGCTGGAAAATTCCAAATAAATTAACCATGGCTGACTCAGGAAAAAATAATAGTACAGGGGTAGAGGAGGGAAACTTATTTTGCACTGTATTTTCGTCTGAGCCTTCTGTATTTTGAACCATATTCATTAATTTCCTGTTGAAAAATAATAAATTATTTTAGAAAAAACAGTCCCACCCTCAAGAAAGTTAGAAAAAAGTATACTAGGAGAGATTGATATGAAAGAAATAAGTATAATGTGGAGTATATTGGGCAGTAATATGTGTGTGAAAAGAAGGAGAAGTCATTTTTCTCTGGGCAGCAGTGGATGGTGAGGCATTGGGGGAGCTCGGGGAGATCTGCATAGAGGAGGTTGTTTGAGAAGTAGTAACAGCAGTAATCGATTGACCGGTTTTTCACTGAGTCTGAGGAGGAGCAGCAGCAGCACAGGTATAAACGGAAGATGTAATTATCTCCTGGAAACTGTTAAAATTATATTTACTACTACAGAACCCAGTTCTAATTCTTGGTGTATTTGCTAATTTCATTTCACTAGCAGCTGAGCCACTGATGTTTCTACCTCAGCCTTTCTTGCGTCCTGCCTTTCTGCCTGCCTGCTTTCCCACCTTCCATCCCCCTTACCTCCTTCTCCCTTTCTTCTCTTCCCTCCTTCTTTCTTTTTCTCTTTCTCCCTTTCATTCTTCCTTTAGTCTTTTTTAATGAGAAGAAACTCATGTATCAACAAATTAAAATTCAGAAGCAACTACAATAATTCTTTTTTTATTGGACAAGGATTTATAGATAAATCCAAACTGTGTTTTCGAAAGAGATATTTGATGTTACTTAGAGTTGTCTGCTAGCACACGTTCACAGTAATATACCCTCAATCTGGGTTCCCTTACATAAGCAACCTTTTTTTAGGTGGCAGAGTTACTTCTTCTGAATGGAGCTGATCCATTATTTAGAAATGATGATGGAAAATGTGCTTTGGATGAGGCCAAGGATTTATGTATGAAGCGTCTCCTTGAGAGATATATCCCTAAACATCAAAAATGCCTTACATCAGGTAAGATGAAACTGCCCTGTAATAGCTATTTGTCACGTCAGTAAAGTTACAGAAATTTAATTTAGAATTAAAGAAATTAAATTTATTTTTCTTATGAGTGTTGAGAAAATCCATCCAATAATGTCTTTCCTTCATCCTTTTAATAAATCACACTGACTTGTTTGCAAATGCACATAGGACTCTAAAAGAAAAAAGAAAGGTAATACTTTTCTGCAGGTTGTACATTGCAAACAGTTAAGAAACCTTTTATAAATTTGTTTCTTTTCCCTAAAATCCTTTGACTAAATAACATGATATGATATAAATTAAATTTGGTTATATCCTTTTCAGTGAAAATGGCCAGGTTTATTTATATTCATTCCCTAAGAATATTTTCTTATGGCTATACTTTTTCCTTCTCATCCGCTGCTCTATTAAATTGAACAACAAAATAACTTGATCTATAGTTTTCAATAAAAAACTATGTAAACATAATTTAAATATATGACATACTCTTTATACTCTCTAATACATTTGTTAGATTTTTTGGTAACAACTCTACATTCATCTGCTCAGAACTCTGCAATGGCTTTCCCTGTAATCTAGAAGAAAAGCCAGTATCCTTACAATAGCCTAGAAGTTCCTGTTATCAGCTGACCACCCTACTAGTTAACCCCTTTTACCAGTACTTTCTACCACCATTACTCAACTTCAGTAATGCTGGCCTCCTTGCTTTTCCTCAGATATGCCTCCCCAAGTCCTAATTCAAATGTCACCTTCTCAACGAGGCCTAGACCACCCTACTTAATACTGCAACTGCCCCCTTCTTACCCTCACTGTATTAGTTATCTATCAGTATGTAACAATGAATCCTAATACTTAGCAGCTTAAAACAAAAAAATGTTTTATCTCACACAGCTTCAGAGGCTCAGGATTCTGGGAGCAGTTTAACTGAGTGGTTCTAGATGAGAGTCACAGGTTATAGTCATCTCAAGTTGCAACTAGGACAGGAAGATCCACTTTCAAACTCACAAATGATTGTTGGCAGGACTCAGATCATTGCTGGTTGTTGGCTGAAGGCTTTATCTACTTGCCACATTAGCTTCTCCATAAGGCTGCTGACAACCTGGCAGTTATCTCAGAGCAGGTTACCTAAGAGGAAGAGAATGTACCTTAGACAAAAGCCAGTCTTTTCATAACCTAATCTTAAAAGTGATATGTCATCACTTTTGCCATATTCTGTTTGTTAGAAGTGAGTCACTAAGTTTGGCCCACACTCAAAGGTAGCAGAATTAAGCTCCACCTCTTAATATATATGGATATATTTTTAGAATCATTATACTCACTCCATTCCCTCTAACCCTGCTCTGCTTAGACATTCCCCATAGCACTTATTACCTAACGCATTAGAAAATTGACTTATTTTTTATTTTCTGTCTTTTTCCTCCAGAATCTAAGCTCCATGAAGGAAAAGATCTTTGTTTTGTCTACTGATTAATATTAAAGTGTCTTGTACATAGTAGGCATTCAGCAAATGTTTATTGAATAAATATTGTCAGTCCTCTGAAACAAAAACAAAAACAAATTCTTTCCATTCAAGAGATCTATATGTGCTTCATTCCCATTTATTAAACTGTATTTTAATAAAAAATTTCCCCAACAGATATTTCCTCCCAAAGGCTTTTATATATTATTATCTTAACAACAAAGGCTTCTACCTTTGCAATTCCCCCTTCATGCGCAGGAAAATTTAATCTGAAAATCCTTCTCACCATGAAGTGAGTGGGCCTCCCTACATGTCCTGTAGTTCTCCCTTAATAGAACAAAACTTAGGCTCGCAGTGGAAACCTATCCTCTGCTAAAGCTCTGTGTCTTCCTGGGGACGAATAATACAGCTGTGGCTGTTGTCACTTCTTTGATACAAATATAAATTCAAAGTTCTTTGGTGGCAAGTAATCAACTTAAGGCTGAAAAGGGAGTTTCTTGACAGAACAACTCAAGAATTAAAGGAAAAGCTGAAGATCCAGACCTTGGAAAGGTCAAGAATAAAAGCAGCTCCAGGGATCTAGGAAGCAGGAACCAATGGTATCTCTCTTCAGAGAGCTGCCTATGAGGTTATGTGCTGGGCAGGCAAAACAACAGATCCTCTCTAACCACCTCCACTGGAATTTATTTTCTGTGGAGAGTCATTCATTCATTCATTTGTTCTATCAGGGTTGCTATATATCAAACACTAAATAGTGCCAGAGCCTAATAATACAAAATGAATAAGAAACAGGGATAGCAAGCAATTACGATGAAGAATGTGATAAAAGAATGCTCAGGCCCTATGAGAGTACATAAAAAAGACACATAACCCAGGCTCCTTCATGTCCAGGAGGATAACAGGACAGATATTACATATCTATCTTGGTTAATTATTAAGTGTCAACACAAACCCTTTGATAAGTCTATTAGAAAAGATCTTTTCCTGATCTAAATGGTTTTAAATGAAATTTAAAGTACATCTCTGTATTAGTTTGTTCTCATGCTGCTAATAAAGACATACCTGAGACTGGGTAATTTATAAAGGAAAGAGGTTCAATTGACTCACAGTTCTGCAGGACTAGGGAGGCCTAAGGAAACTTACAATCATGGCGGAAGGGGAAGCAAACACGTCCTTCTTCACATGGCAGCAGCAAGGAGAAGTGCAGGGGAACAGCCCTTTATAAAACCATCAGATGTTGTGAGACTTACTCACTATCAGGAGAACAGCATGAGAAAAACCTACCCCCATGATTCAATTACTTCCCGCTGGGTTCCTCCCATGACACATGGGGATTATGGGAGATACAATTCAAGATAAAATTTGGATGGGGACACAGCCAAACCATATCAATCTCCTTCCCAGCTGGGTTCTATTTATTATAAAACAGTTCTTCCAATTATTGTTGGGTGTGTCTGTTATTGAAAATCAGGTGCAGTTGAGCAATCTAACAACCAGTCATGAAACTAGTTTTTCTTTAGGGTTAGTGGATCTATTTTATTATTTTATGGACACTTATTTTATAAATCATATACTTGATCAAGAAATGCAGTTGTCTGAATGCTATTGACTAAGAACTAAGTCCTGGATCAAAATATTCTACTTTTATAGTGAAGAGAAAACTTCATTGATAATTGAAGGCTACCAGGAGGTAATTAATTAGTGGTTCATTAGAGCAAAAAACTTCCTTCCAAGTAGCCAAATTGCATGAGAAGTGAGACAGACAGTAACTTGTTGAAGCCAGGTCTATAAAAGCACATTAAGATAAATTATTAAAACAATCGTGTTAACATTTTAAACTACATGGAAAATTGCAAATAAAATTCAGTTGGAGGCAAAAGTATATTTTTAAATTATTGCTTTGATAATCTGCTTAACTGCTTGACTTCTCTATTTTAAATAATTACGACATGCATTGTTTTGCTCTTCTGGGAATGCTTCCTACAGCATTCTAGTCCTTTCTCCAAATCCGGAATCCCCTGTTCACCAGTGGCTACTTTAATCTATTCCTACCCAGTGAAGTTTCTTTCATGTAAAGGAATCCCAAACATTTCTCCATAGGACTAAGCTCCCACTCTTCCTTTGTGAGAGAATTTACGAAGATGGGTTGCATTATCATGCTTCACCAGATGGTTTGAATATTTCTTAAGTTTGAACTTTCAAATTCCATGATTAATTATCAGCCTACTTTTCAATATGAATTCAAAATTAGGTTACTTAAGTAAAGAAGATTTGTATGTAAATAGAGAATATTATTTCACTTAAATAAAGAAATAAAAACAGAGTATTCATTTTTAAGTTCAGATGAAGAGCTTTCAAGTATGGAAATGATGAATAAAGAACTTTCCTCATATAAAATATATTTGCTGCTTTTCTAGCTTAAAGTAAAATATATCTACTTTGATGTAGGACAAGGGTTCTGTCCTAACTTTATAGCCTCATAGGCTGTAAAGCTTATAGGGTAAATTAACATTCCTAATTTTCTTATCTGTAAACTTGGGTTTATAATATCTGTGCATCTACCTGTATACCTGTGGGATTGTTAATGTGAGGACTGAAGTTAATATGTGTAAATATCTCAATACAGTACCCGGTACATTGTGGGAACTCAGAGTGGCAGAGGGAAAATAATATAGCTATATCACCAAATATCACCACCTCAGAATTTATACCTGGGTATTAAGTTGGTTGTATTAGGGAATGTAAAGTCTTAAAACTGAGAGAAAATAAAGCCCTGTTCTTCCTTCCAGATTCTCTTAGGAACCAGGTCCCTTGCAGGGTGGTTTCTGGAAAATATGATTTTTTTACTCTTTTATTTAAGATCAAAGGTTTGGAAAAGGCATAGTGTCCTTTTGCTCTTAGAAAATAATAATAACAATAATAATGGAGCACTTTCTCTATACCTAGGATTCATGTAAACACTTTAAATGGATTATATAATTTAATCTTCACCATTCTATAAGGCTGAAACTATTACTGGCTTTCATTTATGGGCATTTTATGGAGGCAGAGACATTAAGAAATTTGCCCAAGGTCAGCCAGCTGGTAAACAGATGAGAATCAAGACTGAAACTCTGGAGTGAGTCCCCAGAGACGGTGCTCCAAAGGAATAGCACCTTTTTGCTTGGTAAAAGGACATTATGTTTGACTTTTTCACCTGTATAATGTGAATGAATCAATGTCAGACTTCAGTATGCAGCTCATAATTTGATTGCTATCATGAAAGTTATCCCCAAGAAATAAATTAAATTGCTCTGTTTTCGAATTACATCCTCATTAAAATATTTTACATTTCTATCTTATATTTAGGGAAATTTGTGTTATGTATCACATACAAGATGTTCATTCATTTATTCCTTCCTCTGCCAAATATTCTTTGAATATTTCCTGTGTGTAAGCCATTGTTCCTAGGTTTTTATCTTCTGTAGCCAAATGCATATATAGTTAACTTTAATTCTACTTTCAGTATGTAAAGGAGGCTATGAAGAGACACTAAAATACATTCCTTTTATTATCAACTTAGGCTTTTTAAAAATAATCTTTTTCCCCCTGTGCATTCACAAGATGATTGGCCTTTTCCATCTGTGTATGTTTTGCTTTGAAGAGAATGCAGCATTCAATTAGGACCTTATTAAACAGTCATATTAGGAGATGATAATCTAATTAATTATAAAATAATTTTTCACTTTATAAAAGTAGCTTGTACACAGTTACATAATCTATTGAATAAAGAGGTCATATCTGGATATATCTGTGGGGAAAATAAATACTGAGTTTAGTGCCAATCTTTAGTATTAATTATTTTGTTAGATCTGTTTTGCTTTCCCTATAGAAATGTTTTAGCTCTCTTAAGATAGTATTTGATTTCTAATATGGAACTTATAGGAATGTTATATGTGCCAATTTTAATATAAAATGTTTGCATAATTTCACTTATTCCACTTGGTTTTCTCGTGGCAAAGGACTGGTGGGTTTTAGAAGTCTAAAGTGTAAACACTAGAAGCTGTTTTCATTGATTTTCTCTTTTTGTTTACAGCTCAAAGGAGTAGCATTGACCCACTAGACACAGACGATGTGTACCAACACAAGGTATATCTATGTTTAGTAATAAACATTTTTATAGGGATGTAACTTCTGGTTGTTTTACAGATTGTCAAAGGGAAGAGAAAGACTGCTGAAGCTTTAGTAATAGTGACTTCACATTTGCTTTTAAGATACTAGAATAATTGCATGAGAATCAGAGGGTTCTGGGCTGTTAGTTTGTAGCATATCTGGGCACGCTAATATATTGGTAACCATTTCCTTCTTCCTCCTCTTTATGGAGCTTAAGGTTTATCAACCATGTCTAATTTCCTGTGGCCTAAGCACAGTACAGGAAGGAGTGAAAGGTATTAGCCCATCCCTTCAAACTTTACATCGTGGCCAGTTACTCTTCATCTGGTACTTGAGTTGTGGTGAAGGAGAGGAAGCTGTGTTCCTGTTTTAATCTTAGCAGCCCGTAATAATTTTTTCATACAGACCAGTTGAAGAGCATATCTGTCTTGCTGTTTTTAAGTCAATTTTTCTGCTTCCATCCCATAGTTCTCCCAGATACTAGAAGAAGAAACCCCTAATTCTAGCTCCACCTATGTAACAATTGGGAGAGGAGAGTGTTTCTAAAGCATTTGTGTAAAGCTTCTTGTAAAGTTTAGAGTCTGACTACTGGAATCTGCTTTCTTTGATTTTCTCTTGCTGTTTACAGCTCAAAGGAATAGCACCAATCCACTAGACACAAAAGATGTACACCAACACAGAGTTTCCTTGTAAAGGAAACTTTGATCTGATTAATTTAAAAGCCTATAAAAATTAAGTAGATTAAAATTTTTTATTATGTTTAATAAGATTAGTAGTGCTAAAATACTGGCAAGAAGGAATTAAAATCTACAGTAGAAAATAAAGATTAGTATACATACTGAGCCTAAATCTATTACATTTGCCTTTCTTCTATTAGTCTACATTTCTGAAATATCAGGTTGGCTATATCCCAGCAGGATCTGTGGTTAGATTGAATTAGAAAATAATAATTTCAATCAAATAATGGCTGATTTATCAATAATCCAGATTGAATTGATATAGTACTACTGCTGAAAATTAAAGCTAAATATATATTTTTTTCTATAGAAACCAAAGTTCAGTTCTAAAAGTCACATTTGGCATGTTTGCAATGAAAATTCCAACAGACAGAAGCTGGAACATGTAAAAGTCAATAAAGGAAGCAAAGAGAGTTTATTTATAAATAAAGAAGAGGTATATGAATATTACCAAAAAGATCCCAAAAACACAAAATTTGGTAAATCCAAGCATAAACAATCAACTCTTAACCAGATATACTCTACAGGACTCAGAAAGGGCAATCTCCATAACGTCAAAGATCCCAACACAAACGTGCCAAAAGGTATAGGAAGAAGAAAAACACAACATAAAAGGACACAAGTAGATGATGTAGACTGTAACCCAAGAAAGACACTAGCTGTCTCTCCTTCCAGGAGAATAAACGGTTTGGTTACCTATCAGCAGCATATTCCAGAAACCCTTAATGACCTTCCGGAAGAATCGTGTGAACCTTCTAGCTTAACTCTGTCAAGCCTGAAAAATGGATTAGATAACAGTACTGAGGCTTGTTCAGTTTCCAAAGAGATACACATCCAGAACCTGGATTTGTCAGATAGTCAAGAAGTTCAATGCTTGGAATTAGAATCTGTTGACCAAACTGAAGCTATTTCTTTCCCAGGACTTTCATTACATAAAGAAATCAAGTTACCAGTTGTTACTACAGATAAGCAGCCTCACACTCTCCAGGAACAACACCATGTACTTTATAAATCTCATGAAAACAGTAACTTGGTCCCAAAAGATGAGAGATTTAACAAATGGGAAAATTCTTTCCTATCCTTTGTAAAGGGAAATTCTGATAATGATGATGGTGATGATGATTGCTCTACCTCTGAGAAGGCTATAACATCTAAAAAGGTGTTGTGTTCTACAGGTGGCAAAAAACACTATAATTTTAAGGAGAATTTAACAAATGAAAAAGAAATGGGTTTTCAACAGTTTTTACTTTCTGAAGATCATCTTTCACAGGAAAATGAGTTAAAAGCAGTCAGCCTAACCACGCTTCCAGAACAGGAAGCTGTTAATTTTTCTCATTCAGATAATGCAGTTACTTCTGAACATGTTGCAAATTATGAACAATGCATATTTGGACCTTCTTTTGATCACTCACATGGCAGTCCTGAGCAAAATTCCCTGGCTTGTATGATAACACTTTCGACACATGAGGTTTCAAAGTTGACTAATCATGTGGAGCTATTCAAAAAGCCACAGGATTATATTCCCAGAGTACCAACTTTTTTAACGAATCAAACAGATACACATATCGTGGAAAAGGTGGCAAAGAATTGTGACACTGAAAGGAATTACGTTGACAGAGACCAAAAAATAATTTATTCAAATGAGCCTTTATCCATAGTTGTTCATTCTCAAGTAATAGAAACAACTAAAGTTGAAAAAAGAAGACAAAACCATCTAGAAAGTGAGACTATACATGATACAGATTCTCGTTCCACAAACAATATGAGTAAAGAACTGGCCGACATCTCGCAACTTAGTCAAAGAGAAAAGAAGGAAATTTCTCACAAACCAGGTATTAGTAATATTGCTTAATCTGTACATATTTCCTATAGATTTACTTATTTTTATAGAAATTTCCAACTGAATTGTATTCAACCGATGGCCAAACTAAGAAGAATGAGGATATGTGGGCCATATTTTGAGATGCCACTAAACCTAGTAGTTAAGTAATAGTGATTACTTTGAAAGTCAAAATGATGTTATCAAAGATGATTGCTAAGCTGATATTGACTGATGGTAATAAACAGTAGTTTTTTTTTATAATTATTATTATACTTTAAGTTCTGGGATACATGTATAGAACGTGCAGATTTGTTACATAGGTATATACGTGCCATGGTGGTTTGCTGCACCCATCAACCCATCATCTACATTAGGTATTTCTCCTAATGCTATCCCTCCAGTAGCCCCCCCACCCCATGACAGGCCCTGGTGTGTGATGTTCCCCTCTGCATCTGTTCTCCTTGTTCAATTCCCACTTATGAGTGAGAACATGTAGTGTCTGGTTTTCTGTTCCTGTGTTAGCTTGCTGAGAATGATGGTTTCCAGCTTCATTCATGTCCCTGAAAAGGACATGAACTCATCCCTTTTTATGGCTGCATAGTATTCCATGGTGTATATGTGCCACATTTTTTTATCCAGTCTATCATTGGTGGGCATTTAGGTTGGTTTCAGGTCTTTGGTATTGTGAACAGTGTCACAATAAACATACATGTATATGTGTCTTTATAGTAGAATGATTTATAAGCCTTTGGGTATATACCCAGTAATGGGATTGCTGGGTCAAATGGTATTTCTGGTTCTAGATCCTTGGAGGAATCACTGTACTGTCTTCCACAATGGTTGAACTAATTTACACTCCCACCAACAGTGTAAAGGCATTCCTATTTCTCCACATCCTCTCCAGCATCTGTTGTTTCATGACTTTTTAATGATCGCCATTCTAACTGGCTTGAGATGGTATCTCATTGTGGCTTTGATTTGCATTTCTCTCATGACCAGTGATGATGAGCTTTTTTTCATGTTTTTTGGCCACATAAATGTCTTCTTTTGAGAAGCATCTGTTCATATCATTTGCCCACTTTTTGATGGGGTTGTTTGTTTTTTTCTTGTAAATTTATTCGTTGTAAATTCTGGATATTAGCCCTTTGTCAGATGGATAGATCACAAAAATTTTCTTCCATTCCATAGGTTGCCTGTTCACTCTGATGATAGTTTCTTTTGCTGTGCAGAAGCTCTTTAGTTTAATTAGATCCCATTTATCAATTTTGGCTTTTGTTGCCATTGCTTTTGGTGTTTTATTCATGAAGTCCTTGCCCATGCCTATGTCCTGAATGGTATTACCTAGGTTTTCTTCTAGGGTTTTTATGGTTTTAGGTCTTATGTTTAAGTCTTTAATCCATCTTGAGTTAATTTTTGTCCCCTAAGGGTAAGGAAAGGGTCCAGTTTCAGTTTTCTGCATATGGCTAGCCTGTTTTCCCAACACCATTTATTAAATAGGGAATCCTTTCCCCATTGATTGAATAAACAGTATTTCTATCACTCTTTCTGTTGCTTTTTAATTAGCATCAGGAAACCTAACAACATTTTGATAGCAGGAAATTGTTAGGTCTATTCATTTCAACTATCTACTATATTCCTATCAGAGCTGCAACCAGCAAACTTTTTGTCTGTTACATAAAAACATTTTTAAAAGCTTCCATTTCCTTAAACAGTCTAGTGTGGAACAGAAACTTCAAAAAATCAGAAATTTTATTTTCTAATTGTATAACCAGGTAGGAGAACAACAACACTGATATTGTAAAATGTTTGTTTCAGATGAGGAATTAACTAATAACATCAGTGGAGATGAAATAACTATAAGAAATTGTGAGGAGATAAAAGAAAAAACAGAGTCAGAAATTCACATGCCTACTAATAGCCAAGAACACAAAACAGTTCAGAATTTCAGAAAAAGACAAAGTTTCTTAAAAACTACCTGCAACCTAGGTTTGTATTCCTATAATTGTATAGGTTAA
Organism: Symphalangus syndactylus; assembly: GCF_028878055.3. Classification (NCBI taxonomy): domain Eukaryota; kingdom Metazoa; phylum Chordata; class Mammalia; order Primates; family Hylobatidae; genus Symphalangus; species Symphalangus syndactylus. The sequence continues at coordinate 26,306,089 of NC_072440.2, forward strand.
AGTTTACAAAATCAAGCCCAGCAATTCACTCTACTTCAAGGAATTTCTAAACTTTCAGATATATTGTTTCTTTTTGTAGTTATTCACTGACTTATATGACTATTTCAATGATATTTGTTGTTAAGGCACCACTTGAGAATCCAATAATCTGTAAATATATTCATGTCATATTTCTGTCCATGACTTCTAGTTTATTATATTAGAGGAGATAAGGTAAACTGCAGACACAGCAAGAATATTCAGTAGAGACAGGAGGCGTGAAATGTGTCAGATTCTTTAGATACTTCCATTCAGCCCTTTTAACATAAGGGAAATTAAAGAAACATAGCCATTAGTTTGTGTTGTGTCAGATGAGTGAACTGTGCGTGTTTCACAGTATGGACAAGCTAAGCATCCTTTGATAGTTCTTGGAGATAGTTCTGTCATAAACAATAGGCTGGACCACTTCAGGTTAAACATTATTCACTGAATGTTGATTTACATACTGTCTGTTAAGAGGTAGGAAGGACACTGAATTAGGCATTCTCTATGAACATTCTTTCATTTTCCCCCTCTCATGTAAACTGAAATCCTTCTTATACATACCTCCTATAGTGGGTTGAATGCTGGCCCCGCCAAAACATGCCCTGTCCCAATCCCTGTAGTTTGTCGCTATTACCTTATATAGTAAAAACATGCCTATTACCTTCTTTGCATATGTGATTAAGTTAAGAACCCTAAGATAAGGAGACCATCCTGGATTATCCAGGTGGGCCCTAAATCTAATTACGGTGTCCTTATAAGAGAAACACAGGGAGATTTGAAACACACAGAAGAAATGATGAGATGAAGGCAAAGGAGGAATGTAGCCACAGCCAAGGAAGCCAAGGAGTGCTGACAGCCATCAGAAGCTAGAAGAGGCACAGAAAGATTCTCTCCTAAAGCTTCCAGAGGGAGTACAGCCCCGTTGACACTTTGATATTTATTTCTGGTTTCCAAATTATGAGAGAATACATTCTGTTGTTTTAAGTCACCCAGTTTGTGGTAATTTGTTACAGCTACCGCAGGAAACTTCACACCTCTCTAGCAGCACTTAATCACATTTAAATGTAATTTTTAACATGTCTGTTATTCCACCAGACTGTAAGCCACTTGAGCAGAGAATTGAACTGCTCCAGAGGTAAGAATTTTAGATAGTGACATCTGGGATTCACTAAAACAATGGCAGGCTTACCTCCTGCTGATCACCCAACAGTGAATTCAACTATGCCACATTCCCCTCACCCTCCAGAGTTCTGCCACATTCCCCTCACCCTCCAGAGATGTCCAATTAGGATTTTAGTTTTCCTCACTAAAATATGAATGAACAGATAGTCAAGGATCAACAAGTATTTGCAGAAAACACCAATATGAAAGATATCAAAGTAAACTAAGCAGACCAAAGGAACCCAGAAGAAACAGAAACTATACAAGAATCAAGAAACATCTAATATTTTTTCCAAAAAGGTATAGAAAAGAGGGAACAATAAGAGAACAATACAGAGCTTTTAGTTGTTGAAAACAGAAATTTAAATAAATAGATAATATATAGATATGTACAGCAGGGTTACAAGGCAAACCTTTACAAGTCTACTAAGGACAAAAAAAGAAAAAGCTGAAAATAGGAGAGAAAAGATAAGAAAATTAAAGATCACTCCAGGAAATCCAGGGAGAACAACAAGTGAACAGTAGAAGAAATCATTAAAGAAAGAATACAAGAAATGAGATAAGCATTTCCATATTGAAAGTACCACTTAGTGTCTAGTACAGTGAACAAGGCACCTCACTGAAATTTCAGAACAAGAATAAAGATCCTGAAAGCTTCCGAGAAGAAAAAACTGGTCACATAATGGAGAGAAATCTAAGTATTTAATAGCATTATACTTATTAATAGTAACATCAGATTCCAAACTACAGTGGAGTTTTTGAAGACGTTTAGGATGAGTACTATTTGTTTCCTTTTGAATTTCTGTCAGATTTTGTTATTTTACATTTTTAGTCAAATGCTGTACAAACTTATGTTAGTAACATTGAGAAGTTTTTGAGTTTTTGCTCCAAAATATATATTACATGGCTACCTTCTTTGCTACAAACACACCAGGAACAAGAATTTATACCATCCACAGTAAGAATTATTGGGAGAGTTTGTTGTTGTTGTTGTTGTTTGAGACAGGGTCTTGTCTGTCACCCAGGCTAGAGAGCAGTGGCACAATCACAGTTCGCTGCAGCCTTGACCTCCCAGGCTCACATGATTCTCCCACCCCAGCATCCCTCAGTAACTGGGACTACATGCCACCACACCCCGCTAATTTTTAAATTTTTTTAAGAAATGTCATCTCCCTATGTTGCCCAGGCTAGTCTCAAACTCCTCCTGCCTCAGCCTCCCAAAGTGCAAGGATTACAAGTGTGAGGCACTGTGCCCAGCTGGGAGAGGTTTTTCTATTCAAACTTGCGGTCTGCAGGCCTGCAATCTTAGATATAATTTTCAAATATATTCTCTCTCTCTCATATATATACACACACACACACACACACACAGACACACACACACACATAAGTTTTTAATTCTTCCAGTAAAGAATTTTGGATTGCTAATCTCTAAAGAGCAATATGTTTTTGTCTGGCTGCCAGTGGAAAAGATATATGAGACTCATTCTTCCCTGTGATTCATATAACCCAAGAATCCATTTTTTAGAGAACAGTTCTCTAATCTTTTTATCTCTTGCCCTGAAACCATATGCATGGTTGATGACATTTAGGAAGTAGAGCAAGAAGATTGTCCCAAAGTTTAATGCAGTGATTCTCAAACCTTAGTTTGCATCAGAATTACCTGAAAAGCTTGTTAAAACACAGATTGCTGGGCGCTACCCTCAAAGAATCTGATTCAGTAGGTGTGTTAGTTGTCTCTATTACACACTTATTATCTCATTCTTTCTGTAGGTCAGGAATCAGGCATGGCTTTGTTGGGACCTCTAACAGAATTGTTCATAGGCAGCAAAGTGTTGGCCAGGACTGGGGTCTCATCTGAAGGCTCTGCTAGGGAAGGATACACTTTCAGGCTCATGTGATTGTTGGCAGAATTCAATTTCTTGAGGATGGTTGGCTGAGGGCCTCAGTTCCTCACTGGTGATTGGCTGGTGGCCATCCTCAGTTTCTTGCTGGGTGGGCTTCTCCAACATGGCTACTTGCATCATCAAAGCATACAAGCTGAAGGCAATACAGCAAGTCTGCTAGCAGGACAGAAAATGTTACAATCTCTTTTAACCTAATCAGTTAAATGAAATTCCCTCAATGTGGAAATATTCTATTGGTTAGAAGCCAGCTATTCAAGAGAAGAAGAGTACACAAAGTCATAAATACCAGATGGTGAGGATCATTAGGAGCCATTTTAGTCTGTCCTCCAAAGTAAGTTTGGAGTGGACTGGGGAATTTGCATTTCTAACAAGTTTCCTCCATGGTGCGGATACCACTGATTTAACTAATATTTTCTGTTTCATCACCCTATCCCTTTATTTTGCTTTGCATCTCAGTCTGAAGCTTCTCTAATGCAGTTTTCTTTCTTTCTTTCTTTCTTTCTTTCTTTCTTTCTTTCTTTCTTTCTTTCTTTTTCTTTTTCTTTTTTTTTTTTTTTTTTGAGATGGAGTGTATCTCTGTTGCCCAGGCTGGAGTGCAGTGGTGCAATCTTGGCTCAGGGAAACCTCCACCTCCTGGGTTCTAGTGATTCTCCTCCCTCAGTCTCCAGGGTAGCTGTGATTACAGGCATCCACCACCATGCCCGGCTAATTTTTGTATTTTTAGTAGAATGCTGGGATTACAGACATAGCCACTGCGCTTGGCCCTGATGCGGTTTCTATAGAAAACAAACCTTCAGGTTCCTGGCTTTGGGTTGGAGATCTGCAATAAGAGGAGTGGTTGCTAGTCAGTTGAGGGTTGGGGAAGGAAACTTGGAGTCCCAACTTTTCTATGTAAAAGATCTTATATAAAAGATATTAACCAACTGCCCAGCCCCCACCCCCACCGTTCCACACACCTGCCTTCCATAGTGCCTCATTTCCCCAAGTGTGGAGTGTGTGAGTTCAGATTGGCTCTCTCTCTACAATTCCCTTTGCAGGCACTTGTGTTGGAGCATTCCCCATTCTGCCAAGCCAGTTCACCCTTCTCCATCATTGACTTTCTAATCCCCCCAAATTTGTTGAAGTCTTTGTCCTTTATTGTTTCCTCTTTTATTATTTTATATGGTACTTTAAAATTTCTTTTACTGTCATTTTAGCATGGTTTTGGCAGGAAATAGGGGGAAAACATGATCAGTTCATTACTTTTAATTCCAACTTAAGTCTGTCTAACTTGTATTGCAAGGAAGAGATTTAAAAAACAAAACCTTTGGTTAATGATATTGTACAGCACATTTTGTGAAAGAAAAATAGAAAACCATAGGACATAGTTTGTTACTTGGCACCTATGTGATCAGGAATACACCCACTGAGATACAGAATGTCTGTAGAAAGATGATTTTTTATAATATCTCAGTTATCTTAAGAAAAATACTATTCATTGTTAAAGGGCTACTGAGAATTAGATGAGTGTAGATAGAACTGAAGCAAGTTAATTTGTTTTAATCAAGTGTTTGATAGAGTAATTAATCAACTGCTAGAATGAATACAAAGTAACGTGCTTAGATGCTTATTATTTTTTCACAAATTATATATTAAAACAATAACAGCAATGATAACATTAATTGATATATGTTTCTGTGTAGTGTGGTATTTTGAGGAAGTTGTTATGTATTTTCTAAGATCTTTTATAACAATCAGCATTTGGCAGAAAATAAACCTCTTGTTTGGCAAATTTACAGGAATGAAAACAGGTGGGATCAACAAGAGGAATGCCAGAGGGGAAAGCCAGCTTCATTTAGCTGCCAGAAGAGGAAATCTGTCCCTAGTGAAAGCCCTGATAGAATCTGGAGCAGATGTGAATCTAAACGATAATGCAGGTTTGGATCCTTTTAATTTAATTACCTTTATAATTCGAACTCACTGAACTACACATTTCAATACCTCCTGCCCCCTCCAATTTGTTCCTGGCTGATATGTAAGTGATAACTTTGAACAATCTTTTTTATATTATATTAGCGTTTAGTTGAATACTAAGATTTATCATTGTTAAAAGACCTTTTTCCTTTGAAACAGTTTTTAACATCCATTTGGGAGCATCAGAGAGGGTAGACAGAATGGGGAGTAAAGGGAGTTAGGCCTTTTCCTTGGAAGCCTCAAGTTTGTCCTGTAACTTTGGTGAGAATGCAGAATTTTCTCATTCTCCTATCCCTTCTTCTCTTTTCTCCTCCTTTTATACTGTTCCTTTTTTCTCTCTTTCTTTATATTTATTCTAAAACTATGAAAAATTTACCTAACGTTTTGCTTAAGCACAAAAGAATCTTCTCTGAAGAATTCCACAGGGAAAAACTCAAAGGTTAATTAAACCAGGGTTCATTTTAAAGAGAAATGTGGCAATGCAAAGATACACATAGGAAAGTCAGACGTTTTAATATCTGAGTTGAAATAAATCAGAATGAGTAGTATTTACTCTCATTATGTTTTGCATTCTGTGAGTCTTTTGCTTTGGCACTTATATCAACAAATATTTGTGATGAGACCAGTTGGTTTTCAAAAATGAAACATAAATTTTAAGTCCATAGTTTTTAGTATTATTTCTTGTTCAATACTTAGTATATACATATGAATCAATATGGATATTGCATTAATGCAACAAAACCTTAGTAATACAGATATTACATGAGTATTGATTTGCACGAAGCAGGGTTCTTTTTTTCTTTTTCTTTTTTTAGGTTGGACACCACTTCATGAGGCATCTAATGAAGGATCTATTGATATAATTGTAGAGTTATTAAAAGCTGGTGCTAAGGTTAATTGTGAAAATATAGATGGAATTCTGCCCTTACATGATGCTGTTGCAAACAATCATTTAAAGGTACAGTGCACATCACATTAAGATCTTACTACTTTTTCTTAGGAAAATGAATGAAGAAAATGAAGATATTTTAAACTGAGAACCAAAATGATTCTGTAAAACAAGTGATTTTTTAAAAACCTGCTTCAAATTACAAATGAAGATACAATAATATATATGGATTAGAAAATCTGTGTATCTTAATCATTTTTCCATTATTTCTTCATTACAAAATACATGCAAGTCAGAAGAGAGTAAAAGTAAACACAACCCATAAATCTAATACATTATATTTTTAATTGTCTAAGATAATTTGCTGTTGTTCACAGAAGAGTCTAATTATAGTGATGATACATGTGACAGCTAGATTTTTTTAACTCAAAATTTCTCAGTGGGTTAGGGGTAAAAACATGAATCATTTGTTTTCAGGGTGTTTGTTGTATCTTTTTCTCCTTTGTTTTTCTTTATCAAGCAGCCATTGTAAAAATATCATAAGAAAAGATTACGAGGGTCATTATTTCAATGACACTGACTTTCAAATCTCGACCTTAAGATTCTTCAGATGTTTACACTCATCTTTCTGTTTGACAAAGCGTAGGAGAAAACCCTTACTGTTATCCATAGGCAATATAGACTTCAGTAATAATTTTTTCTGTTGTTACTATTTGTTTTACAATAAAATATTTTTAATTAAAGTATCTACTTTTTTTATTCTTATACTTTAAGTTCTAGGGTACATGTGCACAACGTGCAGGTTTGTTACATATGTATACATGTGCCATGTTGGTGTGCTGCACCCATTAACTCATCATTTACATTAGGTATATCTCCTAATGCTATCCCTCCCCCCTAACCCCACTCCATGACAGGCCCCAGTGTGTGATGTTCCCCACCCTGTGTCCAAGTGTTCTCATTGTTCAGTTCCCACCTATGAGTGAGAACATGCAGTGTTTGGGTTTCTGTCCTTGTGATAGTTTGCTCAGAATGATGGTTTCCAGATTCATCCATGTACCCGCAAAGGACATGAACTCGTCTTTTTATGGCTGCATAGTATTCCATGGTGTATATGTGCCACATTTTCTTAATCCAGTCTATCATTGATGGACATTTGGGTTGGTTCCAAGTCTTTGCTATTGTGAATAGTGCCACAATAAACATATGTGTGCATGTGTCTTTATAGCAGCATGATTTATAATCCTTTGGGCATATACCCAGTAATGGGATGGCTGGGTCAAATGGTATTTCTAGTTCTAGATCCTTGAGGAATCGCCACACTGTCTTCCATGATGGTTGAACTAGTTTACAGTCCCACCAACAGTGTAAAAGTGTTCCTGTTTCTCCACATCCTCTCCAGCACCTGTTGTTTCCTGACTTTTTAATGATCGCCATTTTAACTGGTGTGAGATGGTATCTCATTGTGGTTTTGATTTTCATTTCTCTGATGGCCAGTGATGATGAGCTTTTTTTCATGTGTCTGTTGGCTGCATAGATGTCTTCTTTTGAGAAGTGTCTGTTCATATCCTTCACCCACTTTTTGATGGGGTTGTTTGATTTTTTCTTGTAAATTTGTTTAAGTTCTTTTGAGTCTGGATATTAGCCCTTTGTCAGATAGGTAGATTGTAAAAGTTTTCTCCCATTCTGTAGGTTGCCTGTTCACTCTGATGGTAGTTTCCTTTGCTGTGCAGTAGCTCTTTAGTTTAATTAGATCCCGTTTGTCAATTTTGGCTTTTGTTGCCATTGCTTTTGGTGATTTAGTCATGAAGCCCTTGCCCATGCCTATGTCCTGAATGGTATTGCCTAGGTTTTCTTCTGGGGTTTTTATGGTTTTAGGTCTACATTTAAATCTTTAATCCATCTTGAATTAATTTTTGTATAAGGTGTAAGGAAGGGATCCAGTTTCAGCTTTCTATATATGGCTAGACAGTTTTCCCAGCACCATTTACTAAATAGGGAATCCTTTCCCCATTTCTTGTTTTTGTCAGGTTTGTCAAAGATCAGATGGTTGTAGATGTTTGGTATTATTTCTGAGGGCTCTGTTCTGTTCCATTGGTCTATGTATATGTTTTGGTACCAGTACCATGCTGTTTTAGTTACTATAGCCTTGTAGTATAGTTTGAAGTCAGGTAGCATGATGCCTCCAGCTTTGTTCTTTTGGCTTAGGATTGTCTTGGCTATGCAGGCTCTTTCTTGGTTCCATATGAACTTTAAAGTAGTTTTTTCCAATTCTGTGAAGAAAGTCATTGGTAGCTTGATGGGGATGGCATTGAATCTATAAAATACCTTGGATCGATGAGCATGGAATATTCTTCCATTTGTTTGTGTCCTCTTTTATTTTGTTGAGCAGTGGTTTGTAGTTCTCCTTGAAGAGGCCCTTCGCATCCCTTGTAAGTTGGATTCCTAGGTATTTTATTCTCTTTGAAGCAATTGTGAATGGGAGTTCACTCATGATTTGGCTCTCTGTCTGTTATTGGTGTATAGGAATGCTTGTGATTTTTTCACATTGATTTTGTATCCTGAGCCTTTGCTGAAGTTGCTTATCGGCTTAAGGAGATTTTGGGCTGAGACGATGGGTTTTCTATATATACAATCATGTCATCTGCAAACAGGGACAATCTGACTTCCTCTTTTCCTCATTGAATACCCTTTATTTCTTTCTCCTGCCTGATTGCCCTGGCCAGAACTTCCAACCCTATGTTGAATAGGAGTGGTGAGAGAGGGCATCCCTTTCTTGTGCCAGTTTTCAAAGGGAATACTTCCGGTTTTTGCCCATTCAGTATGATATTGGCTGTGCGTTTGTCATAAATAGCTCTTGTTATTTTGAGATATGTCCCATCAATACCTAGTTTATTGAGAGTTTTTAGCATGAAGGGCTGTTGACTTTTGTCGCAGGCCTTTTCTGCATCTATTGAGATAATCATGGGGTTTTTGTCTTTGGTTCTGTTTATATGTTGGATTACATTTATTGATTTGCGTATGTTGAACCAGACTTGCATCCCAGGGATGAAGCCCACTTGATCGTGGTGGATAACTTTTTGATGTGCTGCTGGATTCGTATTTTATTGAGGATTTTGCATCGGTGTTCATCAGGGATATTGGTCTAAAATTCTGTTTTTTTGTTGTGTAGAGACACAACAGGCTTTGGTATTAGGATGATGCTGGCCTCATAAAATGAGTTAGGGAGGATTCCCTCTTTTTCTATTGATTGGAATAGTTTCAGAAGGAATGGTACCAGCTCTTCTTTGTACCTCTGGTAGAATTCGGCTGTGAATCTGTCTGGTCCTGGACTTTTTTTGGTGGGTAGGCTATTAATTATTGCCTCAATTTCAGAGCCTGTTATTGGTCTATTCAGAGATTCAACTTCTTCCTGGTTTAGTCTTGGGAGGGTGTATGTGTCCAGGAATTTATCCGTTTCTACTAGATTTTCTAGTTTATTTGCGCAGAAGTGTTTATAGTATTCTCTGATGGTAGTTTGTATTTCTGTGAGATCAGTATTCTTCTCTCTTTTCTTCTTTATTAGTTTTGCTATTATTATATCAATTTTGTTGATCTTTTCAAAAAACCAGCTCCTGGATTCATTAATATTTTGAAGGGTTTTTTGTATCTCTGTCTCCTTCAGTTCTTCTCTGATCTTAGTTATTTCTTGCCTTCTGCTACCTTTTGAATGTGTTTGCTCTTGCTTCTCTAGTTCTTTTAATTGTGATGTTAGGGTGTCAATTTTGGATCTTTCCTGCTTTCTCTTGTGGGCATTTAGTGCTATAAATTTCCCTCTACACACTGATTTAAATATGTCCCAGAGATTCTGGTATGTTGTGTCTTTGTTCTCATTGGTTTCCAAGAACTTCTTTATTTCTGCCTTCATTTTGTTATGTACTCAGTAGTCATTCAGGAGCAGGTTGTTCAGTTTCCATGTAGCTGAGTAGTTTTGAGTGAGTTTCTTAATCCTGAGTTCTAGTTTGATTGCACTGTGGTCTGAGAGGCAGTTTGTTATAATTTCTGTTCTTTTATACTTGCTGAGGAGTGCTTTACTTCCAACTATGTGGTCAATTTTGGGATAAGTGCGATCTGGTGCTGAGAAGAATGTATATTCTGTTGATTTGGGGTGGAGAGTTCTGTAGATGTCTATTAGGTCCACTTGATGTAGAGCTGAGTTTAATTCCTGTATATCCTTGTTAACTTTCTGTCTCATTGATCTGTCTAATGTTGACAGTGGAGTGTTAAAGTCTCCCATTATTATTGTGTGGGAGTCTAAGTCTCTTTGTAGGTCTGTAAGGACTTGCTTTATGAATCTGGGTGCTCCTGTATTGGGTGCATGTATATTTAGGATAGTTAGCTCTTCTTGTTGAATTGATCCCCTTACCATTATGTAATGGCCTTCTTTGTCTCTTTTGATCTTTGTTGGTTTAAAGTCTGTTTTATCAGAGACTAGAATTGCAGTTATTCCTTTTTTTTTTGTTTTCCATTTGCTTGGTAGATCTTCCTCCATCCTTTTATTTTGAGCCTATGTGTGTCTCTGCACGTGAGATGGGTTTCCTGAATACAGCACACTGATGGGTCTTGACTCTATCCAATTTGCCAATCTGTGTCTTTTAATTGGAGCATTTAGCTCATTTACATTTAAGGTTAATATTGTTATGTGTGAATTTGATCCTGTCATTATGATGTTAGCTGGTTATTTTGCTCGTTAGTTGATGCAGTTTCTTCCTAGCATTGACGGTCTTTACAATTTGGCATGTTTTTGCAGTGGCTGGTACCGGTTGTTCCTTTCCATGTTTAGTGCTTCCTTCAGGAGCTCTTTTAGGGCAGGCCTGGTGGTGACAAAATCTCTCAGCATTTGCTTGTCTGTAAAAGATTTTATTTCTCCTTCACTTATGAAGCTTAGTTTGGCTGGATATGAAATTCTGGGTTGAAAATTCTTTTCTTTAAGAATGTTGAAAATCGGCCCCCACTCTATTCTGGCTTGTAGAGTTTCTGCCAAGAGATCTGCTATTAGTCTGATGGGCTTCCCTTTGTGGGTAACTTGACTTTCTCTCTGGCTTCCCTTAACATTTTTTCCTTCATTTCAACTTTGGCGAATCTGACAATTATGTGTCTTGGAGTTGCTCTTCTTGAGGAGTATCTTTGTGGCATTCTCTGTATTTCCTGAATTTGAATGTTGGTCTGCCTTGCTAGGTTGGGGAAGTTCTCCTGGATAATATCCTGAAGAGTGTTTTCCAACTTGGTTCCATTCTCCCGTCACTTTCAGGTACACTGATCAGATGTAGATTTGGTCTTTTCACATAGTCCCATGTTTCCTGGAGGCTTTGTTCGTTTCTTTTTACTCTTTTTTCTGTAAACTTCTCACTTCCTTTCATTCATTTGATCTTCAATCACTGATACCCTTTTTCCAGTTTATCGAATGGGCTACTGAAGCTTGTGCATATGTCATGTAGTTCTCGTGCCATGGTTTTCAGCTCCGTCAGGTTATTTAAGGTCTTCTTCTCTATGCTGTTTATTCTAGTTAGCCATTCATCTAATCTTCTTTCAAGGTTTTTAGCTTCTTTGTGATGGGTTCAAACATCCTCCTTTAGCTCAGAGAAGTTTGTTATTACCGATCATCTGAGGCCTTCTTCCCTCAACTTGTCAAAGTCATTCTCTGTCCATCTTTGCTCTATTGCTGGCGAGGAGCTGCATTCCTTTGGAGGAGAAGAGGCGCTCTGATTTTTAGAATTTTCAGCTTTTCTGCTCTGGTTTCTCCCCATCTTTGTGGTTTTATCTACCTTTAGTCTTTGATGATGGTGACATACAGATGGGGTTTTGGTGTGGATGTCCTTTCTGTTTGTTAGCTTTCCTTCTAACAGTCAGGACCCTCAGGTGCAGGTCTGTTTGGAGTTTGCTGGAGGTCCACTCCAGACCCTGTTTGCCTGGGTATCACCAGCGGAGGCTGCAGAACAGCCAATATTGCAGAATGGCAAATGTTGCTGCCTGATCCTTCCTCTGGAAGCTTCATCACAGAGGGGCACCCGGCAGTATGAGGTGTCAGTCGGCCCCTTATAGGAGCTGCCTCCCAGTTACGCTGCTTGGGGGTCAGGGACCCACGTGAGGAGGCAGTCTGTCCATTCTCAGATCTCAAACTCCATGCTGGGAGAACCACTACTCTCTTCAAAGCTGTCAGACAAGGACGTTTAAGTCTGCAGAAGTTTCTGCTGTCGTTTGTTTAGCTATTCCTTGCCCCCAGAGGTGGAGTCTACAGAGTTAGGCAGCCTTCCTTGAGCTGCGGTGGGCTCCACCCATTTTGAGCTTCCCAGCCACTTTGTTTACCTTCTGAAGCCTCAGCAATGGTGGACGCCCCTCCCCCAGCCTTGCTGCCACCTTGCAGTTTGATGTCAGACTGCTGTGCTAGCAATGAGTGAGACTCTGGGCGTGGGATCCTCTGACCCAGGCGCAGGATATAATCTCCTGGTGTGCCGTTTGCTAATGAGAGGTGATAACATGCTAGCAGCCCTCGCTCACTCTTGGTGCCTCCTCGGCCTCAGTATCCACTCTGGCCATGCTCCAGGGGCCCTTCAGCCTGCCGCTGCACTGTGGGGGCCCCTTTCTGGGGTTGGCCTAGCATGGAGCCCACTCCCTCTGCTCATGGGGAGGTGTGGAGGGAGAGGCGCGGGTGGGAGCTGGGGCTGTGCACGGTGCTCGTGGGCCGGTGTGAGTTCTGGGTGGGCATGGGCTTGGCAGACCCTGCACTCGGTGCAGCCAGCCAGTGCCTGCTGGGCTTGATAGGAGTCTGGGTCTCATGCATGGACCACCGTTCCCTCTTCGTGGGGTCATTGGCCAAGATGGCCGGTCTCCATCTCTTTTTCACTTCCCCTCTTTTCCTCTTGGTTGTCTGGTATGTGCTCCCTCTGGGCTACCGGAGTGCCCAGGCTAGGTGCCGCAAAGTCCCATGGCGAGTGCCAGTGAGAGATGAAGCCGGCTGGGCTTCTGGAATGGGTGGGGACTTGGAGAGCTTTTCTGTCTAGCTAAAGGATTGTAAACGCACCAATCAGCACTCTGTGTCTAGCTAATTGGGTGGGGACCTGGAGAACTTTTGTGTCTAGCTAAAGGTTTGTAAACGCACTGATCAGCACTCTGTGTCTAGCTAATTGGGTGGGAACCTGGAGAACTTTTCTGTCTAGCTAAAGGTTTGTAAACACACCAATCAGCACTCTGTGTCTAGCTAAAGGTTTGTAAATGCACCAATCAGCACTCTGTCTAGTTAAAGATTTGTAAATGCACCAATCAGCACTCTGTGTCTAGATAATCTGGTGGGGACTTGGAGAACTTTTGTGTCTAGCTAAAGGATTGTAAATGCACCAATCAGTGCTCTATGTCTAGCTAAAGGTTTGTAAATGCACCAGTCAGCTCTCTGTCAAAACAGACCAATCAGCTCTCTGTAAAACGGACTGATCAGCTCTCTGTAAAATGAACCAATCAGCTCCCTTTAAAATGGACCAATCAGTAGGATTTGGGTGGGACCAGATAAGGGAATAAAAGGAGGCCACTGGAGCCAGCAGTGGCAGCCCACTCAGGTCCCTTTCCACACTGTGGAAGCTTTGTTCTCTCGCTCTTTGCAATAAATCTTGCTGCTGCTCACTCTTTGGGTCTGCACTACCTTTGTGAGCTGTAACACTCACGGTGAAGGTCTGCAGCTTCACTCCTGAAGCCAGCGAGACCATGAACCCACCAGGAGGAACAAACAACTCCAGACATGCCACCTTTAAGAGCTGTAACACTCACTGCAAAGGTCTGCAGTTTCACTCCTGAGGTCAGCGAGACCAAGAACCCACCAGTAGGAAGAAACTCTGGACATGTCCAAACATCAGAAGGAAAAAACTCTGGACACACCATCTTTAAGAACTGTAACACTCACCACGAGGGTCCACGGCTTCATTCTTGAAGTCAGAGAGACCAAGAACCCACCAATTCTGGACACACTACGACCATTGGAAAAGCTCAGTGTTAGGGTGGGAGTGTCCCGATTTTCCAGGTACCATCTGTCATGGCTTCCCTTGGCTAGGAAAGGGAATTCCCTGACCCCTTGTGCTTCCCGGGTGAGGTGATGCCCTGCCCTGCTTCGGCTGGGCATCTGTGGGCTGCACCCACTGTCTGACAAGCCCCAGTGAGATGAACCCGGTACCTCTGTTGGAAATGCAGAAATCAACCATCTTCTGCGTTGCTCACACTGGGAGCTGTAGACTGGAGCTGTTCCTATTCAGCCATCTTGGAACCTCTTCAGTAATAATTATTGGTTTGAAAAAATAGTTAAGGAAACCATCAAAAACAATATAAAAAATTCCTTGGATCCCTCATTGATACCTATTTATCTATCTCTAGATATTTTAAGAGCCTGGTAACTTTTTAATTTAATTTTGTGAAAGGATATTCTTGCTATTTTCAGCCTACACATAGCCATGTGGAGGATGTTATTACTGAATTTATGATCTGCTAAGAGATGTGAATTAATGATTAAGAATATACCAGAGTGGGTGGGCTAATGTCCAATGTGGCTTCTTTTGGCTAAAAGAAGCTGTATTAGTTTGTTCTTGCATTGCTATAAAAAACTACCTGAGGCTGGGTACTTTATGAAGAAAAAAGGTTTAATTGACTCACAATTCTGCAAGCTATACAGGAAGCATGACTTGAGGAGACCTCAAGAAACTTAAAATCCTGGCGGAAGGTGAAGGGTAGTAGGCACTTATTCACATGGTGGAGCAGGAGACAGAGAGGGAAGGGGGTGATGCTACACACTTTTAAACCACCAGATCTTGTGAGAACTCTATTAAGAGACGGCACTAGGGGGATGGGGCTAAACCATTAGAAACCACCCTCGTGATCCAATCACCTCCCACCAGACCCCACCTCCAACACTGGGGATTACAATGCAACATGAGATGTGAGTGGGGACTCAAAGCCAAACTATGTTAGAAGCCCTTTGGCCTTTACAGTATTTAAATTTAAAAAGAATAGACAAATTATCAAGATCATATGGTCACAAAATGGAAGAAAGGAAACAGAATTATTAAAGTGATGAACCTGCTGGTTTTTTGTAGAGGGAAAAGACCACTTACCAGGCACGGTGGCTCACGCCTGTAATCCCAGTACTTTGGGAGGCTGAGGCAGGCAGATCACGAGGTCAGGAGATCGAGATCATCCTGGCTAACACAGTGAAACCCCGACTCTACTAAAAATACCAAAAAAAAAAAAAAAAATTAGCTAGGAATGATGGCAGGTGCCTATAGTCTCAGCTACTTGGGAGGCTGAGGCAGGAGAATGGCTGAACCTGGGAGGCGGAGCTTGCGGTGAGCCAAGATCGTGCCACTGCACTCCAGCCTGGGCAACAGAGCCAGACTCCATCTCAAAAAAATAAAAAAATAAATAAAATAAAGTGAAACCACTTAAATAACGATCAAAGTTTCATAGTGGGAAAATCAGGTTTTTCGACATTATTCTGAGGAATGCCACATAAAACAAAAAGAAAGTTAATTTTCTTATAGTATTTGTGTTGCAGGTCACCAGCTTCACCCCTACCTTTGGAGACTTGTTAGAAGGACTTACAGAACTTATTGTGTTTGTACTCATGGCTGAGATTTATTACAGCACTGTAGTAAGGATACACATCCAGATTGTAAGAGAAAAAGACACAGGTAGAACCTGGAGGTATCAATTTGAAGGTTTTCTTATGCTGTCTTCATCATGAAGAGCCACACAGGGCTTAATCTTCCCCCAGCAGTGAAAATGTAGCAACATATATGTTATGGTTCCACCTAGGGAAGCTCATTAGAGACTCAGTGCTCAAGATTTTATTGTAGGCACCCTTTGCCTAGCACATACCAAAATCCCAAACTCCCAGAAGCATAAACCACATCGCTTGTGTAGACAGTTTAAGCACAATGAGCTACCCTTATCAGGCAACGTTTTCTATCAGTGTAGTATACTGTTTACAATCCAAGTTCACAGGTGCCAACTAATGGCCAACTCTTGTATGTTAACTCTTTTCTAAACAGTGTTATATTTAGGTTCTAATTGAAATGTGTGCTAATTTCTAGAATAGCAATAAACTGAATAAAGTTTGTTTTATTGGCCTAATTTTTCTGGCAAAGTTGTATGACAGCACATAGGACATCCTTTATCTCACAGTTGATTTTTGCATCATGATGTCAAGGAAGATTGTGAGTGGAAAAAATGTGAACTCAAACTATGTTTTTTCCTAGTCTCTCAATAACAACAGTCAACACAGAAGACTTCTGAGACCACATGTGTGGGAGTTTCTCTCTACACTCCAAGCAAGCAATCAGTTCTGTAGCAGATACCAGCTAGGTGTAACAAAAAGACAAATGAGACTATTAAAAACAAAAATCAACCTGGTAGATTTAAACCTAGCCTTACTGATAATCATTTTAAATGTAAATGACCTAAACGCTCAAATTAAAAAGCAGAGATACATTGGATAAAGAAGGAATACTCAATTAAATGTGGCATACAAGAAACTCACTTTAAACAAAAGGCACATAGCCAGGCATGGTGTCTCACACCTGTAATCCCAATATTTCAAAAGTCTGAGATGGGAGGATCATTTGAGCCCAATAGTTCAAGACCAGCCTGGGCGACATAGTGAGACCCTGTCTCTAAAAAGAAAAAAAAACAAACCTCTCTCCCTCTCTCCTTCTCTTTCTCTCTTTCTCTCTCTCTGTCTTTGTCTCTCTCTTCTCTCTCTTTCTGTGCATATGCACAGATAAGTTATAAGTAAATTAAGTAAGTTTATGGAAAAACGTGCTATGCAAACAATAATCAAAAGAAAGAGTGGCTTTGGTAACTGATATGCTTAGGCTTTGTGTCCCTACCCAAATCTCATCTTGAATTATAATGCTCTATAATCCCCATAATCCCCGCATGTCAAGGGAGAGACCAGTCGGAGGTAATTGGATCATGGGGGCAGTTTCCTCCATGCTGTTCTCATGATAGTGAGTGGGTTCTCATTAGATCCAATGGTTTTATAAGTGTTTGGTAGTTCTTCCTGTGCTCATTCTCCTTCCGCTGCTTTGTGAAGAAGGTGCCTTGCTTCGCCTTTGCTTTCTGCCATAATCGTAAGTTTCCTGAGGCTCTCCAGCCCTGCTGAACTGTGAGTGAATTAAACGTCTTTCCTTTATAAATTACCAGTTTTGCACAGTTCTTTATAGCAGTGTGAAAACAGACAAATACAGCAACATAAGACAAAGTAGAATTTAAAGCAAGTAATATTGCCAGGGATAAAGAGTCATATTTCATAATTATAAAGGGGACAGTTCGCCAGAAAGACATAACAATTCTAAAAGTGTGTGCACAGAAAAACAAATTTCAAATACATGAATAAATAGAATTGAAATGAAAATAAACAAATTCACAATTAAGTTGGAGACTGTAATTCTTTTAATAAATGATTTGTGAAGTATACACCCAGGATATAGAAGCCCTGAACAACATTATCAACCATGTTACCTACTTGACATTTATTGAAGATGCCAACAACAATAGCAGAAAATCCATTCTTTTCAAGAGCTTACAGAACATTCGCCAATATAGACCACATGTTGGACCATAAAACAAGTTTTAATAAATTCAAGATACATGAAGTCATACAAAGTATGTTCTTTCACCAAAATGAAATGCAATGACTAATCAGTAACCAAAAGATTTCTAGAAAATCCCCACATATTTAGAAATTAAACTGTATACGTCTGAGTAACTCATGGGTCACAGAAGAAATCACAAGAGGAATTAGAAAGTATTTTGAACTGAATTAATATATCAAAATTTATGGGATTTAATGAAACTAGTATTTATATGGAAATTTAAAACTTCGGTGCTTATGTTAGAAAAAAATATAAATTCAGTGACTTCGGGTTTGACCTTACAAAGCTTGAAAAACGAAAAAGGAGCAAAATAAGTAGAGATAACAGAAATCAATGAAATATAAAACAGACAATGGAGAAAATTAACAAATGCAAAAGTTATTCTTTGAAAAGACGAATAAAATTTATAAACCTTTAGCCAGATTTTAAACAAGACCAAAAGAAGACACAGATTACCAATATCAAGAATTAGGGGACATTGCTATAGATCATACAGAAAATAAAAGGTTAGAAAGGGATTATTGTTACAACCTTATGCCAATAAATTTAACAAATGAAATGGACAAATTCCTTGAATGCACCTACCAAAGCTTACCCACAAAGAAAAAAAATAGCCCTTTATAACCCTATATATGTGAAAGAAAATGAGTTGGTGGTTTAAAAACCTTTTCAAAAAGGAAATTCCAGGTGCAGGTAGTTTCACCGATAAATTTTACCAATAATTGAGGAAGAAACAAATGAGCCGTACACAAACTCTTCCAGAAAAGTAAAAAGGATGTACTTCCCAAGTGATTTTATAAGGCTAGTATTATTTTTATACCAAAACGAGCCAAAGGCATTACAGAAACCCAAAACTACAGACCAATATCCTTTAAGGACACAGATGCAAAAATCCTTAAAATATTAGCATGTCGAATCCAGTAATATATACATACAAATATTACATGACCAAATGGAGTTTGTCCCAGAACATAAGATTAGTTTATTATTTCAAAATCAGTGTGGTTTACCAAATTAACAGATTAAAAATGAAAAACTACTTTATTTCAATACATGCAGAGAAGGCACTTCAAAAAAGTTAGCACTCATTCATGATTAAAAGAAGAAAAGTTCAGTAAACCAAGAATAGACATATCCTTCCTCAATCTGATAGACAGCACCTTCAAAAAACCTACAGATTACATCATACTTAGTGGTAAAAGGCGGAATTTTTTTCCCTAATACCAAGAACATAACAAAGATGTTGCTCTCACTTCTTTTTTATTTTTATTATACTTTTGGGATACATGTGCAGAATGTGCAGGTTTGTTACATAGGTATACACGTGCCATGGTGGTTTGCTGCATCCATAAACCCATCATCTACATTAGGTATTTCTCCTAATGCTATCCTTCCCCTAGTCCCCCACCCCCTGACAGGCCCCAGTGTGTGATGTTCCCCTCCCTGTGTCCATGTGTTTTCATTGTTCAACTCCCACTTATGAATGAGAACATGCAGTGCTCTCACCACTTCTAATCAATATTGTGCTGAAGTTTCTAGCCAGTGCAGTAATGGAAGAAAAATAAATAAAAGACGCACATGTATTTGGAAAGTAAAAAGTAAAGCTGTCTTTGTTTCATATAATATGACAATGAAAAACTGCTATTTCATATGACATGATAAAATAATTTACTAGAATTAATAAGTGAATCTAACAAGGACTCAATTGTATTTGTCTATACCAGCAATGAACAATTGGAAGTTGAAAATTTAAAAATACCATTTATCATTATATCAAAATATTAAATAATTGGGGATAAATGTTACAAAATATGTCCAAGACCTTTACACCCTTACACTGGATACCTCAAAACATTGCTGAGAGTAATTAAAGAAGACCTAAATAAATGAAGTGATATATTGTGTTCATGGCTTAGAAGACTCAGTATTTTTCATATGTCATTTCCACCCAAATTGATCTATAGATTCAGTACAAATACAATAGTCTTAACAGGAATTTTTGTAGCAATTGTTAGGCTGATTCTAAAATTGATATGGAAATCAAAATAGCTTAAAATAGCTGATACAAATTTGAAAAAGAATAATATTGGAGGATTTATATTACCTATAGTGTGTAGATATGTATTCCATAGCTATAGTAATCAAGACAGTATGTTACTAGCATAAGTTAGATTAGGATTTCTGAACCTTGACATAAATGACATTTGGGGCTGGATATTTCTTTCTTAAAGAGTGCTGTCCTGTACTTATAGGATGTCTCATAGCTTCTCTGACCTCTACTCACTAGATGCCAGAAGCACCCATATCCTCTAGTTGTGACAACCAAAAAATGTCTCTAGACATTCCTGAATTTATCCTAGGGGACAAAAATCATCTCCAGTTCAGGAGCACTGAGTTTTACTTATAGAACAATTGAACAAAATAAAAGCATTGAGAAATAGACCCTCATATATGTGTTCAGTTGATTTTTTTTTTTTTTTTTTTTTGAGATGGAGTCTCACTTTGCCACCCAGGCTGGAGTACAGTGGCGCAATCTCTGCCTCCTGCAACCTCTGCCTCCTGGGTTCAGGTGATTCTCCTGCCTCAGCCTCCTGAGTAGCTGGGACCACAGGCACACACCACCACACCCAACTAATTTTTTTGTAGTTTTAGTAGAGATGGGGTTTCATCATTTTGGCCAGGCTGGTCTCGAACTCCTGACCTCAGTTGATCTGCCCACCTCAGCCTCCCAATTAGTTGATTTTTAACAGTGGTGCAAAGGCAATTCAGTAGAGAAAGTATACTCTTTCAGCAAATGGAATTGAAATCCTTGGATTTCCATTTTTTTAAATGAACCCTTAATTTTCATCATATGTAAAATTAAAACTTGTCTCTATTTGGGGATTGCTGAGCTTCCTGTGTCTGGATGTCTAAATCTTTTGCCAGACTTGGGAACTTTTCAGCTATTATTTCATTAAATAGATTTTCTACCCCTTTCATGCCAAATGGTACACTTGGAAAAACAATTTGGCAATTTTTATTACCTGAAACATATTACATATTTACAAAGTATTGGACCACCCCTTGGTGTTTATTTACCTAAGAAAAATGAAAGCTTTTTGTCCACACAAAGACTTGTACTAGAATGTGGATAGCAGCTTTATTCATAATAGCCTCTAACTGGAAGGGACCCCAAATGTCTATCAGCTGGTAAATGAATAAGTTGTTAAAAGGAACAAACTTTTTTTTTTTGAGATGGAGTCTTGTTTTGTCACCCATATTGGGGTGCAGTGTCATGTTCTCTGGTCACTGCAACCTGTGCCTCCCGGGTTCAAGCAATTCTCCTGCTTCAGCCTCCCAAGTAGCTGGGATTACAGGCATGCACCACCATGCCCAGCTAATTTTTGTATTTTTAGTAGAGACGGGGTTTCAGCATGTTGGCCAGGCTGGTCTCGAACTCCTGACCTCAGGTGATCCACCCGCCTTGGCCTCCCAAAGTGCTGAGATTACAGGTGAGAAACAAACTGTTGATATACACAACAATATGAGTGAATCTCAAAATCATCATGCTAAGTCAAAGAGACCAGACACAAAAACTGCATTCTGAGCTCATTCATATGAAATTCTACAAAAAGCAAAATGTAAAGCAATAGAGGCAGATCATTGGTTCCCAGAGACCAAAGAGTCTTGGTAAGTGATTGACTGCAGAGGGGCAGAAAGGATTTTTTGTGATGGTAGAATGTCTCTAAGTCATCATGGTAGTCGTGATCACTTCACTAAGGCTGATTTTTTTTTTAGCAGGTAAAAGGCCTATTTCTTGGTCACATAATCTTTGCCAATCTCTTTGGCCCTCAGGCCCACTCCATCGTGTTACCTGGAGCTCCCTCCCAACTTTAGCTTTAGCTTTTCCTGTTTAGTGCCTTGTTACCCTGTTGCTGTTTAGACTTTTCCTGTGGATGACTGTTACTGAAAAACACTATTCAGGGTCCCATTCTCTCTGAGCTGAGTTCTCTGTGTTCTCCAAATTAATACATTAAGTGAATCTTTTTTTGTATATTAAAGTCGAGGCCTAGAGAAGGCCTCATCTTAACACATTGGCAGAACAGTCATTATTAATACAGCATATGTTTTTAAGACTCTAGAAGTTTACTTCTCTGACATTCACTTTCTGTCTCCTCCATATAATGTTTGAAATAAATTTCTGCAGATTAAGGCCTACATCTCCAGTTTGCTAAATTAATCTCGGGATGGTCTCGGGAATCTGTGTTTTAAAAGAATTCAACAAGTGATCTTACTGATCAATCAGGCTTAGAAACTACTGGATTGAGGTAGCTTCTGACCCCATCTTTTAAAAACAGATAAATAAAATCTTAATAAAATCTAAATAAATAGAAAAATAAAATATTTTATCTTTTCATACCTTTACTCAGACTTCGCTAAGGTGTACAAATGCAGATTTTCTCAAAAGTCTTTGCAGAATACTTTTTCACATGCCATTATCTGCTGTCTTTTCACTCTCTAAAAGAAAGCAGGGTATTATGGAGATAGTTTTATTAGGTGACTACTATGTGCCAGACATTTTACAAAGGCTCACTA
The DNA here is from genome assembly GCF_028878055.3 of Symphalangus syndactylus. Lineage (NCBI taxonomy): Eukaryota > Metazoa > Chordata > Mammalia > Primates > Hylobatidae > Symphalangus > Symphalangus syndactylus. Next base: position 26,328,267 of record NC_072440.2, read on the forward strand.
TTTAATTCTCATAGATAATAAAAATGAAGTTAGAGATGATAAGTAACTTGGCCAAGGATGTAGCTAGTAAGTACCAGGAGTGAGTTTTGTGCTTGGCTTTAAAACAAGGATATTTTTCTTTTTTAATATATTTGTATAAATTTAAAGGGTGCAAGTGCAGTTTTGTTAAATGGATATATTGAGCAGGGATAAATTCTGGGCTTTTAGTGTGACCATCACTCAAATAGTGTACATTGCACTCATTAATTAATTTCTCATCCCTCAACCCCCTCCCACCCCCTACCCTTCTGAGTCTCCAGTGACTATTATTCCACACTCTGTCCATGTGTACACATTATTTGGCTCTTACTTATAAGTGAGAACATCCAGTATTTGACTTGTTCCTGAATTGTTTTCACTTAACAACATGGATGGCCTCCAGTTCCATCCATGTTGCTGCAGAAGACATGATCCCATTCTTTTTTATGGCTGAATAGTATTCCATTTTGTGTGTGTGTGTGTGTGTGTGTGCGCGCACGTGCACGTGCACGTGTGTGTGTGTGTTATTTACCACATTTTATTTATCCAGTCATCCACTGGTGGGCACTAAGGTTGACTCCATGTCTTTGCTATTGTGAATAGTGTTATAGTGAACATTTGAGTACAAGTATCTTTTTAATATGATGATTACTTTTCCTGTAGGTATATATCCACTAGTGAGATTGCTGGATTCGATGGCAGTTCTACTTTTAGTTCTTTGGGAAATCTACATACTGTTTTCCATAGAGGTTGTACTAATTTGCATTCCCACCAACAGTGTATAAGCATTCCCTTTTCTCCACATACTCATCAACATCTGTTGTTTTTTGTCTTTTTAATAATAGGCATTCTATTGGCATAAGATGATATTTCATTGTGGCTTTAACGTTTCTCTGATGATTAATGATGTTGAGCATTTTTTCATATGCTTGTTGGTCATTCGTGGGTCTTCTTTTAAGAAATGTCTATTCATGTCCTTTGCCAGTTTTTTTAATGGGGCTATTTGTTGTTTTGTTATTGTTGTTGAGTTGTTTGAGTTCCTTGTAAATTCTGGATATTAGTCCTTGTTGGATTCATAGTTTGCAAATATTTTCCCCCAATCTGCAGGTTGTCTGCTCACTTTTTTTATTATTTCCTTTGCCATGCAGAAGCTTTTTAGTTTAATATAGTTTCATATGTCTGTTTTTGTTTTCGTTGCTTATGGTTTCAAGGTCTTATGAATTCTTTGCCTAGACAAATGTCAAGAAGAGTTTTCCCTAGGTTTTGTTATAGAATTTTTATAGTTTCAGATCACAAATTTAAGTCTTTGATTTGTCTATATTTGATTTTTTTATATAATTAGAGACATTCTTCTACATGTGGCAGTCCAATTTTCCCAACACTATTTATTGAAAAAGATATCTTTTTCCCAGTGTATGTTCTTGTCAGCATTGTCAAAGATCAGTTAGCTATAGATATGTGGCTTTATTTTTGGGTTCTCTATTATTTTATTCTTTTACATTGATCTATGTGTCTGTTTTATGCTAGTACCATGCTTTTTGATTATTATAACCTTGCAGTATAATTTGAATTCAGGTAATGTGCTCTGTCTAGCTTTGTTCTATTTGCTTAGGATTGCTTCTGCTATTCAGACTGTTTTTTGGTTCCATATGAATTTTAGGATGGTTTTTTTCTCATTCTGTGAAAAACGTTGCTGGCATTTTGATAGGAATTGCATTGAATCTGTATATTGTTTTCGAAGTATTCTCATTTTAATTATTTTAATTCTTCTGATTCATGAACATGAAGTGTTTTTCCATTAGTTTATGTCACCTGCAATTTCTTTCATCCGTGTTGTAGTTTTCCTTCTTTCACCTCCTTGGTTAACTATATTCCTAGGTATTTTATTTTATTTTTTGTACCTATTGTAAATGGGATTGCCTTCTTGATTTGGTTTTCAGCTTGATTATTATTGGTGTATAGAAATGACACTCATTTTTGAATACTGATTTTGTATTCTGAAATATTAGTGCTTACTGAATTCAATTATCAAACCTAAGAATTTTTTGAGGAGTCTTTAGGGTTTTCTAGGTTTAAAAGCATATTGTCAGTGAACAGAAATAAATTATTTCTGACTTCCTCTTTTCCAACTTGGATGCCTCTTCTTTCTTTCTTTTGCCTGATTGCTCTGGCTAGGACTTCCAGTACTAAGTTGAACAGGAGTGGTGTAAGTGGGCATTCTTGTCTTATTCTAGTTCTTAGGGGAATTGTTTTCAGCGTTTCCCAATTCAATATGATATTGGCCATAAGTTTGTTGCATATGGCCTTTATTATTTTGAGGTTTTTTTTTCTACAATGCCTAGTTTGTTGAGAGTTTTTATCATGAGAGGATGTTCAATTTTATCAAATGCTTTTTCCACATCTATTGAAATGATTATGTAATTTTTGTCTTTAATTGTGTTTATGTAATAAATCACATTTATTGGTTTGTATATGTTGAGCCATCCTTGCATCCCTGGAATACAACCCATTTGGTCATGGTGTGATATCTTTTTGATGTGCTGGTGGATTCAGTTTGCTAGTATTTTGTTGAGGATTTTTGCATCTATCTTCATCAGGGATATTGGTCTGTAGTTTTTGTTTGTTTGTTTGTGTTCTTGTCAGACTTTGGTGTCAGGGTGATACTGGCTTCATGGCATGAGCTAGGGAGGATTCTCTCCTGCTCAGTTTTTTTTGGAACAGTTTCAGTAAAATTGGTACCAGTTCTTTTTTGTATGTTTGATAGAATTTACTGTGAGTTCATCCTGACCTAGGCTTTTTTTTTGTTGGGAGGATTTTTTTTAGTGGTCTGTTCAGGATATCTAGTTCTTCATGGTTCAGTCTTTCGAGGTTTTATGTTTCCAGGAATTTATCCATTTCCTCTAGGTATCCTAGTTTGTGAGTATATGGTAGAGTCTGATGATCTTTTGTATCTCTGTGCTATCAGTTACAATGTCTTCTTCATTTCTCATTATGTTTATTTAGATATTCTTTCTTCTTGGTTAGTCTAGATAGCAATTTATCAACTTGTTTATCTTTTCAAAGAACTGACTTTTCAATTCAGTGATCCTTTGTTTTTGTTTTGTTTTGTTTGGTTTGGTCTCCATATCATTTAGTTCTACTCTAATCTTTGTTATTTCTTTTCTTCTGCTAGCTTTGGGTTTGGTTTTTTCTTGTTTTTCTAGTTCCTTGAGGTATGATGTTAGGGTGTTAATTTGTAATCTTTCTATTCTTTTGATATAGGCATTTGATGCTATAAATCTCCCTCTTAGCACTGTTTTGGCTATATCCCAGAGGTTTTGGTATATTCTGACTCCATTTTCATTTGTTTCAAAAATTATTTTAATTCTTTCTTAATTTTGTCATTGAACCAAAAATTATCTAGGAGTGTGTTGTTTAATTTCATGTATTTGTATAGTTTTGAGAATTCCTCTTGATATTGATTTCTAGTTTTATTCCCTTGTGTTCTGAGAAAATACTTGATGTGATTTCAATTTTTTTCAATTTTTATTGAGGCTAGTTTTGTGGCCTAACATATGGTCTATTTGGGAGAATGTTTCATGTGCTGATGAGAAGAATGTACATTCTGCGATGTTGGCTAGAATGTTCTGTAAGTGTCTGTTAGGTCCATTTGGTCTAAAGTTCAATTTAACTCCTGTGTTTCTTTCTTGATTTTCTGTCTCAGTGATCTGTCTAGTGCTGTGACTGGGGTGTTCAAGTGCCACAGTATTACTGTATTGCTATCTGTATCTTTCTTTAGGTTTAGTAACATTTGTTTTATGAATCTGGGTGCTCCAGTGTTGAGTACATATGTATTTAATATTATTATATCCTTTTGTTGAATTGATATTACCCTTTATCATTAGATATCATTTTCCACCCCTTTATCTTTTTTTTTTTTTTTTGATACAGAGTCTCACTCTGTCACCAGGCTGGAGTGTAGTGACGCAATCTCAGCTCACTGCAACCTCTGCCTCCCGAGTTCAAGTGATTCTCCTGCATCAGCCTCCTGAGTAGCTGGGATTACAGGCGCATGCCACCACACTCAGCTAATTTTTGTATTTTTAGTAGAGACGGGGTTTTACCATGTTGGTCAAGCTGGTCTCAAACTCCTGACCTCATGATCCACCGGTCTCGGTCTCCCAAAGTGCTGGGATTACAGGCGTGAGCCACTGCACCCTTTATCTTTTGTCTATGTGTCTTTACCAGTAAAGTGAGTTTCTTGCAGGCAGCATATAGTTGGTTCATTTTAAAAATCCATTCTGCCTATCTATATTTTTTAAGTGGAGCATTCAATTCACTTATGTTCAAGGTTAATATTGATACATGAGGTTTTCTTCCCATCATGTTGTTATCACTAGTTGTTTTATGGATTCTTTGTTTCTTCATTTTTTTTCTTCTGCGTCTTTGTGATTTGGTTCAGTTTTTTCTTTATGCTATGCTACCTCTAGACTAGTAGAAAAACTAAGAGGTTATCCTTAATAATTTCTACTGGCCCATTTGCTCCTAAATTTATCTGCCTCTTTATCCTTGGACATAAGCAGAAAGATTAAAAACATACTTTATCCACTGGCATATAGTATGTCTCCATTTTAACAAAATCCTGACCATTTTTTCCTAACTAGAAAGTTTTTCAGTGGTAAGTTACTTGCTTGCCTCTTGCAAGTGGGATCATTGTTTTTCACTAATTGACTTATAATTTTTTTTTTTGAGACAAGGTACAGTGGCACTATCACAGCTCACTGAAGCCTCAACCTCCCAGGGTCAAGTGATCCTCCAGCCTCAACCTCTCAAGTAGCTGAGACTAGAAGTGTGTGCCACCACACCCAGCTAATTTTTTACTTTTTTATAGAGAAGAGGTCTCACTGTGTTGCACAGGCTGGTCTCGAACTCCTGGGCTCAAGCAATTTCCTTCCTCAGCCTCCCAAAGTGCTGGGATTACAGGCATAAACCACTGTTCCTGGCTGACTTATACCATAATCTGGTTAGTAACCATTCTTTGCTTTGGTCAATTATAAATTTATTTTTAACACACAATTTAAGAGTTACTCAGAGCAACCTTATTTGTATTAGATATTTTTTTCTCCCAAAATATCACATCCTCTTTGACCTTAGTTTCCTTTTAGCGAAAATGATGGGGTTTCTAAGTTTCCCTCTATCTTTAATATTCTGTGAAGTTTGTCATTTAGTGTACAAGTGGCCAACAAACATATGAAAAAAATGTTCAGTATCACTAGTCATCAGAGAAGTACAAATCAAAGCCAGAATGAGATATCATCTCACACCAGTCAAAATGGCTATTATTTAAAGATCAGAAAATAACAGATGCTGGTAAGGTTGTGAAGAAAAGAGAATACTTATACACTGTTGGTAAGAATGTAAATTAGTTCAACTACTGTGGAAAACAGTTTGGAGATTTCTCAGAGAACTTGGGACTACCATTCAACCTAGCAATTCCATTACTGGGTATGTACCCAAAGGAAAACAAATTGTTCTACCAAAAAGACACATACACTTGTGTGTTAATTGCAGCACTATTCACAATAGCAAAGACATTAAATCACCCAAGGTGACCATCATTGGTGAATTGGATAAATAAGATGTGGTACACATATACCATGGAATACTATGCAGCCATAAACAAAAACAAAATCATGTCCTTTGCAGCAACATGGATGCAGCTGGAGGCCATTATTCTGAGTGAATTAATGCAGGAACAGAAAAATCAAATTCCACATGTTCTCACTTATAAGCACAAGCTAAACATTGGGTACACATCATCATAAAGATGTGAACAGTAGATACTGAGACTATGAGATGGGAGAGAGAGGGAGGAGGGCAAGAGCTGAAAAACTCACTGTTGAGTACTATGCTTACTACCTGGGTGATGGGATGATTCATACCCCAAACCTCAGCATCATGCAATATACCCATGTAGTAAACCTGCACATATATCATTTGAATCTAAAATAGAAGTTGAAATTATTTTTTTTTAAGTTTGCTATTTAGGACACTTATTTCTGTATGGAGAATATTAAAATGGGTATTAGGTTTCTAGGCTAGTTCATAAAACGTCCTGAACAAGTAGAGTACATAAAATATTGTCCAAATAGAATGTTATTCAACTATGTCTAATCACAATTTATAATGTTTTTTGTAATATAGCCCTGAAGCAACTCTTAGCCCACTTTTCTACCCTATCCTCCAGCAGCTTGGGGAAAGACAAGAGGCTGTGTTAGAGAGATAGATTAAATCCTTCTGGGTTTCAGAAATTCCACATTAAGATGCAAATGGCTTAATCTGCACAACATCTAGATCTGTGCTGCCCAATATGGTAGCTACTAGGTACTTTTGCTATTTAAATTTAAATTAGTTAAATAAAAAATTGATTTCTTCAGTCACATTAGCCACATTTCAAATGCTCAAAAGCCACGTGTGACTAGTGGTTACCTTATTGGACAGAGCAGATATAGAACATTTTTTTTTTTTTTTTTTTTTTTTTGAGACGGAGTCTCGCTCTGTCCCCTAGGCTGGAGTGCAGTGGCACGATCTCGGCTCACTGCAACCTCTGCCTCCCAGGTTCACGCCATTCTCCTGCCTCAGCCTCTCCGAGTAGCTGGGACTACAGGCGCCTGCCACCACGCCCGGCTAATTTTTTGTATTTTTAGTAGAGACGGGGTTTCACCATGGTCTCGATCTCCTGATCTCGTGATCCGCCCGCCTTGGCCTCCCAAAGTGCTGGGATTACAAGCGTGAGCCACTGCGCCCGGCCAGAACATTTTATTATCACAGAAAATTCTACTGGGCAGTACTGATCTAGAACTGAACCTCCCTATGCCTACTTCTTACTGCAATGAAGGCAGCATATTGTACTTTCATGTCTTTGTGTTTGGTTCTCTTGTGAGGACTGATCAGTTCAAATTGGATTAGTTTGCAATTGCCGCATCAATTTTAATAAAAAATTTTCTTGACCTTAGTTTGAAAACGTTCTTTTGATAGCTTTTAATGCTTGGCAGTGGTGTTTGTGATGAAAACAGAAATTATTCATCTTTGGTGTCTGTAGAGATAACTTTGAAAAAATACTTTGTAGGCAGCTGAGATTCTACTACAAAATGGAGCAAACCCTAATCAAAAAGATCAAAAACAGAAGAGTGCTTTGGATGAAGCAGATGATGAAAAAATGAAAGAATTACTAAGATCTTATGGTGCTATTGAGACTGTTAATAGAGATGAGAGTGATGCTATAGTCAATGGTATGTATATCAATATTGCTGCTATTTTATATAGAGATATATCTCTGCTTAGGAAAATCTTCTGATTTGTTGTGTAAATTGTTTCATAACTTGGATAGATGTGTCCTATGTTTATTAAACTCTTCAAAAGCCATTATTTATTTTTAGAAATTGGCATTTAAAATTTGGTTTAATTTATAGATCATATGATCCTACTGGATTGGAGTTACATGTTGAAATGAAACCTATAGCACTCATCAAGCAAACATTAATGTCCCTAACATTGGGTTTGAGTTAGAGATGTAATTGAAGCCAGGCAGATCAGTTTAGTTGTAGTAGAGCTGGAAAAGGGTGACATTATACTGAAATTTTTGCAAGTAAGATTCCATTACTTCAAAATTTGTAATGATTCATACATCAATTGGATTCATGCCAACTTTTAAAGAATCTAGTATTCTAGCATATTAATTTGTTAAAGGAAATCTACTTGTATATGCATAATATATATTACAATGAAAAGAATATTTCAGGGGAATGTACAATCAGGCAAAATTTTATGAACCATTTTAGCAATACTTTATATTTTATTAAGTATTGAGGAGAGGGAATTGTTCTTCCTTTTCCCTCATGCTCAAACCTTGACTCATAGAAGAAGATACTCAGGAATGTTATTCTCCCCATGAGGGAGAATGCTGGGGAGAGCAATTGTGTCACACACTTCTCCCCTAGCCTACCAACATCCTTACCAACTGTTGATTTCCAAGGAAGAATTACTGATATAATTGGTCAGAGCTAAGGATATTCATTGTGTTATATTTCACCAGTGGGCTAGATCATGGATAGGTCAAAGTCAAGAGTGATAGAAAGTTCCTCTTTTCATTGCCTGCTTCCATATAGTAAGTCCATAGGGTCAGGGTCTTTCTTAGAGGCCCAGCCATTTCACTGTCCCTCTTCACAGCTATACCTGAAAGTTCCCGTGATTTAGATTAGCTCAGCTTATCAGGGAAGTCTTGCATTTGGAGTTGTTGATAGATCTATTATAAAGTGATAGATATATTCCCACATATCTACTGTTTCTTGTTTCCTTGATCAGGTACCCCAAAGGATGAAGAATATAGGGTACAATGATAATATAGAGAAAGGGACTCCAGAATGGGAGTAAGGTCCAAGAGAACTTTACAGAGGCAATTAATCAAGTCATATTGGTTAAGAGCATGGACTTTGGAATCAGATAAGATCTGGTTTCAGTTCTAGCTGTGTGACATTGGGCAACTTCTTGAACCCCTTAAGCCTCACTTTCCTCTTCTGTAAAATTGATATAATAAACTACCCACTTCACAGGTTCATATGAAGATTAAATAAGATGATTTATGGAAAGTTTTTGGCACCCAGCACATGACAAGTGCTCAGTAAATGCTAGCCATAAGTAGCCAATTAATGATGATGATGAGTGCTGATTAAAATATTATAATAGTTGTAGACTTGACTTATCCTCCTCATCCCCATCACATTAAAACTGAAAAATGAAACTATATTTTTGCACATTCTTATTATATTTTCTAATTTTACTTTTTAAAGAAAAAATTCCTGCTGTCCGGTCTAAAAGACATAAGCAGAGTTTTTGTGATGATGGCAAAACTATTGACTCATCTTCCCTTTCACACCAAGAAAGATCAAGCAAAAGCCTTTCTGTGGTGAGTGAAGTTAAAATTACTTTGTTCATCTTAGAAAATGCCATTCTTTGAGCCAGCCAGTTAGTTATTGGCTAATGGCAGTACTTTCCATTTTAATGATACAAAGATTGAAATTTTTTATTATAAGAGATAAGATAGTGAACAGAATGGGCTGGAAGTTATGCTGTGTGGTTAACTCTCAATTATCTGCTTTGAATACAGAACTATGGAGTAGCTGCTATCCTTTATACCTAGTTAGAGTTCTTTGGATACTTCTTGTCCATAGACATTGCCACTGTCATAAATGTGTCTTCACTCACTTCCATAAGTGTCTAGGAGATACAGGATGTAGAAAAGATTCTGGAATCCAGACAGAGAAGGGGATTAAGCAGCCTGGTTTAGCTGCCCTCGATCCCATATGGTTTATAGTAATAAACTTTGCTGCGAAACTCATCATGTAAAGGTAGCTTTTGAAAAAAAAAAACATAGCAGTTACTTAATAAGATATACATATTGATTGAAATTCTTAGTTGGACAAAAACACAAAGCTTTACTGGACACAAAATCTTAACCAAGGTAGCATCCTCAATGAAACTTTGTTTTGGATAAGTCTTGGCTCATAGTGTCCAAGACTGAGCACATCTACAATATGAGCAAAGCAGAAAGGAAAGTTGGTGCCAAAAGATGTTTTCTTTATCCTAATCTGTGGATAGAGCTTAGCCTGGGCACAAATTCTGGACTTTTGTTTGCTTTTATAACCATAAATCATTCACTGTGTAAAGCGGTAAACCTTAGTGTTGTTTTTATTTTTGCTTGTTTTTTATATTTGTATTTTATAATTTCACTTTGATGCATTTAATAAATGACAGCAGTAAGATTGCTTTACCAAATAATTAGATTATTTTATTATGTGCTTTTAAAATATCTTTTGTGGGCACCAAAGTAAAATTTCAGGGCAACATACTTCAGAAGGCTTTGAGGACCTACATGTTTTAGAAATGAATGTGTATGGAGAGTATATTAAAGCATAGGTAATATGAGTCAATCCATCAGTCATCATTAATGGAGCAATAGCTATGAACCCACAATGTTGAAACATATACAAATATAAAAGGCATGCTTCTGTCTACAAGATCTCATTGTCCTGATGAGGAAATATAATGTATAAGATATTATTATGTTAGTGTTAAATTACATAGCACCGAATTTCTTAACTCTGAGAAAAAGGAAATCAGCATAGATTGGATAAGTCAGAAGTTTCCTGTATGAGATGGGTTTTATATGATTATAATATTCACTATTTAGTGGATTCTTACTTTGTGCTGACATTGTCTGTAGCATTTTAATGTGTTATACAATTCAGGCACAGAGAGGGTAAGTAACTTGCTGGAGTCACCAAGATAGGAAGAGGTGAAGCTAGGATTTACACCCTGAAAGTCTGGTTCTAGAGCCCACTCCACAATTCTCTCTCTCATAGGGAAAGAGGAGGATCAGGGCAGAGTGAATTGAAAGCATTCCAGGCAGGAAGATTAGTACTGACAAGGGCATGTAGGAGTGGTATTAAGTCCGCTTTGTGAATTTTTGAGAGCATAGTGTTTTGTATTTCTAAAATTATGTATAAGATTTTAATAGTGTGCAATGAAAGTCATAAGACCTTAAAGTGAACTTGTTATATATATGCACTTTCAATATTATGTGATTTATTTTTCGCCTACACCTATAGTTTCAACAGAAGTCAGTAAGAAATTGATTTCTTATGATTGCTACTTTTACATTCTATTTTCCAGGAGATCTACTACATAATTCAAAATATATTTGTTTGTTTTTGTTCAAATCTGCAACATTTATACAGTTAAGCTTATACAATGTATGAGTACATTTTGAGCATAAAGAGGAATGAGCATTTTTAGGAACACTTTCTTTAGTATTTTATTTACTCTGTGTTTGTCAATGGCATATCAGAGAGCATATCTACCCCTTTATAATGAAGTTTCAAATATTTTTATCTGACAGCATCAGACCCTCAGTGCCATTCTACAAGATATAGAAGAAAAACAAGAATATTTATTAGAGTTTGAAATAAGAAACCCTGAAGATGCAGGTAAATATAGACTCATACTCAAGTATGATATTTTCAGATACCCAAGGTCATCATCTTCTTAAGGTACATATTTATTTCAAAGCTCACAAAGGCTGAAAAAGTGGTCTTCTATTTTTATGTGAGAGGATTTAAAGTGCTAGGAATTATTAATATCATTAAAAGTAGACTTACTTAAAAAGTAAGTCTAAAGTAGACTTGTAATGATAGCTAAAAGGCTGATTTTATCATGATGCAAACCAGTAGTTTGTGTTGTTAAAGATACTTCTAGATGCTGGCGGGCACCTGTAGTCCCAGCTACTCAGGAGGCTGAGGCAGGAGAATGACATGAACCCTGGAGGCAGAGCTTGCAGTGAGCCGAGATCGCACCACTGCACTCTAGCCTGGGTGACAGAGCGAGACTCCGTTTCAGAAAAAAAAAAAAAAAAAAATACTTCTAGATGTAAAGTGCTGCATGAGTAATTTGAGAGACATTCAGAACTATGATCAGAGATAAGCTGTACCAGTGATATGTTTAGATAATCCTATGACAGAAAATGTAAGATTGTGACAAGAGATGAGATTATGTTACCCTGTGGGTTGTCAGCTTCACCCAGCTATGGTAACCCTTAAAAGTAGATCAGAAATAGTGCAGTGGAAGGTGGTGCAGCAGTGACACAAGGTAAGCAAATCCTCCTACTTTGAGAAGAGCATATATAACCGGTGGATGTCTTACTGCAAAGATATCTTCCTGTTTTCAAAACACTGAAGATTCAAAATAGCACATTAGACTTTGATCCCTGAGCTAATAACCTTAATTTCTCAAACTTCAGTGAATATATGCAAGCCCTTGATGACTCGCATATGTATTTTTTGAGTTATGATTTATAAGGTGGAAAGTAGTTCCTGATAAATTCAGATCTGTGAATGTAAAAATTAATTAAAAGTAGTAGCTAAAACTAAGGTAATTTAAAGTACCTCATCAACCTTTTGTATAGCAGGATATAATTGTTCATCTCTTGTCCTAACTCATGTTTGTATAGCCTTTAAAAAAATCATCTCCTTTAAAATTTTGCACATTCTACTTTTCGTCCTGGCCTAACATGGTACATGTTATGTTTGGAGGAAACTAATATAAAATAATTCATACCCCCAAACAAAAATGTACAGTTAGTATATTTATTTCATTTACTATTTGTAATGTCTTTTGCATCCAAGATGATTTTTCCAAGTTTACAATTTTTTCATTATGAAAGTCATACAGATATACTTTGAGAAAAAGAGAAAAATGCTAAAATTAGCTACTGTCCCACCACAATATTTTGTTGTTTTATTTCCAGGCCCCCCTCCCCACATATTTTTTTGTCTAAGAACATAGTAATGCAATTTAGACCTCAATAAAACTCTTAAAAACATAGTTTTGACCATGATATACATGGTAATTTTGCATTTTTTTCATAGTCTTCATTCTTAGTGTTTAATAAATGTTCCACAGTTTCCCGAATTTTTCCCTTTTTGTTGAAAATTTGATTTCCAATTTTTTGCTGTTCTACAATATGTAGCTTTTTCCAGATGTATTATCTTCTTAGGAAAGATTAACAGAATTGTGACTATTGGGTCAAATTATATAAGCATTTTAAATCTATTGATTTATATTGATAAATTCTATTTTATAGATACTACTAATTTTCACTTTGGAAGTGAAAATACTGATGCTACTAGCAGTGTACACATTAGTGTCTTTGTGTACACTGCTAGTAGCATCAGTATTTTCATTTTAAATAACCTTATGAGTTTAATAAGAAAAATATGCCTGATATTTTCATTTGCCATGTTGCTTATTAGTGGTACTTTTTTTTGAGATAGAGTTTCACTCTGTCACCAGGCTGGAGTGCAATGGTGTGATCTCAGCTCACTGGAACCTCCGCCTCCCAGGTTCAAGCGATTCTTCTGCCTCAGCCTCCTGAGTAGCTGGGACTACAGGCGCATGCACCATGCCCAGCTAATTTTTGTATTTTTAGTAAAGACAGGGTTTCACCGTGTTGGTCAGGATGGTCTCGATCTCTTGACCTTGTGATCTGCCCACCTCGACCTCCCAAAGTGCTGGGATTACAGGCATGAGCCACTGCACCCGGCCCAGTGGTGCTTTTTCACTAGTTTTATTCCCTATTTTGAGAACTGTTTCTATTCTTTGTTTATTCATCAAGTGGAGCCTATTTATATAATACAATTATTTACCCCTTTTCTACCATAACTGCTGCAAATACTGTTTCAGCCACTTATCTTTTTCTTTGCAATGTGTGTTAGTTTTTGTTTAAATATATACAATTACAAATTCTGTATAGTAAAAATTCATTGGCCTCTTTCTATTTATTTGAATGCCTCTAAAATTAGGAACTTCTCCCCACCACCCCCAGGTTTTTGTAGTTTAATTTTATTATATTATAACCAATACATTGAATAATCTTGATGCCTTTATTTTTGTCTTACTGCCCTTAAGGAAGGAGAGGTAAGGCAATGGGACCCTAGAGCTCCTGGATGGTAACTAATTACTGACTGTGGTTGGCTCTGCCACTCCCTGACAGGTGTTTAAAACTCAGTCTCTGGAGAGCAGTTTTCTAAGACTCTTCTGAAATTTCTCTATGGTCCATCAGGCTGGAACTCCTACAATGCGGGCAATACACAGTGCCCTTTCTCTATGCCCTCTAAGTCTTCTCTCAGCTTCTATTTTTTTTTCTGATGGACCATCCTACACAGACTCTCACTCTCAGATGGAAGCCCTCATAGGCAGGGTCACAGCGCAGGCTTCCCAACAAGTCGTCAGGATCTTTGCACCTCAGGCCCACTGTTAGAAAGGAAGACAATTACTTCTCAGCTCAGCAGCAACTTTCTTTTGGCCTTGCTGTGGTAGCTCCTCATTTTTCAAGATTTCTATGTGTTCAAGAAGGAAGCCAGATACCAATTCATTGTCACATCAACTTAGAGTTCAGTTAGGTTCTCTAAATAATATTTTGAGGAACTTACCCTATTAGGCTTGAGGTAAAGAAGAGAAGCCTCTTTACCCCTTACTCTTGCTGCTCAATATGCAGATGCCCACTCAGGTGAGCAACTGCTCTCTAAAGAAATCTTTTTTCAAACTCACCCTCCTCCACATCTGACACTTGTGATAGCTTTGATCTGGCTGAGGGATCTGAGTACTGAGTCCCATTTTGTACATTTCTTTGAAAATTTTTCTTTTCTTTTATTATTATTATACTTTAAAGAAGACATTTATGCAGCCAAAAAACACATGAAAAAATGCTCCTCATCACTGGCCATCAGAGAAATGCAAATCAAAACCACAGTGAGATACCATCTCATACCAGTTAGAATGGCAATCATTAAAAAGTCAGGAAAATTTTTCTTAAAGAGACCTTGCACTCACTTTTCTGTCAGTTGTCAACTGAACTGCTTCAACTGAACTGCTTCAACTGAACCGAGGCAGGAAATTGCCATTGTTAACATTTTATATATTTTTCCCTAAGTATTTTAATGCATAATTCATCTGAAATTTTTTTTCTGTATTTAAGATAAGGATAGAATAGGTTTACCCCATATTACTACCCTATTGCTCATCCCTATTTGTTGAATAATTTCTCTCATCCTCATTGTTTTGTAATGTCTAATGAAGTATTAAAATCTTACACATATTAGGACAATTCTAGATTCTCTTTAATATACCATTGATTAATATCATCTTTGATAAAGAAGTGTGTGATACCAAATTATATGTAAAATTTATTTCTGTTGTTTCTTATAGAAACATACAGAATATTTTAAGTTACTGTAGTATGTCATTTTTACCTATGGTTTAAAGTTCAGTTGGAAAAGCTGGGATGACAGGGCACATAGATAATTTAAAATGTCTTTTAATAAACAGTGTCAAATCTGCTGAACAAAGTTATATCTAAATTCTTATTGATTGTACACATTTTCCCCCTTTGTTAGCATAGGCATCATATTGTGAAACTAATCTTTAGCCATAGTATTAGGGCGATAGAAACTACTCTGAGGACAATGACTCAATACTTATCAAATCATTTGTCTGATTTGATGAGGGAATTTCTGAAACGAATTCTACCTCTGAACCTCATGCCATTTTCTACCACAGATTTCCTCAAGTTACTTTAACCGGAAAAATGTGCGTTGGTCCAAAAAATTAGGAAAAATTTTAAGAAAGAAAGCCAAAAGTGAAAGAAATAACAAGTAGCCTAAAAGAATTAAAATATATGCATTTAACCCTTTCAGTTTTCTACTTGGGAATCTGGATTTGTACATAACCCACATCTATGGGTAATCATGTGGATCTGTGTTGGGAGAAAGGTCATTATGCCTTTACTTGGAAAGCAAAGGAAGAAAGTCAGGAAAATTTAAGTAATTATTGTAATGGTGGTTTGTAAGATCTAAAGGTGACCTTAGGTATCATATAGTACAATGTAAATGTTATTATAAGTGCAAAGAACACGAACTGATAGCATGATTCTATTTTTAGAGTTAAAAAATTCTATTTTTAAGTGCATATAATGTATAATTGTATATAGTGTAAGTATTTAAAATAATAAATATATAACACAAATTTTACAAACATACACACCCCTAAAGTATTAACAGTAACCTCCTTGGTTGAATACATTAGAGAAGAAGCAGTGGGGTGAGTAGGGATACTCTTACGTTTCATCTTTGTAAACATTTATATGGCGTGAAAAAATTTTACAGTGTTAACGTATTCCTTTTGTATTTTAAAAAAATGAAGTAATTTTAACAGACAAAATATCTTCCTTTACTACCTTCATTTCACAGGTAAGAAAGCTAACCATATAAGTTACATACCCAGGCCCACAAAACTTAGTGGGGCAGCAGGATTAGAACTCAGGCTGGCCTACTGTTTTACAGTATTCTTATCTATATACTTCAGGGCATTTCCATAGATTGACATTGTTAAATAAGGCTTAATTGAGATATCTGGGCCATTAATATTGGGGAAGAACGTAGGGAATAATGGCTTTTTAAAATTAACAAAAGGGCTAATTCTCGTATGACCAAATTTGACATTCACTCTCCCTCAGTTAGCTAACTTTTTATTGTCATGTTTCTAGAACAATACATTGAAAAGATGTTAAAGATAAAAAAGATTATGGATAATGTGCTTGCCAAGCAGAAAGCAGAAAGGGATGATCTGGCTAAAAAATACAGGTGAGTAGAAAAAGGAAAAAAAAGAGTGCTTTTGAGTTTCTTGAATTTATCCATTTTTAGCTGCAATAGTTGTCTAGAATTTCTTAAGAATACAAACATTGCTTAGGGCCAAAAAATGACTTTATGAGGTTGTCTAATCTGTTACTACCATGGAAAATTATACTTCCCAGAAAGGTATATTTCTTTTTTTTTTTTTGAGACGGAGTCTCGCTCTGTCGCCCAGGCTGGAGTGCAGTGGCGCACTACATTATTCCTTGGAATAGTCAAAAAAGAACATTTCAGTGAAATCTTAAAAAGTTGTCTACAGTGGAGAATTTTATGAAAGCCTTTCTGGTTGTGAATCCCACAGACAAATTTATTTCTTTAGCACACTCAAATTTTCTACACTAAAAAATGTCTCTTTTTTGCTGTTACAAATGTCCTTCTAAGCAGTTGATGAGTTGATTAATTTTGTGTTTTATTGTATTTCTAAAAGCTCAAGGTCCTTAAAGAGTTTTATCCTGATTATATTGGTTATATACCTCTTCTCATTTTTTTTGTGAAAAAAATGTTACATGTTTTTTTCTTGTTTGGACATTATTTTTTATTAGTTTTTAATAGGCTTAGCTATTTACACTCCCTATTCTTTATTCACATTCAATTTTCTAAACATGTCCTTATATATTCTTCTCTTATAATCATTTAATGTCTATTACATATTCAATTTTTTTCTGAACTTATTTTAAAAAATCAATTTTCTATTTTTATTTTTAATCCCCATTTTGCCTTCTTCTCTAGTGAATAGCTAACACAAGTTCCCTTCTGTTTCCTCCTTGTTTTCCTGTCAATATAAAGCAGTGAGCTTATATAACCTACATATGGGTAATTTTAGGGGACTTTGGAGAGGCTTGCTTGAATTTCCTTTAGTGTCCTGTGGTTAACAGTGTACTATACCTAGAATTTTCAAAAGTTCCTGATCAATTGGAGCTTCAATATGTAAATTCTTATTAATATTGCTTTAAGACTTCACATCTTGGTGTGGGTAATCTAAAGTTTTGTGTCTGAACTCCTTGTTTCACATAGTTTAAAATTTGATATTATGTATTTCTCTTGCATTTTATGCTACCAGTTGTTTGCTAATCTGAATCCTTCTTCTTGCTGATTTTTTCACTTATGTATACTACTTCTTTTAACATCCAGTCTGCTGGGAGTTTAGTATCAGCTCTAAACCTTGATAGGAGAGGCAAGATATATCTATATTATTGCTTTTCCTTAAAACAGCAGCTCTTAAACTGTGGTCCAGGGACCCACGGTGGGGTTCCTGAGACCATTTCACAGGATCTGTGAATTCAAAACTATTCTTTAATAATAATACTAAGATGTTATTGCTGTCTTGCTCTCATTCTCTCATGAATGTACAGTGGAATTTTTCAGACGCTACATGATATACAATAAAGCCTGACAGAATGTGTTGTGTATTCTTTTGTTTAAAAAGTTTCTCAGTTTTAATTTCTAAAACAGTAAATACTGATAGATATTCATATACACAAAAGCTGTTTGGGTTCCTCAATAATTTTGAAGAGTACAAATAGTTCCCGAGACCAAAAAGTTTGAGAACCACTGAAAACAAAGTGTCCAATAATCTGAAGGTCAGGGTGGGATTGGTGGGCATAATCAAAAGACAAAAGTATGAAGATGTGAAAAGCCATTTCCTCTTTCTCAGTCCTCAAGGTCTTGAGAAATTCAGTTTGAGGAAGACGCACAGAATAATGCTTTCCTGGGTAGTCACTCTGGACTTGGAAGTGTCTTCATACAGGTTCAAAATACAACTACAGTAATTACTTGGGGAACTAACATTTCTCAGGTCTGGCTGAAGTATGATTATTCACAAAACAATCTTGTTCTTCCAAAGCTAAGAGAACCTGAATAGAACTTTCAAATTATACTTACTAATAAACAGGTAAGCAAGCCCCAAATTTAAAGAACGATGGCTCCCCTTAGCCATCAATTGCTACCTTCCAACCAACAACTAAATAGATGTTTAGATGGATGATCCAACTTTTGTCTTTTAGAGTTGACTCCCAATTGATAATAATTATATGAATATAAAATCTTGATAACCTTACTGTCACCTCCTTAAAAAAAGGGCACACTTACTTAAATAAAGGAATCAGTTTCCTCTCAAAGGAAATATTTTGTGTCAACAGGCTGCAGGTGGTCAGATTAAAAAAATCAAAGGCAGTAAATTGCACAGGTATAGTTTTGTGTATTTTAAAGTCATTAAAATTTGGAGACAAAGCATCTATAACCTGTAAGTGACCACTTTAAAAAGTTTTCTGCTGTTATTGCATTTTTTCTCTTTCCGTTTCTTCCTATAGGGTATCCATAGAGTCATTTAAGCATGGAGCCCTGAGAGAACAATTGGCCAACTTAGCTGCAAGACAGAAGAGCCTTTTAGTTGTGGCAAAAAAACAGAAAAAAATAAGCCTGAAAATTCAAAACTGTAAGAATGTTACATCATTGCCTTGTCTTAGTTTAAGGAAGCTCCCACCCAGATCAGAAATCTCTAGTGAAAAGGACAGCCAAGAGGTCACTAGTCTGGAAAATTTAGAGCATCCCCAATCAGGTTCACTTTCTCCTGTTTCTGGAAGCATGCAGGAAACACAATTGTCTCTGGAAACTTGGAACTACAGCCAAAATACCAACATTTGTCTAAATTCAGAGGCAGTGAGAAGGGGAGAATTTTCTGGAAACGACATGAATTCTAAACAAAATGTCAGTGATTGTACCTTGGATGGTTTTCCAAAATCCAGACATTCATATGGCACAGAGAAGAATAAATTACCATCCCAACCTGTTGCTTTTATTGGTCAAACAGAATATTCACAGAAAGAGAATGATCTTACAGAAGCTACAGACAAAGACCATGAATTCTATATTCCTTCCCCGGTAATCGGCAAATTAAATATTTCAGAAACTGCAAGTGTCCTTGCCGAAAATGCTGCCCATCCATCAAATACTATTTGTGATCAGGACCTTTCCAATTATGTTCCCAAAAGAGGAAACAGAAAAACAAGTTCCCAGCAATCACCTACAGGGGCATCAGAATCCCTGGCACATCAAGGGATTGCTGTCTTAGGCAGTGAAACAGTGCATCAGATGAAACCATATCTTAAAAAATCAGTTTCTGTTGTTCCATGTGCAGATGACAGTCAGATCTCCTCTGCCTCTGGATCTGGGCAACAAGATACTATAAAAAAGCCTTTAAGCTACAGTACGGCTCCTAAAAAGAAATTTATTCAGATAAAAGATTTGATATTACTAGGAAGAATTAACCCAGGAAATAACATTCTGGAATTCAAAACACAGGTATTCTATATTTTTTTCTCTAAAATCATGCAAATGTTATAAATAAGTGAGTAAATGTTGCTGTCACATAATATAGACATTTAGCTCTGATTAGGGAAATGGGGTTTTGCTGAGCTTCCTGAATGGAGGGACACAACCATTGTATTCTTAGCAAGTGAATTCATATTTCTGGAATTGCCCTGATACATTTATTTATTTTTTTTTTAATTTTAATTTTTAAGTTCCAGGATACATGTGCAGGATGTGCAGGTTTGTTACATAGGTAAATTAGTGGCATGGTGGTTTGCTGCACCTGTCAACCCATAACCTAGGTATTAAGCCCAGCATGCATTAGCTGTTTTTCCTAATGCTCTCCCTCCCCCGACCACACTCCCCAACAGGCCCCAGTATGCGCTGTTCCCCTCCCTGTGTCCACGTGTTCTCATTGTTCAGCTCCCATTTATAAGTGAGAACATGCAGCGTTTGGTTTTCTGTTCTTGCGTTAGTTTGCTGAAGATAATGGCTTCCAGCTCCATTCATGTCTCTGCAGAGGACATGATCTCGTTCCTTTTTATGGCTGCATAGTATTCCATAGTGTTATATGTACCACATTTTCTTTATCTGGTCTATCATGGATGGGCATTTGGGTTGATTCCATGTCTTTGCTATTGTGAATAGTGCTGCAGTGAACATACATGTGCATGTATCTTTGTAACAGAATAATTTATATTCCTTTGGGTATATGCCCAGTAATAGGATTGCTGGGGCAAATGGTATTTCTGGTTCTAGGTCTTTGAGGAATCACCACACTGTCTTTCACAATGGTTGAACTAATTTACATTCCCACCAACAGTGTAAAAGTGTTCCTATTTATCTGCAACCTCACCAGCATCAGTTGTCTCTTGACTTTTTAATAATCACTGTTCTGACTAGCATGAGAGGGTATCTCCTTATGGTTTTGATTTGCATTTCTCTAATGATCAGTGATGTTGAGCTTTTTTTCATATATTTGTTGGCCATATGAATGCCTTCTTTAAACCTGACAAAAACAAGCAATGGGGAAATGATTCCCTATTTAATAAATGGTGCTGAGAGAACTGGCTAGCCATATGCAGAAAATTGAAACTGGACCCCTTCCTTACACCTTATACAAAAATTAACTCAAGATGAATTAAAGGATTGCAGGTTCCAAGATGGCCGAATAGGAACAGCTCCAGTCTACAGCTCCCAGAGTGAGCGACTCAGAAGATGGGTGATTTCTGCATTTTCAACTGAGGTAAGGGTTCATCTCACTGGGGCTTATCAGACAGTGGGTGCAGCCCACAGAGCATGAGCCGAAGCAGGGTGGGGCATCGCCTCACCAGGGAAACGCAAGGGGTCGGAGAATTCCCTTTCCTAGCCAAGGGAAGCCATGACAGATGGTACCTGGAAAATTGGGACACTCCCACCCTAATACTGCGCTTTTCCAATGGTCTTAGCAAACGGAACACCAGGAGATTATATCCTGCGCCTGGCTTGGAGGGTCCCACGCCCACAGAGCCTCACTCACTGCTAATGCAGCAGTCTGAGATCGAACTGCAAGGCAGCAGCAAGGCTGAGGGAGTGGCGTCTGCCATTGCTGAGGCTTGAGAAGGTAAACAAAGCGGCTTGGAAGCTCGAACTGGATGGAGGCCACCGCAGCTCAAGGAGGCCTGCCTGCCTCTGTAGACTCCACCTCTGGGGAAAGGTCATAGCTGAACAAAAGGCAGCAGAAACTTCTGCAGACTTAAATGTCCCTGTCTGACAGCTTTGAAGAGAGTAGTGGTTCTTCTAGCATGGAGTTTGAAATCTGAGAACGGACAGACTGCTTCCTCAAGTGGGTCCCTGACCCCCGAGTAACCTAACTGGGAGGCATCTCCCATTAGGGGCCAACTGACACCTCATACTGCCGGGTGCCCCTCTGAGACAAAGCTTCCAGAGGAAGGATTAGGCAGCAACATTTGCCGTTCTGCAATATTGGCTGTTCTGCAGCCTCTGCTGGTGATACCAAGGCAAACGGTCTGGAGTGGACCTCCAGCAAACTCCAAACAGACCTGCAGCTCAGGGTCCTGACTGTTAGAAGGAAAACTAACAAACAGAAAGGACATCCACACCAAAACCCCATCTGTATGTCACCATCATCAAAGACCAAAGGTAGATAAAACCACAAAGATGAGGAGAAACCAGAGCAGAAAAGCTGAAAATCCTAAAAATCAGAGCACCTCTTCTCCTCCAAAGGAATGCAGCTCCTCAACAGCAACGGAACAAAGCTGGATGGAAAATGACTTTGACAAGTTGAGAGAAGGCTTCAGACAATCGGTAATAACAGACTTCTCTGAGCTAAAGGAGGATGTTTGAACCCATCGCAAAGAAGCTATAAACCTTGAAAGAAAATTAGACGAATGTATAACTAGAATAAACAGTGTAGAGAAGACCTTAAATGACGTGATGGAGCTGAAAACCATGGCACGAGAACTACGTGACGCATGCACAAGCTTCAGTAGCCCATTCGATCAACTGGAAAAAGGATATCAGTGATTGAAGATCAAATGAATGAAATGAAGTGAGAGGAGAAGTTTAGAGAAAAAAGAGTAAAAAGAAATGAACAAAGCCCCCCAAAACATGGGACTATATGAAAAGACCAAATCTGCATCTAATTGGTGTACCTGAAAGTGACGGGAGGGAGAATGGAACCAAGTTGGAAGACACCCTTCAGGATATTATCCAGGAGAACTTCCCCAACCTAGCAAGGCAGACCAACATTCAAATTCAGGAAATACAGAGAATGCCACAAAGATACTCCTCAAGAAGAGCAACTCCAAGACACATAGTTGTCAGATTCACCAAAGTTGAAATGAAGGAAAAAAATGTTAAGGGCAGCCAGAGAGAAAGGTTGAGTTACCCACAAAGGGAAGCCCATCAGACTAACAGCGGATCTCTTGGCAGAAACTCTACAAGCCAGAAAAGAGTGGGGGCCAATATTCAACATTCTTAAAGAAAACAATTTTCAACCCAGAATTTCATATCCAGCCAAACTAAGCTTCATAAGTGAAGGAGAAATAAAATCCTTTACAGACAAGCAAATGCTGAGAGATTTTGTCACCACCAGGCCTGCCCTAAAAGAGCTCCTGAAGGAAGCGCTAAACATGGAAAGGAACAGCCGGTACCAGGCACTGCAAAAACATGCCAAATTGTAAAGACCGTCGATGCTAGGAAGAAACTGCATCAACTAATGAGCAAAATAACCAGCTAACATCATAGTGACAGGATCAAATTCACACATAACAATATTAACCTTAAATGTAAATGAGCTAAATGCTCCAATTAAAAGACACAGACTGGCAAATTGGATAGAGTCAAGACCCATTAGTGTGCTGTATTCAGGAGACTCATCTGATGTGCAGAGACGCACATAGGCTCAAAATAAAGGGATGGAGGAAGATCTACCAAGCGAATGGAAAACAGAAAAAAGCAGGGGTTGCAGTCTTAGTCTCTGATAAAACATACTTTAAACCAACAAAGATCAAAACAGAAAAAGAAGGCCATTACATAATGGTAAAGGGATCAATTCAACAAGAAGAGCTCACTATCCTAAATATATATGCACCCAATACAGGAGCACCTAGATTCATAAAGCAAGTCCTTACAGACCTACAAAGAGACTTAGACTCCCACACAATAATAATGGGAGACTTTAACACCCCACTGTCAACATTAGACAGATCAACGAGACAGAAGATTAACAAGGATATCCAGGAATTGAACTCAGCTCTGCACCAAGCAGACCTAATAGACATCTACAGAACTTTCCACCCCAAGTCAACAGAATATAAATTTTTCTCAGCACCACATTGCACTTATTCCAAAATTGACCACATAGTTGGAAGTAAAGCACTCCTCAGCACATGTAAAAGAATGGAAATTATAACAAACTGTCTCTCAGACCACAGTGCAATCAAACTAGAACTCAGGATTAAGAAACTCACTCAAACCGCTCAACTACATGGAAACTGAACAACCTGCTCCTGAATGACTACTGGGTACATAACAAAAAGAAGGCAGAAATAAAGAAGTTCTTGGAAACCAGTGAGAACAAAGACACAACATACCAGAATCTCTGGGACACATTTAAAGCAGTATGTAGAGGGAAATTTATAACACTAAATGCCCACAAGAGAAAGCAGGAAAGATCTAAAATGGACACCCTAACATCACAATTAAATGAACTAAAGAAGCAAGAGCAAACACATTCAAAAGCTAGCAGAAGTCAAGAAATAACTAAGATCAGAGCAGAACTGAAGGAAATAGAGACACAAAAAACCATTCAAAAAATCAATGAATCCAGGAGCTGGTTTTTTGAAAAGATCAACAAAATTGATAGACCTCCAGCAAGACTGATAAGAAAAGAGAGAAGAGTCAAATAGACGCAATAAAAAATGATAAAGGGGATATCACCACTGATCCCATAGAAATACAAACTACCATCAGAGAATACTATAAACACCTATATGCAAATAAACAAGAAAATCTAGAAGAAATGGATAAATTCCTGGACACATACACCCTCCCAAGTCTAAACCAGGAAGAAGTTGAATCCCTGAATAGACCAATAACAGGCTCTGAAATTGTGGCAATAATCAATAGCTTCCCAACCAAAAAGAGTCCAGGACCTGATGGATTCACAGCCGAATTCTACCAGAGGTACAAGGAGGAACTGGTACCATTCCTTCTGAAACTATTCCAATCAGTAGAAAAAGAGGGAATCCTCCCTAACTCATTTTATGAGGCCAGCATCATCCTGATACCAGGATGGCAGAGACACAACAAAAAAAGAGAATTTCAGACCAATATCCCTGATGAGCATCGATGCAAAAATCCTCAATAAAATACTGGCAAACCAAATCCAGCAGCACATCAAAAAGCTTATCCACCATAATCAAGTGGGCTTCATCCCTGGGATGCAAGGCTGGTTCAACATTCACAAATCAAAAAATGTAATCCATCATATAAACAGAACCAAAGACAAAAACCACATGATTATCTCAATAGATGCAGAAAAGGCCTGCGACAAAAGTCAACAGCCCTTCATGCTAAAAACTCTCAATAAACTAGGTATTGATGGGACATATCTCAAAATAATAAGAGCTATTTATGACAAACCCACAGCCAATATCATACTGAATGGGCAAAACTGGAAGCATTCCCTTTGAAAACTGGCACAAGACAGGGATGCCCTCTCTCACCACTCCTATTCAACATAGGGTTGGAAGTTCTGGCCAGGGCAATCAGGCAGGAGAAAGAAATAAAGAGTATACAATTAGGAAAAGAGGAAGTCAAATTGTCCCTGTTTGCAGATGACATGATTGTATATCTAGAAAACCCCATCGTCTCAGCCCAAAATCTCCTTAAGCTGATAAGCAACTTCAGCAAAGTCTCAGGATACAAAATCAATGTGAAAAAATCACAAGCATTCTTATACACCAATAACAGACAAACAGAGAGCCAAATCATGAGTGAACTCTCATTCACAGTTGCTTCAAAGAGAATAAAATACCTAGGAATCCAACTTACAAGGGATGCGAAGGGCCTCTTCAAGGAGAACTACAAACCACTGCTCAACGAAATAAAAGAGGACACAAACAAATGGAAGAACATTCCATGCTCATGGATAGGAAGAATCAATATCGTGAAAATGGCCATACTGCGCAAGGTAATTTATAGATTCAATGCCATCCCCATCAAGCTACCAATGACTTTCTTCACAGAATTGGAAAAAACTAGTTTAAAGTTCATATGGAACCAAAAAAGAGCCTGCATCGCCAAGTGAATCCCAAGCCAAAAGAACAAAGCTGGAGGCATCACGCTACCTGACTTCAAACTATACTACAAGGCTACAGTAACCAAAACAGCATGGTACTGGTACCAAAACAGAGATATAGGCCAGGCACGGTGGCTCATGCCTGTAATTCCAGCACTTTGGGAGGCCGAGATGAGCAGATCACGAGGTCAAGAGATCGAGACCATCCTGGCTAACACAGTGAAACCCCATCTCTACCAAAAATACAAAAAAAATTAGCCGGGCATGGTGGTGGGCACCTGTAGTCCCAGCTACTTGGGAGGCAGAGCTTTCAGTGAGCTGAGATTGTGCCACTGCACTCCAGCCTGGGTGACACAGCGAGACTGCGTCTCAAAAAAAAAAAAAAAAAAAAAAACACAGGGATATAGACCAATGGAACAGAACAGAGCCCTCAGAAATAATACCATACATCTATAATGATCTGATCTTTGACAAACCTGACAATAACAAGAAATGGGGAAAGGATTCCCTATTTAATAAATGGTGCTGGGAAAACTGGCTAGCCATATATAGAAAGCTGAAACTGGATCCCTTCCTTACACCTTATACAAAAATTAATTCAAGATGGATTAAAGACTTAAATGTTAGACCTAAAACCATAAAAACCCTAGAAGAAAACCTAGGCAATACCATTCAGGACATAGGCATGGGCAAGGACTTCATAACTAAAACACCAAAAGCAATGGCAACAAAAGCCAAAATAGACAAATGGGATCTAATTAAACTAAAGAGCTTCTGCACAGGAAAAGAAACTACCATCAGAGTGAACAGGCAACCTACAGAATGGGAGAACATTTTTACAATCTACCCATCTGACAAAAGGCTAATATCCAGACTCTACAAAGAACTTAAAGAAATTTACAAGAAAAAATCAACCCCATGAAAAGGTGGGTGAAGGATATGAACAGACACTTCTCAAAGGAAGACATTTATGCAGCCAAAAAACACATGAAAAACTGCTCATCATCACTGGCCATCAGAGAAATGAAAATCAAAACCACAATGAGATACCATCTCACACCAGTTAGAATGGCAATCATTAAAAAGTCAGGAAACAACAGTTGCTGGAGAGGATGTGGAGAAATAGGAACACTTTTACACTGTTGGTGGGACTGTGAACTAGTTCAACCATCGTCGAAGACAGTGTGGCGATTCCTCAAGGATCTAGAACTAGAAATACCATTTGACCCAGCCATCCCATTTACTGGGTATATGCCCAAAGGATTATAAATCATGCTGCTATAAAGACACATGCACATGTATGTTTATTGTGGCACTATTCACAATAGCAAAGACTTGGAACTAACCCAAATGTCCATCAATGATAGACTGGATTAAGAAAATGTGGCACATATATACCATGGAATACTGTGCAGCCATAAGAAAGGATGAGTTCATGTCCTTTGTAGGGACATGGATGAAGCTGGATACCATCATTCTCAGCAAATTATCGCAAGGACAGAAAACCAAACACCGCATGTTCTCACTCATAGGTGGGAACTGAACAATGAGAACACTTGAACACAGGGTGGGGAAAATCACACACTGGGGCCTGTCATGGGTGGGGGTAGGGGGGAGGGATAGCATTAGCAGATATACCTAATGTAAATGACGAGTTAGTGGGTGCAGCACACCAACATGGCACATGTGTACATATGTAACAAACCTGCACATTGTGCACATGTACCCTAGAACTTAAAGTATAATAAAAAAAATTTTTTTAAGGTGGATTAAAGACTTAAATGTAAAAACCCTAGAAGAAAATCTAGGCAATACTACTTGGGGCATAGGCACAGGTAAAGATTTCATGATGAAATCGCCACAAGCAATTGCAACAAAAGCAAAAATTGACAAATGGGATCTAATTAAACTAAAGAGCTTCTGCACAGCAAGAGAAGCTGTCGTTAGAGCGAACAGGCAACCTACAGAACGGGAGAAAAGTTTTGCAATCTATCCACCTGACAAATGTCTAATATCCAGAATCTACAAGGAACTTAAATCTACAAGAAAAAAAACAAATGATCCCATTAAAAAGTGAGCAAAGGACACGAACAGACACTTCTCAAAAGAAGACATTCATGTGGCCAACAAACATACCAAAAAAAGCTCAACATCACTGATCATTAGAGAAATGCAAATCAAAACCACAATGAGATGCCATCTCATTTCAGTCAGAATGACGATTATTAAAGTCAAGAAATAACAGATGCTGGCGAGGTTGCAGAGAAATAGGAATGCTTTTACACTGTTGGTGGGAATGTAAATTATTTCGGTTCTTTAAAAATTTTTAGGCTTATTGTATGGCTTAGCTCATATCCTGGAGAATGTTCCATGTGCAATTGAGAAGAATATGTATTTTCCTGTTGTTAGGTGAAGTTTTCTATAGATGCCTGTTAAGTCTAATTGGTTTATAGTGCCTTGTTAAAGTCTTCTTTTTCCTCACTGATCTTCTGCCTGTTTGGTCTATATAGTGGTGCCCTCTTATATGCGGGAGCTATGTTCCAAGAACCCTAGGGGAAGCCTGAAACCACAGATAGTCCCGAACCCTGTATATACTGTTTTTTTCTATATATACATACCCATGATAAAGTTTAATTTATAAATTAGACACAGATTAACAATAATAATAAAAGAAATGATTATAACAGTATGCCAGCATCACTACTGTTTTGCTTTGGGATGTTGTTAAGTTAAATAAAGATTACTCGAACCCAAGCCTTGTAATCTGATAACCTAGATTTCTACCAAGTGACTGATGGGCAGGTAGCATATGCAGTGTGAATACTCTGGACAAAAGATGATTCACATCCTGGGCAGGATAGAGTGGGACAGTGTGAGATTTCATCACACTCCTCAGAACATTGTGCAATTTAAAACTTGTGAATTGTCTATTTCAGGATTTTTTTTCTTTTTGAGACAGAGTCTCGCTCTGTGGCCCAGACTGGAGTGCAGTAGCATGATCTCCATTCACTGCAAGCTCTGCCTGCTGTGTTCACGCCATTCTCCTGCCTCAGTCTCCCGAGTAGCTGGGACCACAGGCACCTGCCACCAAGGCTAATTTTTTTTTTTTTTTTTTTGTATTTTTAGTAGAGACGGGGTTTCACTGTGTTAGCCAGGATGGTCTCAATCTGTTGACCTTGTGATCCACCCGCCTCAGCCTCCCAAAGTGCTGGGATTACAGGTGTGAGCCACCATACCCGGCCAAGAATTTTTTATTTAATATTTTCAAACCACTGTTGACTATGGAAAGTGAAATTACAGATGAGGGGACTACCATACGTATTGGAAGTGGGATATTGAAGTATTTTACTGTTGAGCTATTTCTCCCTTCATTTCTGTTAATTTTTATTTCATGTATTTTCATGCTGTTTTGTGTTTTAAGTGCATATGCGTTTATAATGGTTATATCTTCCGGATGCATTGAGCCTCTTAGTATTATAAAATGTCCCCCATCATCTCTTGTAACAATTTCTCTTTTAAGATCTAGTTTGTTTGATATTGTATAGCCATTCTAGCTTTCTTGTGGTGGCGGTTTATATGATATACTTTTTCTATCCTCTTACATTCAATTTACTTGTCTCTTTGAATCTAAAATCTGTCTCCTATATGCATTATATAGTTGGGTCTTATTTTTTTAGTCCAGTCTGATAATCTCTGTCTTTTGACTAAGTTGTCTAATCCATTAACATTTCATATTGTTATTAATATTGTTGGATTTATGTGTTCTATTTTATTTTTTATTTCAATATACCTCATATCTTTTGGTTCCTCTGTACTTCCTTTATTGCTTTCTTTTGCAATTGGTGAATATTTTCCAATGTAGAATTCTAATTTCTTTAATGACTTTTTTCATCATATTTTTTGAGTTGTGCCTGCAGTAGCTGCTCTAGGACTCAACATACATTTTCTCTTATCAGAATCAGCTTCAGATTCATACTAACTTAATTCCAGTAAAATATAGAAATGTTATTTCGGTAGCGCATTATTCCTTTTCCTTTTTATGATATTATTGTTATACGTATTATGTTTATAAATTTATAAACCCAACAATACATTGATATAATTATTGCTTTATAAAATTTTGTGACTTTTAAAGAAGCTGATAGAAGAAAGGAAAGCAATACATATTTATAGCTTTTGTTATACCTACCTTCTTATTTATCCTTTCTGGATTGTTACATTTATTTTTGTAGATTTTAGTTATCATGTGGAGTCATTTCCTTAGCCCAATAAACTTTTGCTCCCACCTACCTCTTTTGTGCTACTGTTGGCAAATATATTACATTTCTATAGTTATAGGCCCAGCACTAACTTCTGTATCTATTTTTTTTATAATTGCTTTTTAAAATCTGTTGAGACAAAAAGAGAAGAAATATGCATTTATACTGTCTTTTATAATACATAATTACCTTTACTGGTACTGTATGTTTTTTCATGTGGATTCATATTAGCCTATAGGGTCATTGGCTTTCAACCTGAAGAATTCCTTTATTATTTCTTGTAAGGCAGATCTCTTAGCAACCAATTTTCTCAGTCTCTCAGTTTTTGTTTATCTGGGAATGCCTTTATTTTGCCTTCATTTTTAAAAGATTGTTTTCTTAGATATAGGATTCTTAGTTAATAGTTTTTTCTTTGTACACTTTGAATATGTCATTCCACTGCCTCTGGCCTCCATTGTTTGATAATAACACAGCTGTTAATCTTCTTGAGTTTCCCTTGTAAATGATGAGTTATTTTTCTCCTGCTGCTTTTAATATTTTCTCCTTGTCTTATGACTTTTGATATTTTTACTGTGTGTCTGTGGATCTCTGCATTTATCCTACTTGAGTCATTGAGCCTCCTGAATGTGTAGATTAATGCTTTTCAGTAAGTTTGGTAAGTTTTTTTTTTCTTCTTCTTGTTGTGACACAGTTTTGGTCTTGTTGCCCAGGCTGGAGTGCAGTGGTGCAATCTCAGTTCACTGAAACCTCCACCTCCCAGGTTCAAGCAATTCTTCTGCCTCAGCCTCCCAAGTAGCTGGGATTACAGTATCTTGCCACCATGCCCAGCTAATTTTTGTATTTTTAGTAGAGACAGGGGTTTCACCATGTTGGCCAGGCTGGTCTCGAACTCCCGACCTCAGGTGACCCACATTTCTCAGCCTCCCTAAGTGCTGGAATTACCGGTGTGAGCCACCGTGCCTGGCCAGTTTGGGAAGTTTTTAGGCATATATTTCTTCAAATATTTTTTCTGCTTTTTCCTCTCCTTCATTATGCATATATTGGTATGCTTAATGGTGTTCCATATTTCTCTGAGACATTTTCATTTTTATTCTCTTTTCTTTGTCTTGCATACTCTGTATCAATGTCTTCAAGTTTACTAATTCTTTCTCTTACCAGTTTAAATCTGTTGAGCCTCTTTGGTGAATGTTTTATTTCAGTTATTTTACTTTCCAACTCCATAACTTCTATTTGGTTCTTTTTAAATAAATTTTTCTTTTTTACTGATATTCTCTATTTGATGTGACCTTGTCATCATTCCTTACTTAATGTCTTTAATTATGGTTTTCTTTAGTTCTGTGAACATATTTATAATGGTTATTTTGAAGTCTTTGTTAAATCCAGTGTCTGGTCACTCTCACAGGCAGCTTCTCTTGTCTGTTTTTTTTCCCAGTGTGTGTGCCATACTTTGCTGTTTCTTTGTATGTCTCATAACTTTTTGTTGGAACTGGACATTTTAGACAATGCATTGTAGCAACTCTACCCCACCTTCTCTTGGACTTCTTACTGCTATTTACTTGTTTGTTTAATTACCGGCTAGATTGTTTTAGTGAAGTCTGTTTTAGTGAAGTCCCCACTTCAGTGCTAAACTTCCAATGTTGAGCCTCAGGGACTAAAGCCTTGGCCACCTCTTTCCCTGACCTCCCTGACCACCCATGGCTCTTAAGCTCCACTTATTGCCCATTGACTGTTTTATTGTTTTCAACAATGTCCTAGGGGGACAAATTGCTCTACAGACTAATCCAAGCAAAGGTGGGCTCCTTTGAAGGGATAGTTCCCAAGGTCAGTGTTTGAAGTTTATTATGAACCTAGGAAGGCTCCTTCCAGCTCTTTTCCCAGTTGTCTCTTGCAAACTTGCCTGCCTACAGCTTAGCCTACATCACGAATGAATCTACCAGTCTACTCACAATTGCCTTTTACCACAACTTCTAGTATTTCTGATAGTGCCCTTGAGCTTGAAGTTCTTCATGCTCTGTTGCAAATGAAGTTAGTTTCTTCAGGACGAGATTAGGAGCTATCTGTTTTAAGGCCTGCTTCTCTTCTCAGGCAGAATCCCTGAGCCATGGCCCTGGAGCTGAGGGTGGAGACAAAGGTGATTTTTCAAGTGATACCCTTGCTTTAGGAGCTGAGCATTCAGTAGAGGGGAGGCAGTAGTTTCATGTCTTTTCCGTTTGCCTCTCCCAATGTGAAACTGTGTCCAGAATTGGTGGGTTCTTGGTCTCACTGACTTCAAGAATGAAGCCGTGGACCCTCACATTGAGTGTTACAGCTCTTAAGGTGGCGCGTCTGGAGTTTGTTCCCTCTGATGTTCGTATGTGTTCGGAGTTTCTTCCTTCTGGTGGGTTCGTGGTCTCACTGGCTCAGGAATGAAGCTGCAGACCTTCACGGTGAGTGTTACAGTTCTTAAGGAGGCGCGTCTGGAGTTGTTCGTTCCTCCCGGTGGGCTCGTGGTCTCGCTGGCTTCAGGAGTGAAGCTGCAGACCTTCGCGGTGAGTGTTACAGCTCATAAAAGCAGTGTGGACCCAAAGAGTGAGCAGTAGCAAGATTTATTGCAAACAGCGAAAGAACAAAGCTTCCACAGTGTGGAAGGGGACCCGAGCGGGTTGCCACCGCTGGCTGGGGCAGCCTGCTTTTATTCTCTTATCTGGCCCCACCCACGTCCTGCTGATTGGTAGAGCCAAGTGGTCTGTTTTGACAGGGCGCTGATTGGTGCGTTTACCATCCCTGAGCTAGACGTAAAAGTTCTCCACCTCCCCATCAGATCAGTTAGATACAGAGTATGGACACAAAGGTTCTCCAAGGCCCCACCAGAGCAGCCAGACACAGAGTGTCGATTGGTGCATCCACAAACCTTGAGCTAGACACAGGGTGCTGATTGGTGTGTTTACATTCCCTGAGCTAGACATAAAGGTTCTCCACATCTCCACCAGACTCAGGAGCCCAGCTGGCTTCACCCAATGGATCCCACACCAGGGCTGCAGGTGGAGCTGCCCGCCAGTCCCGTGCCATGCACTCTCACTCCTCAGCCCTTGGGTGGTTGATGGGACTGGGCGCTGTGGAGCAGGGGGTGGCACTCGTCGGGGAGGCTCAGGCCGCACAGGAGCCCATGGAAGGGGTGGGAGGCTCAGGCATGGCAGGCTGCAGGTCCTGAGCCCTGCCCTGAGGGAAGGCAGCTAAGGTCCGGTGAGAAATCGAGCGCAGCACCGGTGGGTCAGCACTGCTGGGGGACCCAGTACACCCTCCGCAGCTGCTGGCCCGGGTGCCAAACTCCTCATTGCCCGGGGCCGGCAGGGCTGGCTGGCTGCTCCAAGTGTGAGGCCCGCCAAGCCCACGCCCGCCCGGAACTCCAGCTGGCCTGCAAGTGCCGCGCGCAGCCCCGGTTCCCGCTGGCGCCTCTCCCTCCACACCTCCCCGCAAGCCGAGGGAGCTGGCTCCTGCCTTGGCCAGCCCAGAAAGGGGCTCCCACAGTGCAGCAGTGGTCTGAAGGGCTCCTCAAGTGGCGCCAAAATGGAGCCCAGGCAGAGGAGGCACCAAGAGCGAGCGAGGGCTGTGAGGACTGCCAGCACGCTGTCACCTCTCAAAACCGCCACCTTACAAGCCAAGGCAAGGGTGATCGGGATCCCAGCATTCTCTGTGGTGCCTTGCCAAAGGTGGAGCCTCTGTCTCACCACTCAGAGCTGGGCAGAAGAAGGGAGCCTCCACCCTTGGGTTATAGTTGCTGGCAACTTAGCCTTAGCAACAATAACTGGGGGCAGGATAAGAAATGCTGAAGTTATGCCCCTCCCAGGAAGACAGCCCTGTAACAGGGAGCCCTGTAGTCTTGACTACAGCAATCTAGAGTGGAGTCTCTACTTCACAGAGCTGGGAGTGGGGAGAGAGGATGCAGTCTTGGTTCAAATACCATAGACTCTCACCTTTTTAATCCGATTTTTGTAGACTTTGTTGACTAGATGGTTCATCATTTGCTACATGCCCTTATGACCATTTCTAGATACATTAAATTTATATACAAAAATACATCAGGTGTTAGGGTATATCTGGTCCCTGTTACTTTGTCATGGCCAGAAGCAAAAGTTCACATATTTCAGCTATTTTTGACCTTAATTTTTGTTTTACTTTTCACTTCAGGAGACTACCCACAAAGCCAGTATTTTATTGAATGGCAAACTTAAGGTAGAAAGTGGTCAGATTTATAAAAACCCAGTCACCTGGCTGAAGGATCTTCTGGGAGGCAACAGTTATGTGACCTGGAATTATGCTTGGAGTAAGGTGGGTCATTCTTAAGTTTATCTTTAACTTCATATTCAAATGGAAAAGTACATATTTTTATGATGAAAGTATTTTTTAAGGAAATCTGAAAGATCTCCAAGCTAGTTTTGTATTCATGTGTTCATTCTGTATATGCTATATGCATATCATGCTACATGCATGTCACAGAATGAACACATCACTTTCTCCCACAAGTCCTATTTGCCAGAATTCCCCATGGGCATGGTTGCATAGCTGACTGCACCTTCCCTTTCTTACTCCTTATCTAGTCTCAGAACTTTTAATGCCTTTAATCTTCCCATTTGATCTCCCAAGGGATTTCAGGTCTTTGTAATTCTGTATGGAAAATTTGGAACCATTGGTGTATTGGTAACTTAGTTAATACATGTTATTATTCTAATGAAGTAAAGCAAAATCTCCTAAATACAAAAGAAATTGGCAAGAGGCCTAAGACCCTCAGATATTATCATGTATTTTTATGTTTGAACATGTCCTTATCCATGAATTGCTAGCCTTTCAAAATGAATTACTTTCATTTAGATCTCCTAGACTTAGTAACCTCCCTCTCGGTTCTGGCTTCTGAGTTATAAGCCCAGTAATGACTGATATTCTTGAGGTCTAGTGTTTATCCACCTCCAGACTTCAGGGACAGTCTTAAAATGATTCTTCAGGAAAGTCTGAATCTTCAGACATCTGCCATGACTGTTTCGAAGACTAGAAGATACACTCAACCTCTACTAACTATTACAGTAAACCTCAGTGTACCAGTAATAGGAAGCACAGCTTTCTCTCCTCTTTTTTGTTTAACGCAGGTCTGCCCACTCTCCCTCCCAGTCCCCTTTGTGCCCCTAAAGTCTATATTCTGTGTCCCAGACTCTGTGCCCCAACTCTGCATTCTGGTCTTCTAGACCTCGTTGGCAAGTGTATCTAGCACTGTTTCAGTTCCTTCACTTACATCAGCACATTCTGGATTCTATCTGCTATATGGTCTGTCTGACTTTTTCCCAAAGTTTGTTTTTATTTCCCACTCCTGGAGTCACCAGGCCATCTGCTTTCAGTTCGTCTTAGCCCCTTTACCCAATCCTTTCCATGGATTCTTAATTCATATCTAAATGTTAGTAATTAGCATCTTGCCCATGAAAATCCCTTTTTGTTACAAGGTTTCTTAAACTTATGATAGATTATACTGTTTGGCTGAAACTGAATCTTTGCTCACAGGACAGATAGCATACTGAATGCTGTAGCTTAGGTTCTTTTGAGCTCAACATGCGTGTGCTGCAGTGTGCCTGGTGATGACTCCATTTGCCCACTCTGTTTCTCCATTAGAACTACTGTTATTTCCTGCCTTTGAATAGCTGGCTGTAACATCATTTGGCCCTTACTCTGTACTAATGCCTCATTTACATATCTCATTGACTCTAGCATTTTCTCATAGCCATGTCAGTTAGAGTTATACTGTTTAGCACCTATGTGATAGTGAAGCTACATGCAAATGTGGGCACTAAAATTAGGACAATTATCAGATATAACATATTCCTACAGATTATCTAAACAGGCTTATTTTCTTTAGATTATCAAAAAAGTGAAAATAGTTTTAAAAATTACTATGGGCACTGATGTACTTCTAGTAAATACCCCAAGCTGAGAAACATTATCCTAGTGATTTTCTTTACAATATTTAAAAGGCTCTTTTAAAGTCTTTTAAAGTTTACCACAGAAACCTCTGCCTCTTCTTGTCTTGGAGTAACTCCTGAATTCAGTCATTTCTTGAGGAAAGGAGCTTTTTGCTACATGGGTAAATGTGAACATTTCTACTGACTAGTTCTGAGAGTGGTAGGGGTGGTATGGGACCAGGAGTGGTTGGTGGTCAGGCAAGGAATGCCAGAAAACAAGGTATTGCCCTGTATCTGACAGGGTGACAGAGCCAGTAGGTGCAGAGATGACTCAAACTTCCAAGCCAAGCAGTTGCTGAAAAGCTTTGCCAAGGAAATCATGATGCTTACTCA
Organism: Symphalangus syndactylus; assembly: GCF_028878055.3. Taxonomy (NCBI): domain Eukaryota; kingdom Metazoa; phylum Chordata; class Mammalia; order Primates; family Hylobatidae; genus Symphalangus; species Symphalangus syndactylus. Next base: position 26,364,253 of record NC_072440.2, read on the forward strand.
CAGAGGGCATCACTGACTTCTCTTCTGCAGCCTCCCAGCCGTTGGACAACATTCTGGTGTGGCCGAGTGATTTGTGGGTGGGAGGCAGCAGACCAAGCTAGTTCCTGGTTCCACTCTTTATAAGTTATATTATCTGGGCAATGGTTTTCAATCACATTGGAATCACTTGAGGGCCTTTAGAAACCACTAGTGCCTAGTAGACTCTAAGCCCATAACTTCTGATCTAATATCTAGGTGGGGATCAAGTGGCAATATTTGAAAAAGCATTCCAGGCAATTCTAATGTGCAGCCTCAGTAAGAATGATTAATCTAGGTCAAGCCATTTCACCTTTCTGAACTTCAGCTTTCTTATGTGTAAAATAAGTAGTGCTAGGTGATATCTAAAGACCCTTCCAACGTAGCAGTTGTGGAGCTTGAATAGCACTGTTTGATTTATAAAGCAGTTTTACGCAACAACTTTATGAGGCAGGAAGATCAACTATTATTTCTGTTCATGGATGTGAAAACAAAGGTTTGGGAGGTTAAGTGACCTGATTTAGCCTTGAGGCCAGCCAGAACAAGGACTAGAACCTGATCTTCTGATTCCCTGTACATTCTTTTCTGTATGTATAAAGGCACAAGAGAGGCACACATTCCTTTCATTAGAAACAGGTTGCTCTGAACTCAAAAGAGCACACAGTACAGTCTAGCCACCTTTATGAATGTATGCAAAGCCTTAGTCATGTGCAGCAACTATTGCCCACTTCCACAGGAAAAATGCCTTTCTGTGATACAGTTGCAGGATGAAAATCATAAGAATCATAAGAATGGAAATGATGGTTTATTTTTGTAAATACTCAACAGTGAATTACTGCAGATGAAAAGTAGGCTGCTGTTTTAGGCAGTGCTTCAAGGAACACTAGACAGATCTCTTCTGCAAACATACTTCCCATCCGGATGCCTCCTGAATTTCCATCCTTATTTCCACCGTTTCTACTCCTTTGGATTTGGTGATCACTTTTTTCTGTGGTTCCCCTCACCCCCCACACATACTTTTCAAGAACAACTCCTCTCACCATCATGATTAGGAATATCAAGATATGGAAAGGTTGGGGTGGGAGCATAGAAACTGATGGAAATTGTTCATCTTGACAGACAGCCTTATTCTGTCAATTACTCACACTCTCAATGTGTCCTAAACCTATGAACCTAGCTTCTACTCAGCTACATTTTAGAGCAGAAAGAAGAAGGAGATGGTTAGATATGTGACCTCTTTTAAAATACAAATATCCAGGAGTTTTGGATCCTGAAAATATAAATAATGTGAAGGGCTTTCTCTTGCCTCTAGCTACATAGAGTGTTGGGAGTGTGAAAAAAGAGTCTGGAATGGGGAGGTTGGTACCGTGAAGGTGAGCTTTACCTGCATCATCATTCATAGAAACAGCTCTTCCAAGGCAGTTTTTGCACTTTGAAGCTACTTTCTGTCTTATATTATGAATTCCTAAAGAAATATTTTATTTGAGAAATATTTTTATTTTCTTAGCCACAATGTAGTTTGTGTTACAATGAATTTAAAAGAAAACCTACAGTTTTTTATTGGTTTCTTTGCTCTTTTTCCACCCTGAGATAAAAAGCAATTATTCTTTCCTCCTTCTACTCCTCTTGGAGCAGTGAAACTTTGTAAGATTGACTTCTTTTTTGTTTGTTTGTTTGTTTGTTTTTATTATACTTTAGGTTTTAGGGTACATGTGCACAATGTGCAGGTTTGTTACATATGTCTCCATGTGCCATGTTGATTTCCTGCACCCATTAACTCGTCATTTAGCATTAGGTATATCTCCTAATGCTGTCCCTCCCCCCTCCCCCAACCCCACAACAGTCCCCAGAGTGTGATGTTCCCCTTCCTGTGTCCATGAGTTCTCATTGTTCAATTCCCACCTATGAGTGAGAACATGTGGTGTTTGGTTTTTTGTCCTTGTGATAGTTTACTGAGAATGATGTTTTCCAGTTTCATCCATGTCCCTACAAAGGACATGAACTCATCGTTTTTTATGGCTGCATAGTGTTCCATGGTGTATATGTGCCACATTTTCTTAATCCAGTCTATCGTTGGACATTTGGGTTGGTTCCAACTCTTTGCTATTGTGAATAGTGCCACAATAAACATACATGTGCATGTGTCTTTATAGCAGCATGATTTATAGTCCTTTGGGTATATACCCAGTAATGGGATGGCTGGGTCAAATGGTATTTCTAGTTCTAGATCCCTGAGGAATCGCCACACTGACTTCCACAATGGTTGAACTAGTTTACAGTCCCACCAACAGTGTAAAAGTGTTCCTATTTCTCCACATCCTCTCCAGCACCTGTTGTTTCCTGCTTTTTTAATGATGGCCATTCTAACTGGTGTGAGATGGTGTCTCACTGTGGTTTTGATTTTCATTTCTCTGATGGCCAGTGATGATGAGCATTTCTTCATGTGTTTTTTGGCTGCATAAATGTCTTCTTTTGAGAAGTGTCTGTTCATGTCCTTTGCCCACTTTTTGATGGGGTTGTTTGTTCTTTTCTTGTAAATTTGTTTGAGTTCATTGTAGATTCTGGATATTAGCCCTTTGTCAGATGAGTAGGTTGCAAAAATTTTTGCAAGATTGACTTCTTAAAACTTGCAATGGAATAAAAGTAGTTATTTGGGCCGGGCGTGGTGGCTCACGCTTGTAATCCCAGCACTTTGGGAGGCCGAGGTGGGCGGATCACAAGGTCAGGAGATCGAGACCACGGTGAAACCCCGTCTCTACTAAAAATACAAAAAAAAAAAAAAAATTAGCCAGGCGTGGTGGCGGGCGCCTGTAGTCCCAGCTACTCAGAGAGGCTGAGGCAGGAGAATGGCGTGAACGCGGGAGGCGGAGCTTGCAGTGAGCCGAGATTGTGCCACTGCACTCCAGCCTGGGCGACAGAGTGAGACTCCGTCTCAAAAAAAAAAGTAGTTATTTGATCATCCATGAACAGATTTCTTTTCTTTATTTATTTTTTTTTTCTTTTTGAGCCAGAGTCTCGCTCTCTTGCCCAGGCTGGAGTGCAGTGGCCTGATCTCGGCTCGCTGCAGCGTCTGCCTCCTAGGTTCAAGTGATTCTCCTGCCTCAGCCTCACAAGTATCTGGGACTACAGGCATGCACCACCATGCCCGGCTAATTTTTGTATTTTTAGTAGAGACGGGGTTTCACCATGTTGACCAGGCTGGTCTCAAACTCCTGACCTCAGGGGATCCCCCCACATCGGCCTCCCAAAGTGCTGGGGTTACAGGTATGAGTCACCATGCCCGGTCATCCACGAACAGATTTCTATTAGTCAATACCAACAAATGGTTTTTCTGAAGGCATATGAAAAATGGGCTGATACTTTCAAATAAAATGGAGTCCCAAAAGGGAAGTATATGCAAAGGCAGGTTATGTTTCATTCTTTTTTGATGCATGTTAGTACATAAGATGTAGAGAAATATTTATTATGGCAATTAATAATGACAATACTGCACTTTATTTCTTCCAAAGACATTACCAAAATAAAGTTGATTAATAATTTCACTTGGCTCATTAACTACATTTCCAGAATACTGGCTGGCTGAGTCATCTATTTTCCTCAAACATGCATGTGTGTCTATGCACATGCACGCACACACACACACACACACACACAAACATTCTACACTCCCTACTTTTTCCCTAGTATGATATTGGAGAATCAGCATAGACTAATTTCTAAGGAATAATGGAGTGTTGTAGGAGCTTCAGGGAAAGCATCAGTGGCCTTAGGACAAAACACCCCTCCAGTTCTACCTTTTAGCAAAGCAAGAACACAACAACCTACAGATATCCTCACCGAACATGCCTTACACTAAGCTCCATCTCTCTTACATGTTCTCATCTGGCATCCTATCAGCTGCCCTTCATCAAAATGGGTTTTGGACAGTGAAGTTGCTGAGATCACTGGAGGCTATGTTGTCCAAGAGCCTAAGAACTTAGCCTCCAGCTCTTCCTACCATGCCTCTGTCAGAGTAGGCATATGAGCTAGATTTGAATCCAGAGAGATTTAGTTCAGGATTCAGAGTTTGAGTCATACACAAATGTAATGACTGCCCTTATGCTTTAGCCAACTGGAGGTTTTTCATGACACTAATATGAAATGCACATTTTCTAGAAGTGATCTAGTGTCGGTTCATTCTGAGGTCTATTCATTAACCTGTTCAATAAATCACTCCTACCTAATGGAAAATAGATTTTTAACTTGGTGGATATTCTTAAAACTGTGTTCTTTGTCTGAAGTACCTGCAGTGGAATATGTAAGTCACTTTATATTGCCCAGCACCAACTAATAAAAATATTTTTAAAGTCTGAGATACAGGTGAGAACATACTGTGCCTGCACTTTGATGGATTTATGAGATGTGTTGGACATTGTCAGGGCATAACACATACAAAATCTATTGTTTCCAATAACTAGTTGTTTGGAGAACTGACAAACGGCATTCAGGGGCCTCTCCTCTACTTTCTACGGCAAGTGAGAAGGGATTGACACATTGAGTAGGCCAGGTCTGTTCCATTTTCATTGCCAGGCTTTGTTTGGTCATAGGATTGAGTCCAAAGGGTATCTGTACCTTTAAGATCCCCTAGACCTTTCTCACTCTGTTCAATGTAACATTTATTGAGTACTCGGAATGTGCTAGACAGTATGCCAGATGCTTTTCATGCATTATCTCTTTTAATCCTCATAACAATTTAATAAGCTGGAGGCACTTTTTTTACAAACACAAATTGAGGCTTAGGGAATTTGAGAATCTTGCCTAAGAGTTGGGACTTCACAGCTGGGCGCAGTGGCTCGCACCTGTAATCCCAGCACTTTGGGAGGCCGAGGCAGGTGGATCATTTGAGGTCAGGAGTTTGAGACCACCCTGGCCAACATGGCAAAACCCTGTATCTACTAAAAATACAAAAATTAGCCGGGCATGGTGGCGCACACCTGTAATTCCAGCTACTAGGGAGGCTAAGGCACAGGAGGCTGAGGCATGGGAGGCTGAGGCATGAGAATTGCTTGAACTCAGGAGGTGGAAGTTGCAGTGAGCCAAGATCATGCCAGTGTGCTCCAGCCTGGGTGACAGAGTGAGACTCTCTCAAAAAAAAAAAATTAAAAGAAAAGAAAAGAGGCCGGGACTTCATTCTTTTATCCAGTATCGTCAGGCACTCTGTGAACTGCTGAGGGTATTCGAATGAATATGATATAGACCCTGTCCTCAAGGAGCTTACGGTTTAATAGAAACAGACGTATTAAAACGTAATTTCATATATACGAGGTAAGTACCATGACAGCAATATGAGTAAAGAAGCTTTGGGAACCTAGAGGAGGATCATTACTTGAAACTAGAGGTTATAGGGAGGCATCCTGGAGGAAGGGATGTTCAAGTTGAATCTTGATGCTTTGCCCACAGTGAACTAACCTCTGGAGGTATGTTAATAGATTCTCCTAAAGCTAAGAGTAAAGAACCCAAAGACCCTTGGGCCCAGAACATTTCTGGCAGAATTTACCAGTTCTGCCTCAGCCCTGCCTATTTGTGTGTAGATATTTCTAAGCTCTGACCATTTGCACTGATAATGATATAGCTAAGTTCACAAACCACCAAAAAAAATGGATGTCTAGACCTGAAATGTTATTAATTTAATCAGTTAAATATGTGATTTCTTGAAAAGTACCATTACTTTTATGGCTTAATTTTATTAATGTAACATTAAAATTTTAAATTTATAAAGTAGCAGGTGCTGGATTAATAGTTGTTGAATAAGTGAATAGGTGAGTGAATTAATATCACACAACAAGGGTCAACACTTTTTTTCTGTAAAAGGTCACATAGTAAGTATTTTGGGCTTCATGGACGTGTGGTCTGTGTCAATTATGTTGTAGCATGAAAGCAGCCATAGATGTTAAGTAAATGAATGAGCATCACTGTTTTCCAATAAAACATTATTTACAGAAAAGAAGGTTGCAGGTGGGATTTGGCCATGGACTGAAGCTTGCTAATCCACAACATACAACAATCAAAACCTTATAAAAATTACAATGTTCAGGACATAGGTGTATTTCCTTCTTACAGAATGTATGATTTGTAAATTTTGTGCTTAATTATGTGCAGGTAACATATCTTGGGAAGGAGCTTTTGAAGTATGTTTCTGAGGATGCACCCATACTTCCAGAACCAAACTCAGTACCTCAGCAATATCAACCTTGTCTTCCAGGTATGTACAGAACAATACTCATTTCTTCGTTGTGGGATAAAAACACCAAAACCTACTGGAAAAGCACTCATTTTATTTTGTCTTTTTTCTCATTGATGTGAAATTAACAATCATTATAATTAACTATTTCAAGGTGAACAATTCAGTGGCATGTAGTAAATTCACAATGTCATGCAACCACCCACCTCTATATAATTCTAAAACACTTTCATCACCCCAAAATAAACCCTGTACCCACTCAGCAGTTGTTTCCCATTCTCTACTCCTCCCAATTTCTGGAAACCACCAGTCTGCTATCTGTCTGTATGGATTTACTTATTGTGAGTATATCATATAAATGAAATCAATATATGTGACCTTTTTTGTCTGACTTCTTTCACTTAGTATAATGTTTTTGAGGATCATTTACATCATAGCATGTATCCATACTTCATTCCTTTTTGTGGCTGAATAATATTCCATTATATGGATATACCATAATTTGTCCACTCATCCTTTGATGGGCATTAGGGTGCTTACCCCCGGACTTTTTTTTTTTTTTGAGACAAGAGTTCTGCCCTTGTTGCCAAAGCTGGAGTGCAATGGCACGATCTCAGCTCACTGCAACCTCTGCCTCCTGGGTTCAAGTGATTCTTCTGCCTCAGCCTCCTGAGTAGCTGGGATTACAGGCGCGCACTACCACGCCCGGCTAATTTTTTGTATTTTTAGTAGAAATGGGGTTTCACCATGTTAGCCAGGCTGGTCTCAAACTCCTGACCTCAGGTGATCTGCCCGCTTCAGCCTCCCAAAGTGCTGGGATTACAGGTGTGAGCCACCGTGCCTGGCCTGGCCTGCTTTCCCCTTTTTGGCTATTAGAGATAGTGCTGCTATGAATAGACATATGTATATTTGTTTGAGCACCTGGTTTCAATTCTTTTAGGTGTGTGCCTAGGAGTAGAATTATTATACAGGTTGAACATCCTTAATTCAAAAATCCAAAATCTGAAATCTCAGAATCTGAAATTTTTTCAGTGCTGACATACTAGTACAAGTGGAAAATTCCACACCTGACCTCATGTGACAAGTCACAGTCAAAACTTTGTTTCCCCCGTCTGGGAACTGGGAAGTGGGGGGCACCTCTGCCCCGCCGCCCATCGTCTGGGAAGTGAGGAGCGCCTCTGCCCGACCGCCACCCCGTCTAGGAAGTGAGGAGCGTCTCTGCCCGGCCGCCCCATCTGGGATATGGGGAGCACCTCTGCCCGGTCGCCCCGTCTGGGAGGTCTACCACGGAGGCCAGACACAATGTGGGGGCTGGACGTGGTGGCTCAAGCTTGTGGTCCCAGCACTCTGGGAGGCCGAGGCGGGTTGATCACTTGAGGCTAGGAGTTCAACACCAGCCTGGCCAACATGGCGAAACATATGAAAAATACAACAGACAAACCAACCAACCAACCCAGTGACAACAAAACAGGTCTACCCTGGAGTCATACTCTAATTTTTTCTATTTTCCTCCCTTTCTGATCCTTTATCCCACTTTCTTTTTCTTCCTCTTCCTTCTCCTTCTTCTTTGTCAAATAGAGAATTGAGTTATTATCATTGATCCATACAAAGTCCCTCTCTCATTTATTTTCTTTAATTCCCACCCCCCATTTCTATTCCCCATCTTCCCATGTGCAACCTTCCTAATATGTTTGATATGCATCTTTTTGTTTGTATGTATTTTTAGAAAATGTTTATTGTTTTGTGTGCAAAAAAAATTAATAATAACAAAGGGGCAGTGAGACTTCAGTTCCTGTCCATGACCTATCCTTAAAATCTTGCCAGGATTGTGTCATTTTCAGGTTGGACATATTTTGGAAATGTCTATGAAACGTCCTAAAATTACCCCCATCAATGTTGGTTCAATATCATGACAAATAAAAAAGAACAAGGTCATGTCCTCTGCAGGAACATGGATGGAGCTGAAGGCCATTATCCTTAGCAAACTAACACAGGAAGAGAAAACCAAATACCACATGTTCTCACTTGTAAATGGGAGCTAAATTGTAAGAACACATGGACACAGAGAGGGGAACAACAGACACTGGAGCCTACCAGAAAGTGCAGGGTGGGAGGAGGGTGAGGATAAGAAAAAATAATTAATGGATACTAGGCTTAATACCTGGGTGACAAAATAATCTGTACAACAACCCCTGTGACATGAGTTTACCTGTATAACAAACCTATACATATACCCCTGAGCTTAAAATAAAAGTCAAAAAGTAAAAAAAAAAAAAAAGAAAAAAACTTTGTTTCATGTACAAAATTATTAAAAATATTGGATCAAATTACCTTCAGGATTTGTGTATAGGTATATATGAAACATATATGAATTTCATGTTTAGACTTGGGCCAATCCCCAAGATATCTCATGTATATGCAAATATTCCAAAATTTGAAAAAATCTAAAATCCAAAATACTTCTGGTCCCAAGCATGTTGGACTAGGGATACTCAATATTTATTACATAGTAATTCTATATAGGAAGCACAGCGAAACTGTTTTCCATAGCAGCTGAATCATTTTACATTCCCAGCAGCAATGTACAAGGGTTCCAGTTTTTCTGCATCTCTGCAACACTTGTTATTTTCTGTTTGTTTTATAGCACTCAATTTTTAACCTTAGTTAATTCTAGGAGAATTTAAGAAATGACCCCATCCCTCACAATTCCTTTCTCTGAATCTATGCTGTACTTACTTTGGATAGATTTCTAAGTGTCATATAAAAGGAAAAAAATGAGTGTTGTTTTTCTTTCTGAAGATATGATTTGGTCTTATTTATTTTCTAAAAATAGGCATTAAAATAAATCTTTGCTTATTAGAGTAAACTAATACCCTTTATCAGATGGAATAGCCTTTAGCCTGAGAAAACTAAAGAGAATGTAGTCTTCACCAGTGAGCAGCAGATTTTGAAATGATCTGGAAAAAGGCAGCACACATTTCTGAAAAATAGCCGTAACTACAGTTATATTACCCTCTTTTGCTACAGCATCCCCTCTTTTTTTTCCTAGTATCCCTGTCTTTGACCATTTGGGGACAATACAGAAGAGAGGAGGTACAAAACAAAAAACGATGATACTGTGATAACCAGGGCCAAGAATTAAACAGGGTTTCTATCACCAAGTCCCTACCCAGGGCCTCCCTGGGACTGTTCCTTTCCTATAACAAGCCCCAATAATTCAAACTACATTCCTTTCCTAACTTTTGCACCCTAATTTCTCAGGATCCTCCTCTGTCATAAAAACTGGCTCCATTAATAGGGTGCATTCTCCACAGTTTTCTGAAGACAGCCTCAAAAGTGTTTTTCATCATTTTTGGGAAACAGACAACATTAATAACTGGTAACATTAAAACAGGTAACATTAATAACTGTGGGGAAGTTAAAGGGCTTAAGAAATTGAAAGGAGTTCTTGTAGTAGTTCATGGCCTTTGGTTCCTAAGCTGACTACCTATCTAATCTACCTAATCAAATCATGGGGTAAGGCCCAGTAATCTGAATTTTTTAAAGTGACTCTTACACAGCCAGCCTGACTATAGACTTTGGATGACTAATAGTATTTAATTTCTTGTGCAGATAATAATTTGACAGTCCTTGATATTCACCCCTTTACTTTGATTCCTGAGGGTGGAATTGGAATTGCTAAAGTACTCTATCCTCTCTCTCTCTCTCTCTCCCCGCCCCCATTGCTCCATCCCTTTCTCTCTCTCTCTCTCTCTCTCTCTCTCTCTCTCTCTGCCTCCTCCCCGCCACCCACCCCAAACACACACGTGAAGCAAAACCAAACAAATGCGTTCTTCTTCTGGTTTTTAACCTAAGAGTTGAAGCAGAGCAGTAAGTATTTCCTTCTATAATGAAGGTCATCTGTTCCTCAGATTTTCTAATTCTAGGCAGGCATTTCCAACCCTAGATAGGCATCTCCTTCCTCAGAGGGCACACAATCTCCCTTTTAAGTGAGCATGAAATCAGAAATGGGTTCTGAACTGCTACTTCTGTTGCCTGTAATATAAACAGTTTCCTGTTATTTATTTTCACAAATCCTGATTTTTCTTTCCATTAGATATTTCAGAAATTTTTTATGTTATTGTGCCATTGGACCCCAGCGTGGGTGACAAGAGTGAAACTCTGTCTTAAAAAAAAAAAAAAAAAAAGGAAAGGAAATTTTAATGTTAATTTAAGAACCATGGAGGTAGCAGTGTGCCAACCAGCTTCTTGCTGCCTTGGTCTGGACCTAAGAATCTACAGGCAGGGCCCTGCTGGCATTCTGTAGGCTGCTGTTGGAATTTTGTTTGAATCTCCTTAATTAGAATTCTTCTGTAGCTGGTTTTGTGGTACCTGACAGAAACCCAGAGACCTGGCAAGTTAGAACAATGTAAAACTCTCTAACCCTATTACAAGAAAAACACTCAGGAGAGAATCTTTCTCCCTCTTCTGCATATCAAAATACCATCATGGAAATCATGGCTCTGACACTGTAGAGACCAGAAAGTCTAAAAAATAATGATAATTTTGTGTGGCTTTCATCAGCCTACCTCAGGTTACAAACATAATCTGTTCTCTTACGCTTTTTGATGACCATAATTTTTAGAATACTGTTTTTGGGGAATAATGGGAACTAGGAAGAGCTATTTTTAGTTTATTATTTTATTTTTTAAATCATCTCGCCTAAAATGTCAAGAAAGAGCTATTTATATTTCCCATTGGTAGGGTGACCATCATCCTGATTTGACCAGAGCAGTCCCCTAATTCAGCAAAATTATTACTGACGTTTTGTTTCACTTTCAGAAGTTGCTTGTTTAGATGACCCAGTACAGGAACCAAACAAATCAATGTTTGAGAAAACAAAATTTGGACAAGGTAAAAAAAAAAAAGAAAATATTCAATTCCATTTACTTTTATAAGTGTTTAGATTCTACATATTGTGCAAATAAATCAAATAGATGGTCAAATATTATGCATATCACTCCATATTATAAATAATTGCTGGTTACATCATCTTTATTTCCTGATAGACTGAGAAGATCTTTGATTTCAGAGAAATTTTATGAACTCTTACTTCTTATATTCTTCAATGCTTGGCACACCATACCTTTCCAATAAATGCTCATTGAATAAAGGAATGAATAAGTAAATGAAAGCATGAACGTGATTTAAAAATTGCTGTTTTAAAACTGGATTTACTTTAATTGATTGTCTTAAGGGTGGACATACCTAGATCTTGTAGGCTATAATGGAATTTGTGGTGAAGAATTTAACAAATAGTAAATGGGGTTTTGGTTAGTTAATACTATCTCCTTTATCTGAACTTACTGTTTCTTTTCTTTTTTTTTTTAGACAGAATCTCACTCTGTCACACAGGCTGGAGTGTGGTGGCACGATCTCGGCTCATTGCATCCTCGACCTCCCAGGCTCAAGTGATCCTCCTGCCTCAGCCTCCTAAGTAGCTGGGAGTGCGGGCATGTGCCATCATGCCCAGCTAATTTTTTTTTGTAGAGAGGGGGTTTCACCATGTTGCCCAGGCTGGTCTCAAACTCCTGAGTTCAAGTGATCTGCCCACCTCAGCCTCACAAAGTGCTGGGATTACAGGCATGCACCACCATGCCCAGACCTGAATTTACTGTTCCTAATTGTGGAATATAAGAGGGATGGCCTTGGCCGGGCGCGGTGGCTCATGCTTGTAATCCCAGCACTTTGGGAGGCCAAGGCGGGTGGATCACTTGTGGTCAGGAGCTCAAGACCAGCCTGGCCAACATGATGAAACCCCATCTCTACTAAAAATACAAAAAATTAGCCAGGCATGGTGGCAGATGCTGTAATCCCAGCTACCCGGCAGGTTGAGGCAGGAGAATTGCTTGAATCCGAGAGGCGGAGGTTGCAGTAAGCCGAGATCATGCCACTGCACTGCACTCCAGCCTGGACAACAAGAGCAAAGAGCAAAACTCTGTCTCAAAAAAAAAAAAAAAAGAGTGATGGCCTTTCACATTTTCTCAGTCAGAAATTTAAAAGCAAATTCTCCCTCTCATTCTTCTTCTCCCTCTCCCTCTTTATGAGAAATCATAAAGAATTCTATTTAAATTTGTTAATCAGTATTTCCTAAACTTATTGAATTAGAGGATATCTGTTCACATTCAATAGAACAAATAGCAGAAGCCTCAATATCCAATCTGTTTACATATCATTTCGGATACGTGGTATCAAGAAAATCCTGAATCATGAAGACAAATGATAAAAATTTTTAATCTTGCCACCTTACAACTTTCTTCAGTGAATCAGAGATGATGGAAAAGCTTTATTCTGAATTGTATACAAAAACTAATTAAATTGGTAACTCAAGTCAATGCATTGATGGACTCCAGAGTGTTAAAATGTGGTATACTAACACATTTGACGGTATGTGTTCTTTCTAATTAAAGACTTTAAACATAAAAACACAAACCTTTAAAAATGAAATTTTGATGAAACCTCTGAACCATCCATGATCTCTATAAGTCCTTTTAAGTTTTAAAATGGAGTGAGTCTATGGGGCATTTTCCCTTGAAATTTCAAAACTTCCTCCCAAGCCTCTCTCCTTTTTGCCTATTTGGCTATAGTTCCTCTTCTGTTATTGAGTGAATCCTCACTGATATTTCATTATAAACTGGAAGGGAAAAAAATAAGCATTTCCAAATTTCTACATTATTTGTTATCACTAGGTATGGACGTATTGACATATTTTTCACAAAGTTATTTCTTTTTTAATTCTGTTAAGATAGATCACATTTCATTATCAGGAAAACCAATTTTATATATTTATGTTTCCTGTCACCATAGTACCAAGATACTCAAAACACATTAAGCTAACTGTATTCATCTAAGCAAAAGAATAAAAGTATCACCTGAAGTTTTTTATTTCCCAAGCCATCATTATAATAATTTACTAATTATATTTTCTTTCATGGGGACCTAACATCATTTGTTCATTTGAAAATAGTACATGCTTTTCCAGAAAAAAATAGGCTTTTTTTTGTTCCTAATAAAATGGTCCATTTGATAAAATAGTCCTACTGATAATCTGTTGTAAATAAATGACTTTAATGACAGAGTTTTCTTCATTTCAGTTCTATTATTATGCTTTGTCATTTCTCTGTAAAAGTATGCATAATAGAACACAAACATCCACAGGTGCTTCTGTTTTATGTGGTTAAGCGCTTTTTAAACCTTGAACACCCAAAGATGGGTACCTGATAACAGTGCATAGGGTGTTTATTTCAGCTCTTATTTACCACTCTCGATTCTTTTTCATTTTTTTAATCATATTTTTTTCACTCTGGTATCATGATTAACACTCTTTTAACCTAACTCATAAGGTAGATAATATATCTACCAATAGGAAAGGAAAGAGAAGAAAATTAAATATTTGTTGATCGTCTGCCGTGTGCCAGGCCCTCTGCTACGTTATTTTGTATACATTAGACCATTTAAGAATTTCTTTTTTTTTTTTTTTTTTTTTTTTTTTTTTTTTTTTGAGACAGAGTCTCGCTCTTTTGCCCAGGCCAGAGAGTGCAGTGGCGCTATCTCAGCTCACTGCAATCTCCGCCTCCCGCCTCCCGGGTTCATGCCATTCTCCTGCCTCGGCCTCCCAAGTAGCTGGGACTACAGGCGCCCGCCACCGTGCCCAGCTAATTTTTTGTATTTTCAGTAGAGATGGGGTTTCACTGTGTTAGCCAGGAATGGTCTCAATCTCCTGACCTCGTGATCTGCCTGCCTCGGCCTCCCAAAGTGCTGGGATTACAGGCGTGAGCCACTGCGCCCGGCCAAGAACTTCTTTTTAGTAGAATTTCAGGGTTAATCTTATAGGAAAGACTATAAGAGAACACAAGTGTAAAGTGATGGGGCTTTGTGCGTACCCTCTTAGCTAGAGGCCTCCCTGCTCTGCACCTTTGGCACCACATCTAGGAACTGCCGGTGCCATGGTGTCAAAAGATTCCTGCCCTATCCCTAATCATTTCTTCTATGCTTTATTAAGAACAGTTTTTCGGCCGGGCGCGGTGGCTCATACCTGTAATCCTATCACTTTGGGAAGCCGAGGTGGGCAGACTACCTGAGGTCAGGAGTTCGAGACCAGCCTGGCCAACATAGTGAAACCCCATCTCCACTAAAATTACAAAAAAATTAGCCGGGAGTGGTGGTGGGGACCTGTAATCCCAGCTACTTAGGAGGCTGAGGCAAGAGCATTGCTTGAACCTGGGAGGCAGGGGTTGCAGTGAGTCAAGATTGCACTATTGTACTCCAGGCTGGGTGACAAGACCGAGACTCCACCTCAAAAAACAAAAAACAAAAAACAGCTTTTCTCAGATGTCAGTTAAACTGTGCTTGAATTAGGCATTATGATCTTGTTGATTTTGCTGGCAGTTTCATATAACATTGTGGAATGTGATAATAAGAAGTATTGCAGCTACTTCCATTTCAATGTGTTGCTAAATAATGATATATGTTTTTAAATATTATTAAATATTAAATATAATTAAAATATTAAACATTATTAAAATATTTAATGTGTTGAAAAGTTATAAAAATGAGTTACCTCAAAACTTCATTTTAGTCTTCATAGAATAAGAACTATAAGCAGTGGTTCTCTAAAGCAGTGGCTGAATTAAATATTTAAGCGTATAGATACTTCAGAGCTGTTACCAAAACATGAGCTTTTAACTGTGTTTTACTTGGAACACTAGATTTAAGGAAACATTTATGCTCCACTGAAGGTGCCCACTGAACTAAGGAATACAGTTTTGGAACAGAATCTTGATATATACGGATATTAAATTCCTGACCTAATTAGCTCCATGCTCTGATTAATATTTGACCAAATCAATGCAGACAAATTTTGTTTTATAGAGACAAGGTCTCACTATGTTGCCCAGGTTGGTCTTGAACTCCTGACCTCAGGTGATCCACTCATCTTGGCCTCCCAAAGTACTGGGATTACAGGCATGATCCACCACGCCCAGCCCCAGACAAAATTTTTAATAGACACTTTCCTAGTCCTAGGAACTTTAATGGATGCTAAGTATATGAAAGATGCTTATGCTAAATACTAATCAGGAAGATGCCCATGAAAATAGTAGACAAATTTTTCTAACATCAGAATGGCAAAACTTAAAAAGACTGATAATATTCAGTATGTGCAAAGATGTGGAAGAAAAGAACAGGTATTGTCACACATAGTCTCATAATACTGTTGGTGGTAGTATAAAAGGATGCACTTGGGAGGGCACTCTGGCAGAACCTCTTAAAATGTAAAATGTTTACAGACCCCTCAACTCAGTAATTATGCTTCTGAGTATCAATCCTATAGAAGTATTGGCACATGCCTGAATAGTGAAAAGTGAGGAATAAATTATGAATTATAAACAAATTATGGTAGATGCAAGTTTTTCAAATCATAACTAAAGTGGGGGACAGTACCTTATAGAGGAAAAGACTAGTGTTAAATAATAGTGTTTAAATGATGAAACTAGGCTAACTTTGATGAAAAGAATTTAAATTAATATGTAAAGATTTATTTCTATGGGTTTTTCCTAAGAAAAAAAATGTTCCTTAACTTTTATGAGATACCTTGTTTCCAGAAGTCTATGAAACAAAGCTCCTAATAAGGGAATTACTATGTTTACATATGGACCATGTGTAAAAAAGTTTAAATTCTTTGGATCATAAGTGATGATTTAAAACCCACATCAGACCGGCCTCAACCCCTCAAAAAGGAATTTTATTGACTCATTTACATGAAAGACCAGGAACAGATCTTCAGGTTTCATTCAGGGTTCAAAGAGCATGACAGAGCACCAGTTTCTCTTGCTTTCCATTTCTCAGCTCCATTTCCTCATTTTGGCTCCATCCTAATAGCCTTTCTTCTCATCATCCCAGGGCTACATGCTTCCAGGTTCAAGTCTAAAAAAGAAGACTCTGTATGTGACTCTTTGCCAAAATACCCAATAAAAATCTCATTGCACTTCAGGAGGCCGAGGCAGGTGGATTACCTGAGGTCAGGAGTTCGAGACCAGCCTGACCAACATGGCAAAACCCCATCTCTACTAAAGATACAAAAATTAGCTGGGTGTGGTGGTGGGCACCTGTAATCCCAACTACTTGGGAGGCTGAGGCAGCAGAATCACTTGAACCTCGGAGGCAGAGGTTGCACTGAGCCAAGGTCGTGTCATTGCACTCCAGCCTGTGCGACAGAGTGAGACTCCATCTCAAAAAAAAAAAAAAAAAACTCATTGCATGTCACTTCCCTCTGAATGGGATATGTTCTGACCCCTGAATCTATACCTGTTCACTCATTGGTGTAGATCTAAGCATATCAGGAGGTTGAAAACAACTCTACCAGAAGCATGTGGGCCAAGTATGAAGAAAGGGTTGGCCATACAGAGGTGACACTCATATTATTGCTATCTGTGGAATAAGATTCAACTTGCTGAATGATGTACAGCTATATAGCCAATCTCAGAGAAAAAAATATCTCTCAGACTGTCAGGGAGCTTGCAGAAACCAGTTTTAGGACCATTGGCCCCTTAGACTGGCAGAGCCAAAAGGAACCCTCTTCATCATCACACCTCTCACATCTCAGAGATGGAAGTCTGGAAAAGCCATATGACTTGCTTGAGTTCCCACACCAAGTTTGTGGCAGAGGCAGGACTAGAAATCTTGCAGCCTAATACTCTTTTTAGTACTAAATAATAATAGCATCTAGTATTTATTATTTGCTATATGCCCGGAGGTATGCTAAGAATTTCACATGCAAAATCTCACTTAATACAACTGTTTTATTCTCCATTTATTGGAAATTGAGGCACAGAGGAGCTTGTACAACTACCTTCAGAAGCTTCCACCATCCTTTTTCTGCTGATGTTTTAAACTTCAAACAGGTCCCTCTTTCCCAAGATCAGCCAATGCTGGTTCATAGCTTTGTCTTGAGTACAGAAAATAGGTTGAGGGAAAAGGTCCTGATCAGAAAAACCTGTTATGTATGCTCTCACATAGACTTGATTGGATTCTAGGATTTGTAATAGCAAAATTTACATCTTAAATATCAGAAGGCAGTTTTTAATTTGTTGATACTTCTTTAAACAGGAACTTCCAGAGAGTCAATGCAAAGCATCCCACGTTATCTACAAATAAATGAAATACTATTAATCAGTGATCAAGAATTTCTCCCATGCCACATAATGGATCAGCATTGGAAGTTTTGTGTGGAATGTGAGGAACTAACACTCTAAAACCTTGGTTTCTTAGTATTTTATTATGTATTTGTTCAAATTATCAACAAACATTTATATTTCATCTTGTATAATCTGGTGGGACTATTTTAACATACACTATATGAGTTGCTATTTAAGATGTATGTTTACTGTTCTTAAGATGTATGTAACTGTTCAACAATTATATAAGATTAATGCTTTTTTGCCATTGAAATAAAGGCACGTTTGAACTAGACCATATTGATTGGCTCTCTGGCTTTCTTTTTACTAATATAAATTTAAAACTAACTTTTCAATCAACACCTCTACCTTTGTATAAAAAACAATTGATCCCTAAGGAAATGAGGATACAAGTAAGCATAATCCATGTATAATTGGTCCTAAAAAGGCCCAGGTTAAACGAATCCCTTAAGAACTTAAAGTCCTAATACCTTTAACATTTCCTGTGAAGTTTTTCTCAAAATCAAAATGTAAAATTATGAAGGAAGTCTAAATTTCATAAAATTTAGTGTAGATAGGATTGTAGCTGTGTTAAGTCTTGGAACAAAGAATGAATCAAGTGTTGATGTGGAGTCTGATCATTTAAAATAGAACATACTTCACCTTTGACTTTTGCTACATTATCATGAAGACTTTTTTTAAAAAAAGAGATATATTTAAGAGATTTTTCAGTTTTCTCAAGGGTCTCTCTTAATCCTTTGATAGCCAAGTTACTCTTTCCTTGTCTTTCATTACTGCAGGGTCCCAAATAAGCTTTTGGCTCCATGGCCTTATTTATCCCTTCTCTTTCTTTTGAGTATAGAAGTCAAAATTGCAATAAACATAACAGGCATACCTCAGAGATACTGCAGGTTTACTTCCAGACTACTGCAGTGAAGTGAATGTCAACTAAAGGGAGTCAGGTGATTTTTTTTTCCCAGTTTCTATAAAAGTTATGTTTACACTATACTGTAGTCTATTAAGTGTGTAAAGGCATATCTTAAAACAATCAATGTATGCACCTTAATTTAAGAATATTACCAAAGAATATGAGCATCTGAGCCTTCAGCAGGTTGTAATCTTTTTGGTGGTAGAGGGTCTTGCCTTGATGTTGATGGCTGCTGCCCAGTCATGGTGGTGGTTGCTGAAGGTTGAGGTAGCTGTGGCAATTTCTTAAAATAAGACAACAATGAAATTTGCCACATCAATAGACTCTTTCTCTCATGAAAGATTTATCTGTAGCATGCATTGCTTTTCAATAGCATTTTACCCACAGTAAAACTTCTTTGAAAATCGGAGTCAACCCTCTTACACCCTGCTGCTGTTTTATCATCTAAGTTTATAGAATACTCTAAATCCTTAGTTGTCATTTTAGCAATGTTCACATCACCACACCAGGAGTAGATTTTGTCTCAAGAAACCACTTTCTTTGCTCATTTGTAAGAAGCAACTCCTTATCCATTCAAGTTTGATCATGAGATTTCAACAATTCAGTCACATCTTCAGGCTCCACTTCTAATTCTAGTTGTCTTGCTGTTTCCACCACATTTGCAGTTGCTTCCTGTACTAAAGTCTTAAACCCCTCAAAGTCATCCATGAGGATTGGAATCAACTTCTTCCAAACTCCTGTTAAGGTTGATATTTTGATCTCCCATGAATCACAGATGTCCTTAATGGCATCTAGAATGGTGAATTCTTTCCAGAAGGTTTTCAATTTACTTTGCCCAGATCAATCAAAGGAATCACTGTCTATGGCAGCTGTAGTCTTACAAAATATATTTCTTAAATAATAAGACTTGAAAGTCAAAAGTACTCCAGTAATATTTTGGAAGAAATCTTTTATTCTGAGCTGCACATCTCAACAGTGGGCTTTAAATATTCAGTAAACCATGCTGTAAACAAACAAATGTACTGTCATCTAAGCTTTATTGTTCCAATTCTAGGTCACAGGCAGAGTAGATTTTGCACAGGGCTCTAGGATTTTCAGAATGGTACATGAGAATTGGTTTCAACATAAAGTCACCAGTTGCATTAGTCCCTAACAAGAGTCAACCTGTCTTTTGAAGCTTTGAAACCAGGCATTGACTTCTCCTCTTTAGCTCTAACAGTCCTACATGGCATCTTCTTCCAATAGAAGGCTAATTAATCTATAATGAAAATCTGTTTAGCATAGCCACCTTCATCAATAATCTAGCCAGGTCTTCTGGATGATTTACTACGACATCTACATCAGCAGGTGCTGCTTCACCTTGCATTTGTATTGTAGAGACAGCTTCTTTCTTTAAACTTCATGAACCAGCCTCTGCCAGCTTCAAACTTTTCTTCTGCAGCTTCCTCACCTCTCTCAGCCTTCATGAATTGGAGTTAGGGCCTTGCTCTGGATTAAGTTTTGGCTTAAAGGAATGTTGTGGCCAGTTTGATTTTCTATCCAGACAACTCCAACTTTATCTCAGCAATAAGGCTGCTTTGCTTTCTTATCATTTGTGTGTTCACTGGAGTAACACTTTTAATTTCCTTCAGGAACTCTTCCTTTGCATTCGCAACTTACCTAACAGTTTGATGCAAGAGACCTAGCTTTAGGCATATCCCGGCTTTCAATATGCCTTCTTCACTAAGCTTAATCATTTCTAGCTTTTGATTTAAAGTGAGAGGTGTGCAACTCTTTCTTGCACTTGAGTACTTAGGCCATTATAGGGTTACTAACTGGCCTAACTTCAATATTGTCAGAACAAAACAACTATAATAATAACATCAAAGATCACTGCTCACAGATTACCATAACAGATATAATGATAACAAAAAAGTTTGAAATATTTTGAGAACTACCCACATGTGACACAGACACGAAGTGAGCATGTGCTGTTGGAAAAATTGGTGCTGATAGACTTGCTCAATGCAGGGTTGCCACAAACCTTCAATTTGTAAAAAAAAAAAAAATTAATATCTGCAAAGTGCAATAAAATGATGTGTGCCTGCTCTCATGCAAGTCCAGTGATTTTGGTGGGTGGTGATATGGTGTTGCTTTTTGAATATTTTCTTATTTTAAATGTATACAACATTAAGATACATCTTTAGAATATATAAGAAACTGCTTAACAGTGGCCTCTGGAGAAATAAATTACGGGGCTGGAGAACCAAGGAAAAAGACCTACTTTTGACTATATATACCTGGAAATATTTGTCTATTAATAAAAGTGTAAAGACATATTAAATCATTTTATTTTTCTTCCTTCAAGAGTCCAGTGAAAATGTTCAGGATAGAATAACCCTACATATTGTTATATTTGAGAACCAACAGAAAATTGTATTGTTTCACTATAATTTCCTTGGAGTGCCTATTTTTCTAATTCTTAAATAATCTGTATGAGACTTTATTCTGTATTTTGCTTTATTATTTAAGAAAATAATTAAAATATGAGCCATTTGAGAATATATGTACTAATTAAATTATATATAAAAATAAAATGTAAATTGTTGGACAATGTTTAATGCAAGTACTGGTTTATTAAAGAAAAATTATACACCTTCACATGCATAATATATACACATATACTGGTATATATGTAGATAAAGTATATTATATATGCATACTATATATAAATATATACTTTTTAATAAATAGCTCAAAAAATGTGTGTTTCTATGTGTGTGGGGTGGAGGTGGGGGTATGTTCAGTAAAAGTTCTAGAATGCTACAGATACAAATGTTTATAGTGCCTATCCCTAAGGAAGCTAGACTGAGGAGGATGAAAGAGTACTTTTATAGTTTACTTTCAACTTCAAAAAGAAATTAGGCACACGTCTTTTGTAATTAAAAAAAAATTAAGATAATAATTTTTAAAACAGGCATTTTGTCTAGTGATTAGAATCTATGAAAGTCATATATGCTAAGTTTTTAATACAAAAGATCTTGTAAATCTAAGTTTTCATTTTGGTGATTAAATTCTTAATTTCCCAAGCCCATTCACTCTATTTTATATACCAACTGGTGACTGAAATAACATCCATTGCCCTTTGGGCGTGCTGAGCATTGCCCAAACTAAACAACAAAAGGGTCTACTCCAACCAGAGTTGGAGAGAACTACCTTACCCTAGATTATCTCTGTGAGAAGACTGGGCAATTTAGGATGTTAGCTACATGTTTTACCTACTCTGGGTTCTAAATGAAAGCTTTAGGCTTCTGACCCTAAACCATAGATGAAAAATATCTAATCAATCTCCTACATGGTACTTTTATCCTTTTTATAAAACTGATTTTTTGAACATCTCTGGAATACTCCATACCCAAAAAGGAAGCCTATTCCTTTTCAAACAGGTAGTCCTCAGTGTTAGAAAGCTGGAGCCCCTATGTTCCAGGCCTCACAGCTCTAAATGATAATACTTCTTTTTTTTACAAGCTGAATTATAATCGCACAGCTTCCACTGGCGTGACTGTTGGAAAATTCTAAACATACGTTGCTATGGCTTGGTGGTTCCCTCTGAAACTCATGTTGAAACTTAATCCCCAGTGTAGCAGTGGTGGGAGATGGAGCCTTTAAGAAGTGACTGGGTCGCCGAGGCAGACCGATCACGAGCTCAGGAGATTGAGACCATCCTGGCTAACACCGTGAAACCTCGTCTCTACTAAAAATGTAAAAAATTAGCCAGGCGTGGTGGTGGGTGCCTGTAGTCCCAGCTACTAGAGAGGCTGAAGCACGAGAATGGTGTGAACCCGGGAGGTGGGGCTTACAGTGAGCCGAGATCATGCCACTGCACTCCAGCCTGGACGACAGCAAAGCTCCCTCTCCAAAAAAAAAAAAAAAAAAAAAGTGACTGGGTCATGAGGGCCGGGCCTCATGAATAATAAATTAATTAATTTTTTCATGAGTTAATGGATTAATGGGTTATAATGGGAGTGGGTTAGTTATCACAAAAGTGGGTCTGTATAAAAAGCCAGGTTGGCTCTCTCCGGTCAACTCCCCTGCCTTGTGATGATGCCCTGCACTGCCTCAGGGCTCCAGAGAGTCCCCACCAGCAAGAAGGCTGTCATCAGATGTGGCCCTGAGACCACAGATTTCCCAGCCTCCAGAACAATAAAAACCAAATTTATTTTCTTTATAAATAGCCCAGTCTCAGGTATTCAGTTATAGCAACAGAAAACAGACTAAAACATACATCTTGTCTTTTCTTTCTCAGTTTCTCTTTCATTCAATCCCTTCAACTTCCTCTCCTGAGTTCAGTTCTTATCAGTGCCTGTCTGGACTATATGCAGCAGCAATCCTAACCCATTTTTCATACTCCCACTCTTTCCCTTATTATACACCTGTGACACACTGCTGCCAGATTATTATTCTTAAAGATCTATGTTGCTTCCCTGCTGCTGCAAAAGTAAAATCTAGGCCCAGTATTCAAGATTACCTAACTATCTGGCCCTAACATAACCTTTCAACTTTACCTCCCAATGCTTTCTAATCTTTGACCTTAAACTGCCTTTTCATCTCTGTTATGGGCTGAATTGTGTACCCTAAAAATTCATATTTTGAATTCCTACCCCCTAGTACCTCAGACTGTGACTGTATTTTAACAATAAGATAAATTATAATAAGGTCATCGGGGTGGGCTCTAATCCAATCTGACTGCTATCTGTATAAGAAGAAAAAATTGGGACACACAAAGGAACACCAGGATACATGCACACAGATAAAAGATCATGTAAGGACACAACAAAAAGGCAGCCATCTACAAACCAGGGAGAGAGGCCTCAGAATGAAATCAACCATGTGGACATTTTGACCTTGGATTTCACACCTCCAGAACTATGAGAAATAAACTTGTTTTAAGCTACCCATTTTGTGGTATTTTGTTATGGCAACCCTAGCAAACTAATCCCTAACTCTTCCCTACATTTGTTTACACTATTTCCCCTACTTAGAATGTTCCCTCCTCTCTCTGCCCATCTATGTTTTTCTTATTCTTTGATGCCTCTCCTCAGATATGACCACCTGTGTTGCTTTCTCAGACCATCCCAATCCAAGCACTTAACATTTACTGCATGGCTATATTAGACTGTTCTCACATTGCAATAAACAAATAACCGAGACTTGGTAATTTATAAAGAAAAGAGATTTAATTGGCTCACGTTTCCACAGGCTGTACAGGAAGCATGATGCTGGCCATCTGCTTGGCTTCTGGGGAAGCCTCGGGAAACTTATAATCATGGCAGAAGGCAAAGGGTAAGCAGGCATGTCTTACGTGGTGGGAGCAGGAGGAAGTGGGGGGAAGTGCCACACACTTTTAAACAACCAGATCTCATGAGAACTCCATCATGAGAACAGCATTAGGGGGATGGTACTAAACCATTAGAAACCACCCCTATGATCCAATCATCTCCCACCAGGCCCCACCTCCAACACTGGGGATTACAATTGAACATGAGATTTGGGTGGGGACACAGATCCAAACCATATCGCTGACATTACTAGTTTTCTGTTTATGGTTTATCTACCTCATGTATCTGAAAAACTTATTGAGATCAGGTTCAGGGTTTTACACTTTGTATTCCCTATAAAATATCTTGAACATAGTAGGTGATCGAGAAATATCAACCAGTTAATGTTTTCAGATACAATGACAGAAAACCCTACTCAAAATGGCTTAAGCAATAAGGAAAATTTATCATTTCATTTAACAGATCCAGAGGCAGGAACTTCAGGGTTGATTAAGTCTTCAACTCAACAATGTCATTGTTGTTTTCACCGTTCTTCTTGGTCCCTTCACAGTGCCAAGATGGCTGCGCTGTTACAGGTCATTATACATGTAGAAACAGCATCATTAGGATAAGGAATTCGACGTTTTTTCCAAGACATTTATTTTGGAAAGAAACCTTCCCTGAACACACCCTAACCCCAGGAAACTTGTGTCTCATTGGCCAGAATTGTACCACCTACCATTCCTCTCTAGCCAGGGAAGTGGTGTTACCTTAATTGGTTGAGAGAAGTACATGCACATGTGCAGGTGAGCAGTCCGCTGCACAAATTCCAGACTCTGCCAGTTAAAAAAACAAATGAGCAAGCAGAAACAAAATGGGGGAGGGAGGATGGAGGAGATTGGGGTAAGAGCTAATATTTATTGAACACTTATATATACCAGTTATTGTTATAAGCACCTTTGATGTATTAACTCATTTAATCCTCACCACAACTAAAAGGTAGGAGATTATTATTATCCCCATTTTGCACATGAGGTAGCAGGTGCAGGATGAAGTAATGTGACCACATAGCAGCTACTGAATGGTGGAGCAGGGATTCAAACCTGGTAATCTGGCATCGGAGCTCATGCTGTTAGGCACTATGTATGTCTCTTGCTTAACCAAAAGTATTTACCTCAAAATATATGTTAAATTATTAAAACAGTGTCAGCATCATTCTGAGTAATGGTAGCCCTATTGATTCCTTCCACTTATACATGCTGGGGAAGTCAACTTTTGCTTCCTTTGAATGAATGAAAGGCATACAGGGCAAACAGAAATACTCATTGAGGGCCAAGCCTGGGTGGCTCATATCTGTAATTTCAACCCTTTGGGAGGCTAAAGCAGAAGGATCATTTGAGCCTAGGAATTTGAGGTTACAGTGAACTATGATTGCACCACTGCGCTCCAGCATGGGTGACAGAGTGAGACCCTGTCTCTAAAAAGATAAACATAAACTCACTGAGAGAAAATGGAATGCAGAAGCCTCACTGATAAGTTCTAATATAAACACATTAGTACCTGCTCTTGAAGCTCTCTCTTTTTCAATCTAGCGCATTCCAGGAAAAAAAAAAAAAAAAGCTTTATTCAAAGCTTATTCTGTTTGAGATATTTCTCAAATTCAGTGTGCACTGGAAACTAGCTTGTTGCTTTTAAGTGAATGCATGCGCCCAGTGGGCCTGGATTTTAAGTCCGTTTGGATTTTCTGTGCTATTGAAGGCCAAGAGCACATCAGGTCTGCATGTGTTTCTTTGGAGTCCCTCTCCAATTTTTTTCTCATTTCATTTTGTTGACGCCTATTTTAAAGAAACCAGGGATACATCTTTCTTAACATGTAAAAGCCAAGAAATGTGATTCATTTCTCCTTAAACTTCATTTTAATGTTCTTATGTCCCTAATTTTTTTTTAGCCATCTAAATAAAAGGAACAGAACTTGAGGCCATGTCAAATCAACTTGCCTCGACTTTAGCCCCTAGTTCAGGATTTGTGGTTAACTTCTCAATTCCTGGACATATTTTTAAGTTCCTATTTTTTTTAATTTGGGCTATGATGCTTTTTAAGCTTTAAAGTAGGAATGGTAGATGCAAACATTTGAAGCTGTAATGTCAATACTGGTATTCTAAAAGTTAAAAGCAGTTAACATTTATGTTTTTGGCTGTTCTCAAGACATCTTAAAGTTCCATGACGCATGGCAGTTTGGCTGAGATATGAGGTTCTATGTTATCCTTCAAAGCTGGAGGCAAGGAAGTGGTAAGGCGAGTTGCCTAGCTGGTGGGTGAGCCCCACCAGTCACCTCACATCTTTATCTCAGCATAGCTTTTTTGTTCTCTGTTCCTTATTGCCTACACAGTAACTGTCATGAAATGATTAAATAGAGCAAAGTCAAAACTATTTTTCTTTGTGTAAAAATGGCCTCAAAAGAAATGCTGATGATAGAAATGAAAAGGTTTAAGAAAATGTGTCTTAGGCCCCACCCAAAATCCAGGATAAATAAAAAAAATAGTAAAATTTAGAAAAGCCCAGCTCTGTGACACAAATGACTTTATATGTAGTAATGCAAGCCCAGAGAGGCCCCAGCCCTCTGGAATTGTGGACTGTCTTTTCCTTTAGAAGCCCTGTGGGATGACTTGAGCCTCGCAGTCCACTAACACCCCACTTTTAGTACCTCTACCCCATTTCTCTACATTTTCCCCAAGAAATTACATTCTCCCACTCTGGCTGCTTTTCTATGAAACTCTCCATCAGCCTGCCGGTCAGGTTGGTCCCTGGGCATTGCTGTCAGTCTCTAGTGCTGTCACCACCTCCTCCATCCTTCTGCCTTATGCTAACCTCACCCCACCTGGTTCCTTTTTCCCCACAGCACCATTCATGCCAGCTGATGTGGAACAAGCTTTGCTTAAAGCTTGCTGGCAAAGAGGAAAGAATTATAGCACAACACAGCACAGCAAACAGCTTAAAATGACTGGACGTGACCTCTACCACGGAGAATTTCTCCTCGTTGACATTCTCTTCAGACATGTTTTTGGCAGAGGATGTGAGTATAAGTTCTACGCTGACATCCCAGCTCTACCAATCCCTAGTCATAGAACCTTGTAATCCTCCCCAGTCTCATCCTATGTCTGTAAATGGGGCTGCCAATGTGCCTCCCTCCTACAGTTTTTGTGGGGGATTAAATGAGGTACTCTGTGCAAAGCAGGCATCACAGTGGCTGATACATAGTGACTGCTCAATAAATGATAGCTGTTGTTATTATGAAGATTATACGGGCCAGGCTCTCCTCTTTCTTTCTAAACCTCTAATTAGCAACACTGCTGCCTCTTTCTCTCTCTCTTCTCTCTGCCACACACACACACACACACACACACACACACACACACACACACAGAAAAACAACTCCCTTATATCCAATACAGCAGAATCTTTGAGAATGAGTCTGAGCATCAGTAGTCCCAGGGACTAGGGTTTGAATGTGTTCCCCAAAGCTCATGTATTGGAAACTTAATCCTCAATGCAACAGTGTTGAGAGGCGGAACCCTTAAGAGGTGATTACATCATGAGGGCTCTGCCTTGGGCTTTAATACCCTGCCCAAGTCTGCCCCCACCTAAGAGATTCTAATTTCATTGGTCTGGAGTGGGCATCAGTATTTTTAAAATCTCCTCCAGATAATTGCAATGAGCAGCCACTGACCTCTGCAACCTGCTGTTATCAATTCACTTTTCTTTCCCACCAACCCTCTATTACTGTAGTAATGCATGTTTCCCAGACAGTCCTATTAAAAGAATCACCTGGGATATGTCTTAAAACTATAGATTCCTGAGCCTCACTCTAGGCTTACTGAATCAGAACCTGCAGCAAATTTTTTTCCAAATGCCTAGATGAGTCTTATCAGGCAATTGTGAGGAGCATTAATCCAAGCTATCTTAGTCCATTTTCAATTGGTTAATATGTATTTTATTCATTTATTTAACAACCATTTAATGAGCACCTAATATGTTCCCAACATTTCTTCAGGTGCTAGGAATACAGCAGAGAATAAGACAAAGCTCATGCCCTCAGAGATAGTGTGTCTAGGAGCAGAGTAAACAAACAACAATTTAATTTCAGATAGTAATAAGTGTCATAAAGACCACAGAGCAGGAAAAAGGCCAACAGATGATGTGGAGGTAGGACAGGCTGTTGTTCTAAAAAGTGTAGCCAAGGAGGGCCTGTTTTCAAGAAGTTGCATCTGAACAGAGAACTGAGTAATAACTGCTTACAAATTCCATTGCGACCACACTTATATAATTTTTATTCTATATGTCTCATGTGTCCTGAATTAGATGGGATTTTCTTTTGGTCAGGAACTGTCTTTTATATTTTTGTACTCTCCCATAGCAACCAGTGTAGCACTATGCACAACCAAGACTCAGTGAATCACACTAGAATCAAAAGCATTTCAAGCTTAAATATACTTTCAAAGACAGCCAGCAGAAGATTCAGCAAGTTACCTGCTTGCTAAGCAAAGGAAAATCCAGGGAAACACATTAAATCATCAGATACTCAGCCCAACACTAGACTTCCTGCTTGCTTTCCGTTGCTAGTCATAGTTGCAGATTCTTATCAGAAAATTTTCAAAACATGCCAAGATCTGGTCGTCTGTGTATAACTTTACACATTGGTGAGATCAGATGCTGAGTTTTAATTGTCAATTTCTGCTGGCATACCATCCTGTAATGTAGTTTCTTGTTTTTTACTGAGCTTCCCCTCAACTTCTCAGTGTTCTGAGTGCCCTCAAAGTTTCATTCAACCCTTATTTCTTTAAGATAATCAGTGAAGTTCTGCAGAAGCCCACTAGATCCTATTAAGTCTCTGGAGGCCTAAAGGAGACTTCAGTATACCTGCAAATCCTCAGAAGGTTTAGTGAAACCAGTTCAGATGTCTGGGGAAGGTTTTTCACAATTCCAGTTTGAGATTCATGTAGCTTTTAGAAAAACTTTCCATTTCTTGCAGGATTCTCTTTTTCTTTAAATGCTTTCTTTGGACCAAAAACAATGCAATCAATAATGGAAGGCTGGCCCACGAGCCAACATCCTGCGGACAGTCCTAGCTGAGGAATATCTAGGCAAATATGCTTCATATCAACTCTACAAATGATTTGCTGTTTGACTTGTGCAAGTTACTTGACTGTTTGAGCTTGGGATCCGTGGTTATAAAGTATGATGTCTCTTTCTCTGATGACAGCCAGGATTGTCATAAAGATCAAATAAAATTACTGAAAGAACAGAGCCCTTTTTTTTTTTTTTTTTTAAAGAAGGAGTCTCACTCTGTCACCCAGGCTGGAGTGCAGTGGTGTGATCTCAGCTCACTGCAACATCCACCTCCCAGTTTCAAGTGATTCTCCTGCCTCAGCTTCCCAAGTAGCTGGGATTACAGGTGCCGCCCCCACTCCAGCTAATTATTGTATTTTTACTAGAGACTGGGTTTTGCCGTGTTGGCCAGCCTGGTCTCAAACTCCTGACCTCAAGGGATCCTCCCACCTCGGCCTCTCAAAGTGCTGGGATTACAGGCATGAGCCACTGTGCCCAATGAAGAGAGCACTTTAAAGCATGCTAATTGTTATGGCATTACAGCATGCTATCAGTACAGTAAAAGTAATTCACCATGTTCTTATACTCAGTATGGTAGGTATTTGCATCCCTTCAGTCTTTCATTTCTGCATGAAACTCAAGAAGTAAAATTCTGCCAGGCACACTCTTCCCCTTGGAGCTGTGTTTCTGATAAGCTCTCCTTATTTCTCTTTGCTTTTTCAATTTTTCCCTCACAAATGTGTTTGAATCACCCTCACCTTTGAGTGAAGTCTTGTAGCCGTATCCTCAGTGACTGTGCCCCTTTGGCTGAGTTCCTTGTGTACAGCTGCCATTTGGTCCCTAGATTGTCATTTGGCTCCAGTTAGTTGGCTCTTAGTGACTCGTCTTTATGTTCTCAGTGCAAGGACTACCTCCGTAACTAGAGTTTCTTGGAGGGCAGGGACTGTGACTTACACCTCTTTGCATCCTTAGCTCAGGCAATATGTTTTTATTAACACTGACTTTTGGAGATTTCACCGGGTTAAACAGCATTCTCTGAAAATTCATGTCCACCTGGAACCTGTGAAAGTGACCTTATTTGGAAATAGGGTTTTTGCCAAGTAATCAACTTAAAATGAGGTCATACTAGATTAGGGTGGGCCCTAAGTCCAATGACCGGTATCCTTAAAGAAGAGGGAAATGTGTTTGCAGAGGAGACACAGGAAAAGGCCAGAGACTGGAGTGATGTAGCTGGAAGCCAAGGAATGCCAGGAATTACCAGCAACCACCAGAAGCTAGGAAGGGGCACAGCGGGATCCCAGCCTTGCTAACACATTGATTTCAGGCTTCCAGCCTCCAGAACTACGAGGAAATACATTTCTGTTGTTTTAAGTTGTGCAGTCAGTGGTATTTGTTAGGCAGTCCTAGGAGAATAAAACAGGAATGATGAGCGCAATGAGCATGCTTACAGTGTGGCAGAGACCATTCTGGGGCCACTACCATCTTTGGGCAACCCACTTTCAGAAGAGCTGCAGGGCCGATTACAACAAGGTTTTAAGGGATGGAAGAGAGTAACCTGGCGAGGCGCAGTGGCTCACACCTGTAATCCCAGCATTTTGGGAAGCGAGGCAGGCAGATCACGAGGTCCGGAGTTCGAGACCAGCCTGGCCAATATGGTGAAACCCGTCTTCACCAAAAATACAAAAATGAGCTGGGCGTGCTGGTGTGCGCCTGTAGTCCCAGCTACTCAGGAGGTTCAGGCAGGAGAATCGATTGAACCCAGGAGCGGAGGTTGCAGTGAGCCGAGATTGCACCACTTTACTCCAGCCTGGGCGACAGAGCAAGACTCCATCTCAGAAAAAAAAAAAAGAAAAGAAAAAAGAGCGTAACTTAAGGCAGTGAGTAGAAAGGAGAGGGAAACAGCTGGGCATGGTCTGAGAATAAAACAATCCAAAACAAAAATTGCAAACTTTATGATGAATAGGTTTTTAAGAAATAGTTTGCTTTAGGACAAAATAGTTGATTTGGAAGCTGGAAATAGAGGAGCAAGTGAGTGAATGGATATCCACTTTATGACATGATATACGTAAAATAATAAAATTGACCTCTTTGGGAGGAAGTGCGTGTATTTCCTAGCATGGCTTGTTTGAGATGTGTAAGCTGTGGTTAATGATGGCTGGCGGTCCCTTTGAATTCCAGTCTTGGAGACCTCAGTGGTTAAGAGGATGGACACCAGACAGACCACCCACTTACTGGCAAGTTATTTCACCTCACCTGCCTCCCTCTCGTCATCTGTAAAATCAGAATTAAAATAGCACCTCCCTCATAAAGTTGTGAGGATTGAAAGAGTTAATCTGCATAAATTGCTTAGAAGAGTGCCCAGGGTGGACAATAGAAGCCTTAGTTGTTTTTACCATCATGACTATCGCCATCATCATGTGCAAATGAGGGAGACCCAGGAATTGTAAATTATTATTCCAGAAAGAGGCGGTCCCATGGGGAGGAAATGAAGGCAAAGCTGGCCATTTGCTTGAAAGTACGTCTGTAAAACGAATATTAAAACACTTGTTCTCTGAGCACAGGGAGTTTTTAAAAAGGCGTGGGGGCTGGGGTAGACTCAAAGTCTCTCTACTGCTTTGGGCAGATTCCAGATTCTGAGAGTAAAGCATACGGGGACCTATGTGACCCTCCCTCTTTGAGACTCATTGGGTCCTAGGTCCTACCCAGCTCCCCACCCAACAGCCATGCACATTGCAGGCCCTCAGTCAACACTGATTGACGCAAGGGATAAAGGAACAAACCGACGGGGATTGACTTGTCTGGTGCCACTCCCTGCCCTGAAAGGCAAGCCCAGGGAGCCCCCGGCCCCGAAAGGACGTGGAGCCTCGCGGGAGACTCCTGGAAGTGCGTGAACAGCAAGCATTACAAAGTTAGCATATTCACAAGAACCCGCTCGGAAGGCCAAGTCCTTGATGTCAGCCAATTGGTTAAGTAGCTGTGTGCTTTCTTTCCAGTGCACTTATTTGGTGATCCCGATTGGCGTCGCACAGCCGCCACCCTCACTCTCGCTTGAGGATAAAAAGCAAGCCTTTGGCATGTAGGCACTGTTTGAAAAAACAACTTTGCACTCTAGTTATTCGGCAAAAAGCTCCACCTTCCCATGCTGCTGCTAATATTTCTCGCGGCTGCCTGGGACACTCCTCGTCTCACCCACGAGAGCGAGCTGCCTTCTGTCTGGTTGGGCGATTTCTGCAGGGCCTGAGCCTCCGCAGAGCCCGGCGTTCAGGGGGAAAAGAGGAGCCGCGGATGTGAGTTTGCTTTGTGAGCGACTTTGGGCAAGTTACTTAGCTCTCTTGACCTCAGATTTCTTGTCTAATGTGGGAGGGAACCGAACGTGGATGACGCTCCGGGCAGCGGCGGAGAGCCGAGATCACCGCGCGCGCCTGGGAACTTTGTCCGAAGCGCGGCGCGGGGACTGGGAGCGCAGGGCAGGGAGCTCCCTCCGCGGGAGCGCGGAGGCGCTCCTCCTTTCGCCGCACGTAATGGGAGCCGCTCAGCGCTCTCTCACCCCGGGCCGGGCGAGAGCGGCTACCCAGCAGGCGACGGAGGAGCGGGGCGAGAGCGAGCCGCCGCGGAGAGCCTGGGAGTCCAGAGCGCAACCCGCGGCCCCCGCCGGGGCGGCCTCCGCAGCCGCACGGACCCCGCGTTCGGGGCTGCCCCGCTCCCTCTCGTAAGTCGGCTTGGCCACGCGGGGGAGAGAGGGTCGCCTGGGGCTGGAGATGTTAACCCGGTCTCAGCCTCGTCTCCGCCGGGACGCCCCGACCCTCTGCTCCTCACGACTTTCGTTTTCCCGCCGGGGAAAACTTCGGCGCCGCGTCCATCTCCAGGCGGCAGGCGGGGGCGCCCTCCCGGAGGTGCGCGGGGATCCGGGCTGAACCGCGGCCTCTCTCCGCGCCTGCAGGAGCCCCGGGGCCAACCAGAGCGCGCGGCAGGCGGACACAGCGTCACGGGCCGGGTGGGCGACCCCGGCGCGCGCCTAGCAGACGCCGGCCAGACGCGGGGAAGTTCCCCGAGGCGAGCGGGGGGAAAGGGCGGCGGGCGCGGAGCGTGTCCTGGATAGCGGGCGCGGGCCGCGGCGCCGGCTTCCTGGGCTCGCGGGCTGAGCGGAGCCGCCAGGCTGGAGTCGCGGGCGCGCCGGCGCCGGGCTTTCCCGGGACTCTCCCCGAGTGCCAAGAAGCGGCTCGTGGGCGCGCCCTTGCCGGGAGCAGGGGCATCCCGCCGTCCTGGCCCTTCGGAGCCCAGCGCCGCCCAGCCTGGCCCGCGCTGCTGCGGGGCGCTGGGGGCCCGGGGGAGCTACTGAGCCCGGCTTCCTGACGCTCGCCTTTCGGAGCCGCCTGCCGCTTCTCCGCAGCCCTGGACCAGAGGGGACAAGCGATGCTGCCCGAGCCCCCGCCCCTGGGCTTCAGGACAGGACTGCTACCGCGGCTTCTGCGCCAGGGCAACCGGGGCTGGAGGGGGCCTCCGAGTTGTTCTTTGGGGGCGGAAGCTGCGGGCCGCGCTTCCCAGGCCGCGCCCTTCTCAGAGACCAGCTTCTGGGCTTTTTAAGGTCAAGTTTTTTGTACTGCAGAGCGGGCCGGGATCGTCCCCCTGCGAGGTGGCGGTGCCTACCACAGCGGGTCGGGAGCTTCTGGGATCCGAGCCGAGAAACGGGACGCTCGAGTCCATTTGCAGTCTTCACGTAGGAAACGGTGCTAGGTAAACGGGGCGAGTGGGTGTTTTGTAAATTTAAAGACTCAGCTTTCCCTGACGGGGAAGTTTTCCGAGTCACGTAGCCTGGGAAACAGTGTATTGTCCCCTTGCTGGGCAGGTAGAGAGGCGATATTGGCCTTGGGGCACTTTTAAAATTCCCTTTTTTCTTTTTCTTTTTTTTTTTCTTTAAAAATGGAAGAACAACAAACCAGAAGATTAACAGAGTTGGGGCTAATATAATGCGTTTAATTGTCTCATGTGAGTAGACAGAAGTCGCCTTTTTTGATCTTGCATTCATAAAACATGCCCCTATTAAAGCAAATAACATCAACATTGAGGCTTACAGACTTTTCTCAAGCAATTTAGAGACGTATGTTTTGTATTAATTTGTATTACTTTACATGTCAGTTATATGCATTATTAAAGCATCAATAAGCCTAAAACATTCTAGAAACTAACAGTTCATTCTGACAGCTTTTGTTGATAGTCTCTTAAGGAAGTAAAATCTTTAAAAGTGAAAAAGTGAATCATTATAGAGAGCATATCCTATGTTGCACTTTCTAAGGATCCAATTTTGTGTGAGAAATGACCAATTAAGATGTGTTGTTGATTTATCTTTTTGTGGTATCAGGAGAGAAACAATAGTCAAGGAATTGTGCGGCCGCTGAATTTTCTCTGGAGGGACTGAAAGGGGTTTCCTTCTGCGGGGTGGTGGTGGGATGAGAAGGTTTATACTCTTCTTTGGGGGAAAAAGTTTATACTGATTTGCTAAGTGTCACATCTCCTGTACAGAGGTAGGTAGGGGTGAATGGCATAGTCGGGCAATCAGAGTTGGCACTTTATGGCACCTGGCCAAGTGCCTTCAAGATAAGCAGGCCATAAATACAGGTGCTTCCCAAACTGACTTTGAAGGACCTATGGTTGTTTTCTAGGAAGGGAGGGGGAGAGAGAGCAGGTTGAGGGCCCTGTACCTGACGGTGCTGTTTCGGCCTCACCCTTGACCCACGGGTGCTGAGCATGACCTGGTGACCTGGGGCTTATCACAGCACCATATAAGAGAGGTAAAACGGAGTCAGCTTCGGGGGATTTCCTTCTTAGGCTACAAGGCGGGAAGAAAGCAGTGGGAGTAAAAATGAGCAAAGCAAGGCTGAGAAGTGAGTTTTTCAGTCCACCTGTGTTGAGCACTGGCTGTGAACCAGGTTCATTGGCTGCTGTGAGGCGCAGATGTGCTGCAGCTCACTGCATCTGTGCTGAGGCAGGAGGCCTTGCTGGGGAGACTGAAGGTGGGCTCGAGGATGAGTGGGAGCTGTGTAAACTAAGCAGCCATGGGGGAGGGGAGAGGTGAGAAAGGGGAGTATTCCCATCCCCGGGAATGGTGTGTGCTGAGACCAGAGGAGAGTCGAGCCTGAGAGTTGGAAGAAAAGACAGGTTCAGTATGACTTGAGGGGAGGATGGAGAATGGCACTGGGGAGGCCAGCAGATGCCACGGCCAGGTGATGCCAAGGGGCGTTGTGGCGAGTGGATCCTCAGGACAGTTTCACACCTGATAGTACGCAAATAAGATATGGATTAAAGGCAAAACAAAACTCCAGCTGCCCCGTGGAGAATGGACTTGAGGAGCCCCTAAGTAGACAGGGCTGGGTCAGAGGGTGCAGGAGGCCTGGCAGTTGAGACTGAGGTAGTGCCAGTAGGGATGACACAGTGAGCGGATTCAAGGCCGGCTCTGGAGTGACTTGGGGCTGAGTTTTGTGTAGGGTGTGAGAGCAGATGAATTTTGTGTAGGGTGTGAGAGTGCAGCGTGACTCCCTCTAAGCTTGGGTGCTGCTATTTACAGAAACAGGGAACATTGGAGGAGGAAAGACAAGTTTGGTTTTATTGAGTCTGGGCAGCTTTCGAGGCTCCTAAGTGGAATGGCTTCCCGAGTGGCCACGTAGTGCACTCGCTGGTTGACTCTCCAAAGATCGTGGTCCTCTGTACGAAGGGTGGGGTCTGAATCCTGGGGTGGATGGGGTGGGGCGAGGCGGTGGTGTCTGAGGACTGGAAGCTGCTCCCAGAGTGAGAGGTGGGACAGAGGGCTAGGTACTTTAAGATGAGGGAGCCTTAGACATATGTGAATGCGATGGAGCGAGTTGGAAGGAGAAGCTGAACACACAGGATGTCTGGATCCCCTCCCCCTTGGATTGCGATGGTATTTTGATATCAAGCTCATATAACGTAAACTGTCAACATCTTACAGAAACAATGTTTTAAAGCACATGTGACTGTGAGTGATTTACTTCACAGATCATACAAATGTAATGTTTAGGAGAAACATGGATGATAATCACGCAACAGAGATGCAGCATAGCTAAGAGCAAGGCCTCGCAGTGAGACTGCTGAGCTCCTGGGTCTGACTCTGTCACTCCCTAGCTTAGGACCGGGCCCAAGCTTCCTGACATTCCTGTCTCAGTTTCCTGGTCTCTGAAATGGCACCAAACCTAAGGAGTACGTGCTCTACAGCACCTCCTTGTGGGCTGTTGTAAGGCTTGCCTGTGTGCATTATGCAAGCACATAAAGTGCTCAGTAAACCTTAGTGCTGGTGGGTTTATTATCATGATGCCATTTCTATCATTTCTGGTTGTAGAATCTGAAACCTAGAGAATGTTGAGAACCTGTCCAAGCCCATATAGCCAAGGAATGGCAGAGTTAAGGCCAGGATCCCATTTGCCTGACTCACAAGGCAAGGCACCTTCCACTTAATGTGTCAACAAGTGTCAGGTGCTCGATGCTGTATAAAATTAACTGTAATAAAAGGATCCAGTCACTGCTTGCCAGAATGTAGTGAAGCAAAGCAAATAACATCAACATTGAGGCTTACAGACTTTTCTCAAGCAATTTAGAGATGTATGTTTTGTATTAATTTACATTACTTTGCATG
Source organism: Symphalangus syndactylus (assembly GCF_028878055.3). NCBI lineage: Eukaryota > Metazoa > Chordata > Mammalia > Primates > Hylobatidae > Symphalangus > Symphalangus syndactylus. The sequence goes on from NC_072440.2 coordinate 26,400,677, forward strand.
TCAGTTATATGCATTCCCATATGCTTGTAATTTTCCTAGTGGGATCTAAAGACTGAAGCTTCAAGTATATAAGAGAAGAGAAAATTAATCAGGAATTGAATGCAGCCGTTTCCATCCTAATAGATCTCTGGGGATGGTGGCCTTAGTGTGGGCATTTGGAGACAGGATTGGATCAGTATTTACTAGTTTAGATGTGGGGAGCCAGATATCATTTGATAAAGGTAGCTCACAGCTTAATATGTTATGAAGTTTGATCTGCTGAACATAACAGAAAAATACAGGCAAAGTGGAAGAAGACCAGAGGAAAAATGTCTACCATATAAGATGCCAGAAAATGAAGCAGAAACAGAAGTCTGCTTTATGAAGCTGAACTAATAAGAAACACTAAGGGGCATAAAGGAAAGATTGAATTTATGCTAAGCGATATGAAATGTTAGAAAGAACATAATCTTAATCACAAATGTGTGAGGCTTCAAAAACAGTGAATTCTTCCCAATGTGGATTTACTGAGAAATAGGCCATCGGGTCTTAGTGGAATCTTAGAACTACAGAGTATTAAAAAAACAAACTACAATTTTGTCACTTAGAGCAGCGGTTCTCAAAGTGTGGCCTCAGGACTGGCCACATCAGCATCACCTGGGAACCCGTGAGGCTCAGCAATTTGTGTTTTAATAAGTTCTTTAAATATTTAGAGCCAGCTTTCACTCATCTATTGAGTCATTACTTCTTCAGCCTTAACCTTTCCATGTCTGTCTTGTGGTCACTAGCTTCTCACTGGGCTGCCTAACTTCCATCAGTTACTATCCAGCAGAGGGATGTAGCCAGACACGAACTCATTTCTCAGGGTGTCTGCTCAAGACAGAGCAGAGTGGGGTGGTCCCTTCCTTAGTCCCAAGGTCTAAACTGTGGAAATGCTTTCCTCTTTGGGTGGTACTATTCATAGAAACAGGGATTCGCACCCTGCATTCAGCTTTCGCATCTGCAGCTTTGTGGTTCGCGTTCCGTCCAGGAGTGCGATGGTTTTGGTTTTGTTTTTGTTTTGCTGCATTTTGTTTTCTTTTGACAGTCTCGAACCAAACTGTGACTCATGCCAAACGTATGGTCAGCCAAAACACTGAACTAGCCTCTAGAGATGCTCTGTCAGACCACGTTTCTCCATGAACCACGTTTCTCAATTAACGAATACAGTTAATTTTTTGCACGTGTTAGCTTTGTACCTCTCTCTGCTAAAATTTATCTTACTAGATCCAAGTAATCTGCTTGGTTCCTATTTCTGTTATTTTCCGTATAAGCTGAGTCTCACCTTTGTGTCCTTTGCCAATTTGGGTGCTGATATCCTGCTTGAGGAGTTAATAATAATGTGAGCATCTTTGTTAGAGGCCTTCCTCACAGTTAATGAGGCTCAAAAACTTGGCATCTTTTGCAATCCTTCTGGGTTAACATCAGAGGAATAGTTGTCATCAGTCCAATCATTGTTTGCATTTAAATTACTGTTATTCTGAAGTCCTCCTGCACATGGTTTCTCTTTATAGGGCCCATGTTGTAGAACTGCATCCTCGGTCACTGTCCCAGGACAGCCATCTGTAGCACCTCCTCAGTAACTGACGGTGATGTTCCTTTCCCTGTGCTGTTTATACCATCAGCCTGGGGTTTTCTTTGGAGGTGACACAAAGGTAAGTTTCAGTTTATTTATAGTCAGATTAAGATGAATTCAGAAGCTTCAAGATAATAGGAAGCAAAAAATTGTGCCTTGTAATTTCTCTCTGCTTTACTTATCTCCCCCAAGCTCTAAAACCTAAGAGTTTTGTGCTAAAGTCTAGATTTAACCAAGAGATTCAGGTTATTTAATATTAAAAAAAAAACCTAAAATGTTGCTCATACATGATTCTTAAAGGAGTACAATTAGGTAATATAATTGCAGAAAATTGTTTTTAAAGGCAAAAGGCAGAACAACTTTGTGGTAGGAATGCTTTTAGCCATGGTTTCTAGAGCATGAAAAAGTACCTGGAGTCCTAAACTGTTGGATCATGATCCTTACCCAATCCAAGTCAAGCCTCCCCCCAAACCCCACCCACAGTGAAATTCCAGCCTTAAACCAAGCCTCAACATCTCAATAAAATCCAGCCGCTCTCCTCCTCCAAGATGCTCCAAAATGCCTCCAAACCTCTTTTGATGCCGTGTGCTCCCTTGCCATAGTAAGCAAATCAATAATAAATAAATAAAAGTGAAAAAGCACCTGGTAGTAATAAAGTTCTCTGTAGTCTCAAGTAAATCTCTGTTGTAGGGAGGGCAAAAATTTACCTCTGCACTCTTACAGTTTTTCAGTTGGGCCTGAGAATTAAATTGACATAAGAAATATCAACAGGAGAAAAGCACACAAATTTATTTAATGTAAGTTTTATGTGACAGGGGAGCCCTCATAAGGAAATGAAGCCCCAGAGATGCAGTGAGAATTGAACACTTATATAGTGGACTGGAGAAAGAGTAGGAAATTATGAAAATGTAGCAAGGCAAAAAGCGGCCTGGGCTAGGGTAGTTAACTGGGAGAAGCAGCTAGGAAGATACGGGTTGTGTAACAAAGTTTGTACAAATTTTTCTCGGCCACAACTTTCTGTCCTTGATAAGACTGTTAAGTAGACTGTCTGTCAACTTTCTCATTTCACATAAGGATTTCATCTCCTGCTTCTAAGAAACAGCACGAAGGGTAGAGTGGTCTTGTACCTGCTATTTTGCAAGTGCCCTTAACTCAAAAGTCAGTATCAGAGTGGCATGTTTTGGAGTGGCCTATTCTTAACTCCTTCCCCAGGAATCCTCTGTGCTTCTAGCTCTTTTATTGCTTTTCATTTCCCTCCCCTGTGCAACCCCATCTTCTCTTGTTGGTTTTCTGGGTTTTCTGGTTTCTAACCTAATTAAGGGGAAAACTGGCAAGGATGACCCTTTGGAGAATTGCTTCTTGGATGTGCCTGGGCTTGTGCAGTCAGCCTGTCTGCTCCTGGGTAGGTTAGACCTGTTTCCAAAGAGTCTGCAAGCCCTGACATTTCTCATGGTCATCTACAAGATCCGGACGGTCCACGAGAGAGCAGCTCGTTCAGACTGTAGCAGAGGGTGGACAGTTCGGCCCAGGACCAGAAGGAACAACACCTAGCAGAGTTCCTGTGGTTGCCAAGGCTCCTTTTTTTCCTCCTCCTCTGCTCTCTGTGTCACTGCAGCACATTTGCAATATTTGTGCTGTGTCCTTTCTCTACACCCCCACATTCTACCTCAGTGGAACAGGGAGGAGCTCACTCTGCCCAGCCATCACCTTCTACCAGGTTCCTTCTTCCTTTAGCCTTTCCAGCAACCCTCCTGCCCTCCTCTGAGGTTGGCAAATTCAGAGAGACATATGGCAGATGTGTCAGGAGAAAGAAATGGAGTGATACACAAGGTAGACACGAATTAGGTTGCAAAGTTACAATGTGAAAAAAACATTAATGGAAGGATTGTAGAGCTGAAAAATGGGATGCAGAACTGGAGAAGAGATCCTCAGAAAGAAAGAACATCATTTCTACTGATGTTGAACATTGAATTGAACATCATTCATTGAATTGAACGTCAATTCAACATCATGGCAAGAAAATCCCTGAATGTAAAAAAAACATTTCCAAATGCTAGCTAGTGACTTGTCTTTTCTGGAGAATTTCTATAGAAAAGGAATTCAAATGTGACAAAATAACTGGGATTTCTTGAATTGTGTTATCAGACACCTAGGACCTCACTGTTTATTTCTCTCTGCATTCCTCCAGGCAGTACAGTTTCTAGTTGTATCTCTCCAGAATCTAACACAGTGCCTCCCTAGTACATGGTAGGCACACAGTAAATGTTTGTGGGATGGATGGGCAACCAGGATAGAAATTGGATATCTAAGAATGTAAGGTTTATATAGGGGATATTCTCAAACGAGTGAAGGCAGGGACTCAAACAGGTGTTTGTACACCCAAGTTCATAGCAGAATTATTCGCAATAGCTGAAAGAGTGGAAGCAAAGCAAATATCCACTGACAGATGAATGGATGACCAAAATGTAATGTATACACACAATGGAATATTATTTAGTCTTAAAAAGGAAAGAAATTTTGACACACACTACAACATGGATGAACCTCGAAGACATGTTAAGTAAAATAGGCCAGTCAAATATTGGACAAATATTGTATGATTCCTATGATATAGATGCCTAGAGTAATCAAATTTGTAGAGACAGAAAGTAGAATGGTGGTTGGCAGGGCCCAGAAGCAGGATATTGTGGGGTTAGTGTTTAATCTGTATAGAATTTCAGTTGGGGAAGATGAACATGTTCTGTGGATGGATTGTGGTGATGGTTGCACAACAATATGAATGTAATTAATGCCACTGAACTGTACACTTAAAATTGATTAAAGTGGTAAATGTTATGTATATTTCACCACCATAATAGAAAAAAAGAATATGTTCCTGAACTAATTTATAAATAAGAAACAAGAAAAGTTATTTTTATAACAAAGAAGTGAACCAGATAATACTTGGAAAGTATAGGTTATAGCAAGAAGACAGCAATGACACTAGACCTAAAAAATATTCAAAACCGTGCTACTAAAAATGTGTTGCCTGAATCCTAATAGGAGGCAGAGACTTAGAGCACTTTCATTCTGCCCTCTCCCCATTATCCCTATGATTCTCTTTTTTTAAAAAATCAATTTTTTGTTTTGAAAAAATGTCAAACCTGAAGAAAAATTGTAAAAATAGTACAAGTTGGCCCTTGTCTGATTCTTCCTTGACCATGAGAAGCATGGAAGCCTTTGATGTGTTTTCTGTACCAGTCTACCCAGCGGAAATCCGTGGCTGTTGCCTTTGGAGATGGTGTCTGGGTGCGGGAGTGTACGTAGCATGCTGAAGCTGAAGCCCAGTCCTTGTTTACAGAATGGCCACTGGTCAATGACACTTGGCTGCTTCAAATGCTTTTGATCCCTTACCATCATCCAGCCCTGTGCCAGGCTCTTTTTCCTGCCAAAATGTGCCCAGTGCATTAACTCATTTAGTCATTGCAGTAACCATGTGAGTCAGTGCCCTTGTTCCTCTTTCACAGATGAGGAGGCGGAAGGCTACTAGATTAATGACATTATTAGCAGCAGACTCAGGACTTCAGTTCAGAACCATTGGCTTTAAATTCTAAACCTGTATGATACACACAGAAGTAAAGCAGGAAGGTAACATGGAGGGGGTCCAGTGTGGGGCAGAAAGAAGAGGAATGGGGTCAGGCAGCAAGGGGAGGGAAAAGGGGCACATTCAGGGGGTGGCTCAGAACTATTCAACATGGCACTTGTTGAGTGGATATCTACATGGTACTGATAGCTATTTGTTGAAAAGCTGGTTCCAAAGTCCCCTGTTACATAACAAGCTCTCAAGAAGACAGCCCACCTGCAAGGTGACCTTCAGGGATTATGTGACCTGTACCCTGCCTGTGACTAGAAACCATACACAGAGGAAGTTTGCCATCAGCTGAAGAGTGCTTAACTGAGGCATGGTGAGCAGACTGCACAGTTCTTGCCAACATCAGAGTTAATTTGGTAAATCTTGGCATCTGCTTTCCTTCAGATGTTTACCTAAAGCCTCCATCTGCCTCTAAATATAGATGGATGAGAAGTTCAGCATCATTTAAGACACATTATTTTGCACTTGGCTATATATAGGAATGTACTGTTGTGTAAGTAGCCACTTTAATCTGGTTTAAATTTAATTTGGCTCCTGGACATGCATATGTATATGTTGGTTAAGCATTTCCTTTTCCTACGGTCATCTTTCAAAGTGCACGTTGCTTAAGCATATAAGGGCTTACTTTTCTCATGTAACAGGAATTCAAAGTGGGTGTTTGCTGGTGGTGGTTCAGTGGCTTGAGGATACGGGGGCTGAGGTCTCTGCTATTCTCTTGGTCTGTTCCTCATGGTCTCAAGGTGGGTGCAACAATTCTAGCCATCATATTGGAGTTCCAGGCAGAAAAGTGGAAGAAGAACAAAAGAAAGAACAAAATGGCGTACCTCCTACCTGAATCAGTCCCCTATAGGAAAACTTTCCCAAAATCCCACATTATATTTTATTCCTCTACAATAGAAGGTAGAGAAAAGTCTTTTCAAGAGACGTGTTTCTTACGCCAACAATATAGTGTTCTCTTCGTAAAGAAGAGAGGATGGATGTTGGAAGGCAACTGGCTGTCTACCAGAGCCATATATAAAACCCTTACCCATGGATCTGTTTCTGGATTTTATCCCACAGATCTCTCTTTATGCTGGCACCAGACCATACTGTTTTAACATCATAATCTGTTGGAAAATCTGAAGAGTCTGGTTTTCACTTTTGCTTTGTATACAGTTGACATATAAGTTGGCTTAGACACTTAGTAAACTAAACAATCTTTTTACTTTTTATTAACCTGAAATAAAACCTACATATGGAGAAAGACCTGTTAACTTAATTAAAACTATGGCTAGAAGGGATCCTTGTAGGAGATGGCAGTTGGCGAGCTTTCTGGAATCATTTCTAGATTTGACTTTCGGTAGGTTGAAATCTCTGCTTTTGAAATTCTTATTGTGGCGGAATTTTCCCAAGCACTGCAGATTTTTATTTCTTCCATCCTTTTAACTTAATTTTTGAATTCCCGAGTCTTAATTTTATTGTGTCTAATATGCACACAAGATCTGAGAGCAATATGTACATTTTAAGCCAAGAAACACACAGATCTTAGCTAAATGATGAAGTCATGCCAAGAGCTGCCAGTCCTGTTTTTCAGTGGAAGTGCAGAAGCATGTTGAAGTCTCCAGCTGAGCTCCCCACCATATTGGAAGAACCAGAAAACAAACAAGCTCTTCTCATGACTTAAAACTCAGGGTTTTAAGGGTGATGATTTTAAACTCAGGGTGTCTAATCCATTCATGAAGAGTGTGGTCTGGCCTCAAGCCATTTCTGACATCAATACCCTTGATTCACGTCTGTTTATCCCTGTGCTGCCTCTGCGATGGACACTGGAGATTCTACTTTAAATGCACATTTAGAAATCAGTCACCCATACCTCTTCAGCTAGCCATGGAATCTTTGAGGAATTAATTTTGACCAGTTAAAAAATATGGAGTTAGCCTTATAATACCAAAATAAATGCTTCCAGAAATTTCTGAGGGGGAAAAAAGCATACCGTGTAGATATTAGGTGGAGAAAGTTATTTTCTTTCTAGTGCAATAAATACACATTTTCAAAAACAGACATGTTTTTCAATTCAGTTTTTCTACTTTATAGAAAAAGAAGCCAAAATATTCTCAACCCATATATATTTTTTTATTATTATACTTTAGGTTTTAGGGTACATGTGCACAACGTGCAGGTTTGTTACATATGTATCCATGTGCCACGTTGATTTCCTGCACCCATTAACTCGTCATTTAGCATTAGGTATATCTCCTAATGCTGTCCCTCCCCCCTCCCCCAACCCCACAACAGTCCCCAGAGTGTGATGTTCCCCTTCCTGTGTCCATGAGTTCTCATTGTTCAATTCCCACCTATGAGTGAGAACATGCGGTGTTTGGTTTTTTGTCCTTGTGATAGTTTACTGAGAATGATGTTTTCCAGTTTCATCCATGTCCCTACAAAGGATATGAACTCATCCTTTTTTATGGCTGCATAGTATTCCATGGTGTATACGTGCCACATTTTCTTAATCCAGTCTATTGTTGTTGGACATTTGGGTTGGTTCCAACTCTTTGCTATTGTGAATAGTGCCGCAATAAACATACGTGTGCATGTGTCTTTATAGCAGCATGATTTATAGTCCTTTGGGTATATACCCAGTAATGGGATGGCTGGGTCAAATGGTATTTCTAGTTCTAGATCCCTGAGGAATCGCCACACTGACTTCCACAATGGTTGAACTAGTTTACAGTCCCACCAACAGTGTAAGAGTGTTCCTATTTCTCCACATCCTCTCCAACACCTGTTGTTTCCTGCTTTTTTAATGATGGCCATTCTAACTGGTGTGAGATGGTATCTCACTGTGGTTTTGATTTGCATTTCTCTGATGGCCAGTGATGATGAGCATTTCTTCATGTGTTTTTTGGCTGCATGAATGTCTTCTTTTGAGAAGTGTCTGTTCATGTCCTTTGCCCACTTTTTGATGAGGTTGTTTGTTTTTTCTTGTAAATATGTTTGAGTTCATTGTAGATTCTGGATATTAGCCCTTTGTCAGATGAGTAGGTTGCAAAAATTTTCTCCCATTCTGTAGGTTGCCTGTTCACTCTGATGGTAGTTTCTTTTGCTGTGTAGAAGCTCTTTAGTTTAATTAGATCCCATTTGTCAATTTTGGCTTTTGTTGCCATTGCTTTTGGTGTTTTAGACATGAAGTCCTTGCCCACGCCTATGTCCTGAATGGTATTGCCTAAGTTTTCTTGTAGGATTTTAATGTCAACCCATATTTTTAACTTAGAACATGAAACATAAAATGTAGTTTGGCTTTATGTTGTGTCAAGCTAAGTGAGAAGGGCAGAGAAGACGGGGATCCCAAGAAGGAATGAAACCTCTTTGATAAAGCTTGAGAGGCAAAGATCTAATGCATTCATTCACCCCGTTTTCATAATCCTTTATATCTAAAAAGAAGCAAACATTTCCTGTGAGCTTTTTCATCAAACTGAAATTTGAAGGCATAAGTATTTTTTATTTTTTTTGAATTTTCTGATATTTTTTAGAATTTTCTTTAGAGAAAAACTGTTAATGTTTTACTCCCTGTTGAGGGTCACAATCTATTACAAAACAAAAACTTTTCATTCAGTTTCATTGTATGTGGCCCTTTACACTTCCTGCTAAAGACTTTTTAGCCATGTAGCTTTGCCCAGCTAGATACACACACAATCAGCTTTTGATATTTGCCCTGTGGACCAGATGAAATAAAGCCCAGAATCAAGTCTACTGTTTCCCAATTGGTGTGACCGTGGCTGAATTCTGTGCTTGTTGTTGTTGTTGTTGTTGTTGTTGTTACATTGCTACAGCCCAGATTTCCAATGACCTTGAGAGGTCTATGCCTGGGTATGTACATCCTGATGTGGGTTGCTCATTTCCCATGTAATCTTACAGGTCCTTTATTTCTGCCCAAATGTGAGAGGCCCCAGTAAAGTTTCTAGCTAGAAGAATTATAATCTGTAGAGGTGGTTGATAGAATTATTTTCATTCTCAGTGTTTTCCTTTAGGTCTCTATTCTCCAAATCTTGCAGGTAAAGTAGTCCTTTATTTAAGGAAGTGATGACTTTCATAATTGCAGGCCTAGAGAGAAAGCTGTCAATTGTCATACATTCCGCAGGAACATCAAACAGAGCTCCTTTAGATGAGGGCATCTCAACTCACTGAGCTGAGCCAGTCTCACTGATGTTTGATCTGAGTGACAGAGGACTGGCAAAGGCCCTGTGTGAGGGTGTGTTTGTGTATTCACATTGCTGCAGAATCCTCAGTACTGCTTTGTGGGTTCCATGGTCCTTAGGGATGGCTTTGCCAAACAGGGATGCAAGAACAAGTCATTGCACTTTTGCAATACCTGGAGAATTGCCCGTAAAAGATAATGAACTTACAGGAAAAGCTTATAGCTTTTGCAACACATAAACTTACAGACCACGTTTAGCCGATCATAACTCTGCATGAAACTGGTTGCATGTGCTCTTGGCTGTCTTTTAAATAAATTTTTTGGTAATTAATCATTTGAAAAATATCGAGCCTACTGGGGTAAAAAACAACTCTAAAGATTAACTACATTTCTACCTAGCTCTCAAAATCCAAGACAGGTGTTTGTCTACATAATTCTGAAACTTTATGGACAATTTATACTCCAGATATTAACAAAAAAGGGTGCTGTCAAGTAGCAAAAAACCAATAATAATTAGAATGTCAGAATGAAGGGAATAATGAACATACTGTTTTAGAAAAATAAAACCAACTTATAACGTATTGACTCTTTCTCAGTTTTCCCAAGAAACCATTCCTCTTGTGGAGGTCCTCATACCTGACATTTGCATACCAAAGTTGTCTTTTTCCCCATGGCTTTCACATGCATTACATCATAAGACTTTCACAGTTGCACTGTGGGATAGAAAAAACATTATCCCATTTAACACATGGGAAAGAAAGACTTGCCAAGATTAAGTGATACGGTAGGGTCACTTGAAGAATTTTTGGTAGCAGAGCCCAGACTAGAACTTAGGTCTTCTGACTCTGTCCCATTGAGCAACTACCCTGTGCCAGGTATGGATGTCTTTAGTACTGGGGGTAAAGTAGTGAGTGCGGCCTTCAAAGACCTTATGTTTCTGTCTTAAGACAGGTAATAAACAAGTAAAGTAACTACTCCTTGTAGCAAGTGCTCAGAAGAAAACAAGGAGTGTGATAGGAGAGAGATTTAAGAAGGGTTAATCTGGGAGGCGGAGGTTGCAGTGAGCTGAGTTTGTGCCACTGCACTCCAGCCTGAGCAACAGTGTGAGACTCTCTAAAAAAAAAAAAGTTATCAGAGAGGACCTGAGGAAAAGCTATGTCTTTTCCTAGAGCAGCTGGTCATGCTAGGATCCAGGAAAAGTAGTCTAGACATGGGAACAGAAGGTGCAAAGGTCCTGAGGCAAGGAAGAGATTAGGATGTTCTAGGAACTCTTAGAAAGCTGGTGTTGCTTAGAGTTTTATGAGAAAGACAGAGTAGAATAAGATGAACTCGTAGAGTAAGGCAGCCATGGGAACTGTCTGGGCCATTATGGACATGAAAAGGATTTCTTATTTTATTTCTACATGACGTGAAATCCCAGTGAAGGGTTTTAGATGTAGGGAGTGGGATTAGGGAGGGGCAGTGATCTGATTTGTATGTTTAAAAAATCATTTTGGCTACAGTACAGAGAATGGATTAGAGGAAAGCAAGGGAAACCAGGTAAGGTTATTTTGTATCTAGGCAAGAGTTGATGCTAGCTTGGATTAGAGAGGTTCCCATGGAATGGAAAGAGGTGGGTGGATTTGAAATACATTTTGGATGTAGAACAGGTTCTACTACTGCCAGGAAACCGGAAAGGCAGTCTTGAGCTGTGGTTAGTAGTCTAGGCTCTGAAATTGGACCATAGTTGAAAATTGGACCGTAGTTGAAAATCCTTGCTCCTCCAGTATACTAGCTATATGAACTAAGGTAAGTTATTTATCTTCTGACCTGATTTCTTAATCTGAAAGATGAGGATAATGATAATCGTACCTATCTCATAGATGTACTGAATGGAGTATAGAATAATTGAACTGAGTATAAGATAAGAACAATAAGAGGCCGGGTGCAGTGGCTCACGCCTGTAATCACAGCACTTTGGGAGGCCGAGGCAGGTGGATCACCTAAGGTCAAGAGTTCAAGACCAACCTGGCCAACATGGTGAAACCCCCCATCTCTCCTAAGAATACAAAAAAATTAGCCAGGCATGGTGGTGGGTGCCTATAATCCCAGCTACTAAGGAGGCTGAGGCAGGAGATGAGAATCGCTTGAACCCAGGAGACAGAGGTTGCAGTGAGCCGAGATTGTGCCATTGCACTCCAGCGTGGGTGACAGAGTAAGACCCTGTCTGAAAAAAAAAAAACAGTGAATAAGATCATGGAAATAGTGCTATCTCTTAGCATTGATCATTAGGAAGGGACAGGTATGTGTCACTGACTCTGGCAACATGAAGGCTTTTGTTGACTTTAGCCAGAGCAGTCTCCATGGAGTGGAGAGTGGAGCCAGGCTGGACCGAATGCCACCATAAGGGACCTGAATAGGGGCAGTTGGGCATCCCTCCTCTGTCCAATCCCTTGATAGGGAGCAGTTGGATGGACACATATTGCTATGGTCTGAATGTGTTCCCCAAAATTCATGTGTTGAAATTTAATTACCAGTGTGAGAGTATTAAGAAGTGGGGCCTTTAGACAGTGATTAAATCATGAAGATAGAGCCCTAAGGCATAGGACTAGTGCCCTTATAAAAGATGTTTTGGGGGAGCTCATTCACCCCTCCCCCCCTTTGCCCTTCTGCCCTCTGCCATGTGAGAACACAGCAGCAAGGCACCATCTTGGAAGCAGAGGGCAGCCCTCAACAGACACCAAATCTGTGCCTTGATCTTGGACTTCCCAGCTTCTAGAACTGCGAGAAATAAATACCTATTGTTTCTAAATGATTCAGTCTAAGATATTTCATTATAGCAGCAGGAATGAACCAAGACACAAATGTAAAGGAGGAAAGGTATTCCCAGCACCCCAGGAATGAGATGGGGTTAAATGATCGCTAGACACATTTAGAGAAGAAATATGGGCTCAATCACCTATAAAGTTATTTCCAGTTTTCATATTGCACTTCTGGGCTTCTTCAGGAACTGTGGGTTTATTAAGCATTGGTGGAGAAGACCTAGATACATGAATTCTATTATTTGAATGGTTTTTTTCCTGTAGAAAAGTATGTTTACCTCTGTTAGGATTTGTTTACTCTGTAATAATTTACAGACCCAGTTTTGGTTAGGACTTGTTCATAATATATTGTGAAATGAAAGAAACAGATAAGACAGTGCCTATATAGTGAGCCTGTTATAAAGCAAAGCCAAAAAAAAAAAAATGTGTTTCTTAAAACCAGTCTGGAAGGATATACTGTCTACAAAATGTTATTGCCAGGTGATGGGCCCCTAGTGAGCTTTATTTTCATTTTTGGACTTTTCTGATTTTTTTTTTTTTTTTTAATGAAAGTGGTTTGGGTTTTTTTGTTTTTGTTTTTGTTTTTATTATTATTATACTTTAGGTTTTAGGGTACATGTGCACAATGTGCAGGTTTGTTACATATGTATCCATGTGCCATGTTGTTTTTCTGTTTTTTGTTTTTTTTTGTTTTTTGTTTTTGAGACTGAATCTTGCCTTGCCCAGGCTGGAGTACACTGGCTTGATCTCAGCTCACTGCAACCTGCATCTCCCAAGTTCAAGCAATTCTCCTGCCTCAGCCTCCCAAGTAGCTGGGATTACAGGCGTGCGCCACCATGCCCGGCTAGTTTTCTGTATTTTTAGTAGAGACGGAGTTTCACCATGTTGACCAGGCTGGTCTCGAACTCCTGATCTCAGGTGATCTGCACTCAGGCTGATCTGCCTCAGCCTCCCAAAGTGTTGGGATTACAGGTGTGAGCCACTGTGCCTGGCCTGAAAGTGTTTACTTTATAAAAAGAGAATAGAAAATCTTTTCCTTTTAGAGACCATATCTTACTGTTATTTGAGAAATGCTCGTCCTCAATTTGTATTGGATTTCTGACCGAGTCATACCTCTCCTTGTGTTTTGCATAGTTGCTATGTTTACCTGCTTACAATCTGATTATTATTTGCTTTTGCAATCTTTCCTCTAGAACAGTAAGAATGTAAGGTGATCTAGGCAAGCAACTTGTCTTTCCGCTCCTCTGCATGACTCCTGGAGTGCTGTGGGAGTGTTGAGGAACCGCATCTAACTGAGTCATCCTCCCACCTAGTGGTCTCACTCCAGAACATCCCCTGGGCTTGGCAATGAGCGAGTCACCAAGGGAGAATCAGTGACTTCATTGAAATCAAGGAGCTGCAGTAGCAGGATGTTAGCTTATTCAACTAGATCAGGATGCTTTTTAGTGAGTTCGTCTTTATATTGATCGTCTTAACTGATGATTCTTCTTAGTAAGGCTTTAGACAGAAGCAAAAGCCCTGACATTTCTAAATCAATAAGCTCTTCATATCCTATTTCTCAAACTGATATTCAATAATACAAAGTTTAAGAACTTTTAGGTGGCCTGAAGAGGGAATATTCTCCACATGAAGAGAAATTTCGCCCAGAAAGTTTTCTAAAACAACTAGCAATTCTCTGTGCTTAAATGGTGTCACAGATAACTATAAGAACAAATGAATTGATAAAGTCATCGGTGACAGGATACGGGACAGGAGTAACCGATGGCAGAATCCCTCAGGATGAGCTTGCTTTCTCTTCCTGGAATTGATTCTATGAGCTGGAAAACTGACTAAGCTCTTCATTAGCTCATTGATCGGGCTCGGCCTCTGACTGCAGAAACGGAATGTGATTCCTCACCCAGCATTCCTCCAGGCTCATTCTCCATGGAAATCATCTCTTAAACAGGGTGGAAGATCTCCTCGACCATGTTTGGAATCCATTCTTGTTCCTGTTCTAGGACATGTAGAGAAGACATAGTAATGAGAAAATTTAGTCAAGTGCTAAAACTGTTGCGGGAAATACGGAGAATTTTTTTCTTTATATTCCGAGAGACAGTATTGCATAAAGAGTTAAAAGTGCAAGTCTGGAGCAAGACTCTCTGGGTTCAGGTTCCATTTAAAGCACTTTCTAGAACTGTAACCTTGGGCATTTATTTAGTTGCCTTACAGTTTCCTTTCTTATAAAAGAGGGATAACAGTAGTACCTACCTCATCGATCTCTTGAGGGGATTGAATTACGTCTAGAGTACTTACTGCACCTAGTGACAACTCTTTATTGAGTGATTCTACATTATTAATAATTACAGTATGGCCCTTGAACGACACAGGTTTGAACTTCAGGGGGTCCAATTATACACAGGTGTTTTTTTTTTTCAAGGAAATACAAATTGAAAATGTAGTATTTGCAGAATGCAAATCCCACGTGTATGGAGGGCCAACTTTTCCCATACCTAGTTCCTCAGGACTGACTGTGGGACTTGAGTGTGCATAGATTTTGGTATGCACGGGGTCCCTGGAATGAATCCTCTGCATATACTGAGGGATGAATATACATAAAATTAACAAAGAGCATTACATGGAGGCCTTCGGGCACTAATTCTAAAATAGTGAATTTGTTGAGGATTTGTGGAGAAATAGGAGGTAGATTGAAAAACAGGACAGTAAGCCACAGGTCTGGGCAGGATCTTTAAAGAAGCCATGAAGTCCCTAATCATCTCGGATTTTCCAGTACCTGCAGGTATCAACAGTGAAGTTGCAAAGCAGCAAAGATGGTGGCCTGCCCATCCCAGGGAGGTTGAAATCTTCTGTCAGCCAGAAAGCACCAGCGTGGGGGTAGCTGGATACCCCGGTTGGGAGGTCACGCCCGGTGAGGAGGAACAGGATCATGGAGCCGCTTTAAAACGCAATCTGGGCCACGTTTTCCTAGAGCAGTCCAGTCCCATTTTTAACAAGAAAACTGGCCTTCAGAGAGCTTAAATAGTTTGATCAAAGTCTTACAGCTACTAAGAGTTCATCCAGGGACTCAAGCCCAAGGTCTGTGGCATCCTGAAGCCCAGCTCCTTTCTTCCTCTCTCCCCAGTGCCCCACAACCTGTTCCTGAAAAAAGCGCGGGCATTCTTGGTCCCCAAACTCAATCTTACTCAGTCCTTTTCTCCTCAGTCTCCTTCCTTCCATTCTTGATTTACCATTCCCCTTTCTTCCCTGGGAAAGGGCGCATCCGTACTTCTTTGACAGTCCTGGGTTTTTAAATTGCCAAGGTAAGAACAGTTAGTTGAAGAGCCGCTAATGGTTGTAGCCATTTAGCCCTGAATGCGGTCATGCCCACCTAGCTGGGGTGTCCCTGAATGCGGTCATGCCCACCTAGCTGGAGTGTCCCTGAATGCGGTCATGCCCACTTAGCTGGGGTGTCCCTGAATGCCGTCATGTCCACCTAGCTGGGGTGTCCCTGAATGCCGTCATGCCCACCTAGCTGGGGTGTCCCTGAATGCGGTCATGCCCACCTAGCTGGGGTGTCCCTGAATGCGGTCATGCCCACCTAGCTGGAGTGTCCCTGAATGCGGTCATGCCCACCTAGCTGGGATGTCCCTGAATGCGGTCATGTCCACTTAGCTGGGATGTCCCTGAATGCGGTCATGTCCACTTAGCTGGAGTGTCCCTGAATGCGGTCATGTCCACTTAGCTGGAGTGTCCCTGAATGCGGTCATGCCCACCTAGCTGGAGTGTCCCTGAATGCGGTCATGCACACCTAGCTGGGATGTCCCTGAATGCGGTCATGCCCACCTAGCTGGGGTGTCCCTGAATGCGGTCATGTCCACTTAGCTGGGGTGTCCCTGAATGCGGTCATGCCCACCTAGCTGGGGTGTCCCTGAATGCGGTCATGTCCACTTAGCTGGGGTGTCCCTGAATGCGGTCATGCCCACCTAGCTGGGGTGTCCCTGAATGCGGTCATGTCCACTTAGCTGGGGTGTCCCTGAATGCGGTCATGTCCACTTAGCTGGGATGTCCCTGAATGCGGTCATGCACACCTAGCTGGGGTGTCCCTGAATGCGGTCATGTCCACTAAGCTGGGGTGTCCCTGAATGCGGTCATGTCCACTTAGCTGGGGTGTCCCTGAATGCGGTCATGTCCACTTAGCTGGGGTGTCCCTGAATGCGGTCATGTCCACTTAGCTGGGGTGTCCCTGAATGCGGTCATGTCCACTTAGCTGGGATGTCCCTGAATGCGGTCATGTCCACTTAGCTGGGGTGTCCCTGAATGCGGTCATGTCCACTTAGCTGGGGTGTCCCTGAATGCGGTCATGTCCACTTAGCTGGGGTGCACCTCTGTGTTCTTGCTGCTTCCTTGAAGGCTCCAACCATGCCTGGATGGGTGGGGAGAAGAACATGGTTTGGGGGAAATGCTTTATTCAACATCCCTTTGGGACTTTAGTGAGGAGTAGGTTTTTACTGAATTATTATAGACCATATTTCACCTGAGTTATAGCCATGAAACCTTGCTACAGCTTTTTGAGTTCTGTCATCACTAGGAACTTGTGCCTATGTGGCAATAAACTCCACAACAGGTCAGACCTCCTTGTCTACCCAGACAGGTAAAAGGGGAAATACTGCTTCTCCTGTGGGTGAGGCATTATTTGTAATGTAATTGTAAGACCACTTCCTGGCAGCAAAACACTTGCCTGCTTCCTGCCCATAAGCCTTTAAGAGGGAAAGTGCTGGGTGCAGTGTTTGCAGAAGGTGACATTGCTAGCCTGGTCTCTTAGGAACCATGTGGCCAACATGACAGCCAGCCTTAGCCCAGCTGACTCTGGTCAGACCTCAGGAGCTGGTTCCCATTTCTCCAGGCCCGGGGCCTCTGCCAGCACACCTCCACCCCCTGCAACTTGTGTCCCCTGGGGCTGTGCTGCTCTGGGGGTGTACCCCCTGTAGAGTCCAATGGGAGGGGCCCAAGGGTGTTATGCAGATGTTCTTTTCAGAGGAAGCCAAAGCCAGCTGAACCAAGGTTGGGGACCGGTGGTCCTGTCCAACCTCCTGCCAGCATCCCCTCACTATCAGTGCCCACTGCAGCTGGGAAGAGGCCAACATCCCCTGTTAGGATTTGACAGAAATTCCATACCAAGTGGCTTTGCACCTACGCACCTCTTTGGGGAAAGGAATGCTTTTCAGTTAAAGGTATTTCTGTGCAGCCATAAAAAAGAATGAGTTCATGTCCTTTGCAGGAACATGGATGAAGCTGGAAACCATCATTCTCAGCAAACTAACACAGGAACAGAAAACCAAACACCACATGTTCTCACTCATAAATGGGAGTTGAACAGTGAGAACACATGGACACAGGGAGGGGAACATCACACACCGGGGCCTATCGGGGGGTGAGGGGCAAGGGGAGGGAGAGCATTAGGACAAATACCTAATGCATGTGGGGCTTAAAACCTAGATGATGGGTTGATGGGTGCAGCAAATCACCATGGCACGTGTATATCTATGTAACAAAACTGCACGTTCTGCACATGTATCCCAGAACTTAAAGTAAAAATAAATAAATAAATAAATAAATAAAGGGATTTCTGGCCATGGTAAGCAGGTGAAGGGGTTTTATTTTGATTTGGGACAGGGTAATATTGGAGAGGGCTGCTCCTTTCAAAGGATATCAAAGGCTGAGCCCAAGACAGACAAACTCTCCCCCTTAAAGATGCTCTGCGGGAAGGTATATCAGAAAGTGAGGTGCCTGGGCTGTCCCATTTTCCTACCCTTCTTTCTTTGAAATTCACTCTCATTCCTGGCTCTCAGATGTGGGCCCCTGAGCCAGTTTCCAAAGGACTTCTCACTGGGTGCCTCCCACCTCTTCCTTCCCTGGATGTCCTGTGACCTATCTCTGGGCAGGCAACCATGGCCTCCTGCCCAGCTCAGACTCTCCCAACTCGGGCTAGAGTCAGGACATGTGTGCCCCAGGCCTTCTCAGGAAGGGCAAGGATGCCTGGATGCAGAAGAGGCCCTGGAAATGAGTGACAAGGCAGGCAGCTGGCCTTTGTCTTTTTTATATAAGTGTGAAGATGATAGTTAAATGACATGACAACTCTGGGAGACTTGGTAAATCTGTTTAGAATGTGAGGTCTTTTCTTTTTACCACTGTGGTGTCAGGGGGAAGTGCTTATGTTAATTAGAGACTCCATTGACTAATAAAGTGAGAAAAGAAATAGCCAAAATTTACTTTGAGTTAGACCCCTTCCAATTCTAGCCATTTCTGTAAGCTACATACTATTTATGCCTAATAACCATGAATTAAGACAATGACACACACACACACACCCCTATTTGGGATTGATTAGTCTTCTACTGTACCACAACACCCAATTCTACACATGTGCCCAGGCTTCTGGAGTTGCAGTGAGTTGCCTTGTGTGTCAGTCGGGGGTGGGGACAGTTTTCCACGGCTTTAGAACAACTGGCAAGAACCCTGGCCTTGAGCCTGAGTGATGGGACCCCGTTCAGTGTGCTTTGGAGGAGCAAAAAGCTGAGACCAGTCAATAGACCCCGGGCTATGAGCCTGACCAGGAGTCTCTTAACCTGGGTGCTGATGCAGCAAAGATGCTGTCTGGACTTGGCAGTGGGGATGGAGAAGAAAGGATGGATTTGAGACACATTTATGAGGTGATATGTTGACATGGGTATGAGTGAAATGGACGAGTTGGGTAACTCTAGTTTCAAACATGGGCCATGAGTGGATGGTCTCGCCACATGTTGAGACAGAAGACGCAGGTGAGGTGAGGATGTCGAGTTCAGTTTTGGACTCGTGGAGGCTGAGTGCCTGCGGGATATCAGGTGGCGATGTCCATCCAGCAACTGGAGGTTCACCTCTGAGGCTTGGGCAAGAGGTGAGGGCTAGGGGAAAAGGTGTTGGAATAGGGAAAGGCATCAGTGTGGAAGGTGGAATCTAGAGATAGGGGGCAAGTATGCAGGAGAAGAGAAGTGAGCTGAGGATAGGAGCCTGGGGCAGTTCACAGAGGAGAGACGAGATGTGGCTGAAGAGGCAGGATTCTGCGGTACAGTTCATGGTGGTGAAGGTGTGGTTCTTTAAACAGGGGGTTTAAGTGGAGATGAATGAGGAAGGTGGGATCTCATTCCCAGGGGAGAGTTTTGTCAATTGGTGTGTATAGATGAAATCTACAAAATTAAACTGGGTTCCAAGTTCTTGGCAATTCTCTTGAATGAAATTGGATACAATGATTGTCTTCCGTTTAAGGTTTGTTGAGATATGTTAGAAAATTGCACATGGGCGCTCAGACCCCACCAGTTCTCAGTATCTGAGCCTCCTGAAGTAGCCCTGGAAGCTCTGCCAGCCTTCCTGTCCTGCAGCCTTGGGCTAGTACTTCCGGGGCCGCCCTTCTTGCTGCTCCCTATAAGTACATCTGTACCCTCCTCCTAGTCAGCCTGTTTTCATCTGAAAAAGTAATACAATCATTTTTAAATGCAAATGATACTAAAAGATATTCAGTGATAAGTAAATCCTCCTCCTACCTAGGCCGCAGTCCTCAGTCCTTTCCCACTCTACCCTGCAAAGCAACTCCTGTTACCAGTGTTATGTGGTTACAATATCCTTTTGGAAACACTACAGCTGTGGGCTGAATCCAGCCAGCTGCCTGTTTTTGTAAATAAAGTATTATTGGAACTCAGCCACACCCACTCATTGAAATATAATCTGTGGCTGCTGTCCTACCACAACGGGTGGAGTTGAGTAGTTATGACTGAGACAATATGGCCCGCAGAGCCAAAAATATTTACTATCTGGTCCTTTAAGAAAAAGTATAGGCTGAGGGTGGTGGCTTATGCCTGTAATCCCAGCACTTTGGGAGGCTGAAGTAGGAGGATCACTTGAGACCAGGAGTTCAAGACCAGCCTGGGCAGCATAGTGAGACTCCGTCCCTACTAAAGAAAAAATTAGCCGGGCATGGTGGCACACACCTGTGGTTCCAGCTACTTGGGAGGCTGAGGCAGGAGGATCGCTTGAGCCCAGGAGTTCAAGGCTGCATTGAGCCATGATTGTACCACTGTACTCTGGCCTGCGTGACACAGCAAGACCTTGTCTGAAAAAAATAAAAGAGAAAAAAGTTTGCTAGTGTATGTTCTTTGTATGTATAGACATGTAAGCATACTAGACATGCTTCTGCATTTTGCTTATTTTTATTTCACAGTATATCTTAGAGATTGTTCCCCATTGGCATGTACATGCAGATTGGTCTCAGGCCTTTTCACATATTATAGCATGGATGTAATTTAATCAATGCACTGTTCAAGGATGTTTGAGAGATTTTCTGTCTTGCCTGAATACAAAACACTGTAGGGAACCTCCTTATGCTTGACTTTGCACACACAGGGGATCTTCAGGGTGGGTACATTTAAAACTGACAGGTATTGCCAAATTGCCCCCACCAAGGTAGTTTTTATACCCCACCTACTACTCTCAGTGAAAAATCAGGCCCTTTTTATTTTAAGGGCTAAATTGCTAATCCCTGTGTGGAAATGGGTGTTAACAAAATAAAAAATAAGGAAAATATGCAGGTTTACCCAATTTTGTTATCTATACATTTTACAGTCTCTAGTACTTAGTATAGCTCCTTTAGGTGTCTGCCCACCACCCTTCTCTCTGAACGTGGGGTTCCCTGCGCTTTCCTTGTTTAACTTCAGACCTGGATCTAATCGGGATCTGGAGGTAGAATCAAGACGAATGTTCCTTTTGGCCTTAGGTGAGTCCTTTGCACCTCTGATGCCCTCTTGATGACATCCAGTTCTCTAGACCTCTGCCCAAACCAGAGCAGTCCCTCCTCAAATATGCTAAGCAGAAATGCAGACAATATAAGACACACTATATTTATATTTTAGGAGTTTACCTTTGCTTCTATTTGGAAACCAGCATCTGTCAAAATTAGGTATAGTTAACACAGAATACCCCAAAATACCACCATTCTTCATAATTCCATTTCCTTATTTCTGGATTCTTTCAAGGGTAAAAACGTTGTTTCATTCATCTTTGTGGCCAGCATTCTGCCTAGTATGTGGTAGGCGCCCAGTAGATTTTGGATAAACTGACCTGATTTTCTCTTAATATTCCAACTGGATTATTTCTTTCTCCTCTTACAGAATGAAGATATTCAAATGTTACTGTAAACATACCCTGCAGCAGAAAGTTTTCATCCTGTTTTTAACCCTATGGCTGCTCTCCTTATTAAAGCTTCTAAATGTGAGACGACTCTTTCCGCAAAAAGACATTTACTTGGTTGAGTACTCCCTAAGTACCTCGCCTTTTGTAAGAAACAGATACACTCACGTTAAGGATGAAGTCAGGTATGAAGTTAACTGTTCGGGTATCTATGAACAGGAGCCTTTGGAAATTGGCAAGAGTCTGGAAATAAGAAGAAGGGACATCATTGACTTGGAGGATGATGACGTTGTGGCAATGACCAGTGATTGTGACATTTATCAGACTCTAAGAGGTTATGCTCAAAAGCTTGTCTCAAAGGAGGAGAAAAGCTTCCCAATAGCCTATTCTTTGGTTGTCCACAAAGATGCAATTATGGTTGAAAGGCTTATCCATGCTATATACAACCAGCACAACATTTACTGCATCCATTATGATCGTAAGGCACCTGATACTTTCAAAGTTGCCATGAACAATTTAGCTAAGTGCTTCTCCAATATTTTCATTGCTTCCAAACTAGAGGCTGTGGAATATGCCCACATTTCCAGACTCCAAGCTGATTTAAATTGCTTGTCGGACCTTCTAAAGTCTTCAGTCCAGTGGAAATATGTTATCAACTTGTGTGGGCAAGATTTTCCCCTGAAGTCAAATTTTGAATTAGTGTCAGAGTTGAAAAAACTCAATGGAGCAAATATGTTGGAGACGGTGAAGCCCCCAAACAGTAAATTGGAAAGATTCACTTACCATCATGAACTTAGACGGGTGCCTTATGAATATGTGAAACTACCAATAAGGACAAACATCTCCAAGGAAGCACCCCCCCATAACATTCAGATATTTGTTGGCAGTGCTTATTTTGTTTTAAGTCAAGCATTCGTTAAATATATTTTCAACAACTCCGTCATTCAAGACTTTTTTGCCTGGTCTAAAGACACATACTCTCCTGATGAGCACTTTTGGGCTACCTTGATTCGGGTTCCAGGAATACCTGGGGAGATTTCCAGATCAGCCCAGGATGTGTCTGATCTGCAGAGTAAGACCCGCCTTGTCAAGTGGAATTACTATGAAGGCTTTTTCTATCCCGGTTGTACTGGATCTCACCTTCGAAGTGTGTGTATTTATGGAGCTGCAGAATTAAGGTGGCTTATCAAAGATGGACACTGGTTTGCTAATAAATTTGATTCTAAGGTGGACCCTATCTTGATTAAATGCTTGGCAGAAAAGCTTGAAGAACAACAGAGAAACTGGATCACTTTGTCCTCAGAAAAGTTGTTTATGGATAGAAATCTCACAACCACATCATGATAGTAAAATCAGGATGGAAATAAGAGGGTGCCTGATAAATGGAGTCAGTATGGAATTGAATACTATACTATGCCCAATACTGTTTAAACTCAGTCCTCCCATATTTTAAAAGGTGTCCAAAATTCCATACACAAGGGAAAGTGATCTAGCCTTTGATGTTATTAGCCTGCAGTTGGCTAGGTTTTTTTAATGTTTGTTTTTGCTTGTAATCTCACTGAGCTAAATCAGAGATCTTAAACATTCAGTCAGTCATCAAACATTATTGAGCACCTAACTGTATGACAGGCACTTTTTTAGAGACTGCAGCTTATCCTCATCATAGCAACCTCGGTATCTTTAAGTTCTCCATGTAATAGTCAGGATTCTACTGAAGAAGCTTTTGAAGTTTGTGGTAATCATCCGATCATATGAACCACCCATTTCAGAGTAGTGCTTAAGTACTGTGACCAACACTCCACTTGTCTCTTAGCTCAGCTTCCAAGACATTTCTTAACCATTAGAGCAGAGGAGGAAAGACTCACTACCTCAGAAAAATCTCAAAGAATAGTCCAATTTCCTGCTTGCCAAAGCATAATCTGCCTTTTGGTGCATTACTTGGTAAATTCAGGGTTGAGAAGACTGTTGCGGGCATTTATAGTATATGAAAGTTAAGGAAGGGGGTGAGGATATGGGTTGGGACAGGTAGTACCTAAAGAGGAGTGAAGGGATTTATACAACATTTTTATCATGTTACAAAACAGTATCATGAATGGCCTCCTTTTTAGTTCAACTGTTTCTTTAAAATGCATTTACTGATTAAAAATAAGAACTGACCAATAGCTCCGAGTGTCACACACCAGAACATTAGGCCTAAGTCCTCAATTTATAAGTTATCATTCTAGATAAGTTTCTTTACAATGGAATACTTTCCATGGAATCATTATAACTCTGTTGTATGGAACTATCAAGCTAAGAGTCACTAAACTTTCTTGAAAAGCTTGTGTGAAATATGACAGCTTTCTAAATTAATTTTTATAGTCATTTAAAATATTTTCTTCTCTGGCAACTGTTCAACTGGAATCCAGATTTAAAGTGATAAAAGCTCTAAGTTTCTTGAAGTCTTTTTCTCAGCTTAGTTCCAGAGAAAAAAGCTAATTTTCCTAAGGACACAGCAAGAATATTCATTAAGGATATTTTCTAAAACCCACACTTGAGAAAACCACCAAATGAGTAAAAAATATATATATATATAGAAAAATTCCATTACATATATATTATATATAATATATACTTATACATTGTTATATAATATATACATATATACATATATAATATATATAATGGAATTGTTCTAGAAGTAAAATGGGGTAAGAATGTGGTTCTGAGAATAGGCAATAACATTTTCACCAGTCTCTTGGGAAATTGTAGAACTCATGTAAAAATTTCTTGGTCATCATATGTCTCAATGGCAGCCTCATTAAGTAAAGATGTAGCCTCAGATATTATATTTAAAGATGTAGTAAATCAAGCCCAAAATAGGACAATTTGGAAGATTTAAGTATTACATATTTTTTAAATGTCTATGTTCTAAATGTGAAATGCACTTTGCCCATTTTAAAGTTCATAATACTAACTGCCAACTGACACCACTTCTCACTCCCTTCTCTTGAACTCATTTTTCTCCCTTTTTATTTGCCCCTTCAAATTACTTCATTCTTCAGAAATAACTATTACCAAGCCCCATTCTTCAAAATAAGTAAACACTGTATACAGCTAAGTTCTGCAAAAGATCCATACCCGCTCACTCGTGTGTGACCATGGACAGGTAAGTCACTTTGGTCTCTATGAACCTCAGTTTTCCAGATCTTTGAAATGAGCACTTGTATGCCTATCCTTGCTTCCACACAAGTTTTTTTTGTGTGTGAGAATCGATTGAAATAGTATATGAAGTGGTTTAAAAATAGGTACAAACTATTGACATTTCAATGTCAGAGAGTGATACCTGTAGTAGTATAAGGCAAACAAAGGTCCAACCTCATTGAAAGACTTAAACATTTACCTTTTCTGAAAAACTACTGAAATATAAAAAGAGGTCCCAGTCACAGGGGCAACTTCTGTAACCAAATCCAGATCTGAGGAAACTCCTGTAACCCCATTTGGGGTTTCTTTCTAAGCCAATAGGGTTACAGGTTGGTACAGTGACTTACATTGAGAATGGGACTACAAATACTTTTCCCACCATCTAGGATGAAATACACAAAATCCTGTTGAAATCTTGGTTTTTATGCCTTTGGTCATCAGAATAAACGTAAATGCTGAAAAACAAATAATCTCCTGATCCAGTGTCTTGCCTCCTGGTGAGAAATGATTCTATCCCCTGTTTATTGGGAAATTTCCAAAGTTGTTCATCACTTAAATGCCGTATTCAAAGGGAACATGGAAGGATGAAGCGGAGAAAGTGCCTTCGAGACATACACACATTTCTCTGGACTCAGTCTGTTAACATTTCAGGGAGCTTGTCAGATCACACCTTTTTGCCTTGGAAATCCTACAGATTTCCTTACGCCTTCATATCTGATTCTTCCCTAAAACCTTTGGGTATGATTTCCTCCCTGGTCTTGAGAATGTCCTGCAGTCTGTGTTTTATAATTATTCTTTGTATTTATTGAATCTAGACTTTAAGTTATTCAGAGATCAGACCAGAACCTTAGAGTTTCTAAACTGTATGTGGATATTAAACAATATTAATAATGAAAGAGCTACCAAAATAGTCTATATTGTGTGAACAATCTCTTGTGATATTAGACGTATTTAAAGACCAGTGTTGCTGCTATTTTTAATATTTTGGTTAATTTAAGTGAAATGTACATATTTAAATTTGAAGATTTATCTTGCCCTTCAGAATGTGAAGATATACTTGCATATATTTTGACATATTTCATGGAAAATAAAAATGATAATCCACTTTGTGAATGTGAGTGTAGTGTTATGTATGTTATTATAAATGATTTTTGTTTGCATTGATGATGAAATGAGAGTTTTGGGGGCTTTTTATACATTTATATCGACTGGTCTCTAAATCTCCTGTTTTGTTTTCTTATCATTTTTGAAATACAGTTCCCATTACATGAGTTTTAAATAGATTGGTGTTTCATTTTGTATTATGCTACTACTAGATGTTGATTCTCTGGTAATGTAAAATAAAATGTGCTCCAAAAACCCAAACCCTTGGACTTTATGAGCTTTCCTTTCTCTGGTTTTGCTGATGCCCCACAAAGATTCTTTCAGTTTATGGCACTTGCCCCTTATTTAAAGAGCAGAGTTAATTTCACTTCAGTGTAAAAGAAATTCAGCATGTGTATTATACACAATATAGGCACATGAACTTAAGCCATTTAATTTGGTAAAGTCTCAAAGAATCTTCCAGGATTTCCCTGTCTTAGTCCTACTTCAGGTTGGTTTCTTCTCTAAGATTAATAAGATAAATACTCTTGTTTCCTTGATTACTTTATGGAAATAGTTTTCAATAGGGTAGGTTGAGCTTTTTATCTCGGATCCCTCGCTTCCTGGAAAATCAATATTCTTCCCTTTCTACTTGTTTTTTTTTTTTTTTTGAGATGGAGTCTTGCACTGTCGCCCAGGCTGGAGTGCAGTGGTGCCATCTTGGCTCACTGCAACCTCTGCCTCCCGGGTTCAAGTGATTCTCCTGCCTCAGCCTCCCAAGTAACTGGGATTACAGGTGCCCGCCACCACGCCCAACTTTTTTGTATTTTTAGTAGAGATGGGGTTTCACTGTGTTGCCCAGCCTGGTCTCAAACTCCTGACCTCATGATCCTCCCAAAGTGCTGGGATTACAGGCATAAGCCAAGGCGCCCAGCCAAGATTCTTCCCTTTTTTTGAAGGACTCCTGCCTTGGTTGTGAGCACACAGACATCCTCAGTGTCCCCAGGCCTTGCTGGTGGAGGATTCCTGATGAGCTTCTGCTCTGTTCTCCCAGCTCTACTGAGCTGAGTATTTGTTATCATCAACCCCCACCCACTGAGAGGCTCCCTGGCCATTTTTCTTTCACCATTTCTAAATCTGTAACAGTCACCAGCCTACCTAGTATGCAGATATGCCAGGGGTTTGCATATTTCACTCACAAATCTCAATCCATCTCAAGGAATAAGAGCATTTGAGGAATCTTCAACCTAAAAAAATAAACACTGTACTCAACCTAAGGTTAATTCTAGCTCTTACCAAGCTGGACAACTGTGCAAATCCACAGTAATTTCAGGAACAGGGGACTCTTTTTTGGTGCCAGTGGTGGTGAGGCAGGTCTATACACAGCATCATATTAAGGACTGATTTAATTCCTACATAAGTTTCATATTTTTGTGTTCCTGTTGGCACCTACAAATCTACATCTAAATTGGGACAATTGGCTTCTAGTTTCATGAAACTGATTATGAGGAAACTGTGGCAAGAGAGAATGAATAGATGATTGCAAATTTGTTGTCAGTACTGGAAAAAAAATCTGATGATGCAAAACAAATGGCTTCAGAGACAGATGATCAGGGTGTCAACCCACGTGGACACACCAAAGCTACAGGAAGACTCTTCTTCGGGCCTTACATACAGCCTTCCCACAGAGCAGCAAAGCACGCCCTCCTGGAGCACCCTCGGTTGAATCATGCATAAGACAAACAGCCAGAAAAGAATCTCAGGGAAAATCATGGCCAGGAACCTGGGTAAATTTATTTTTTTGTTCTTGTTGTTTCTTGTTTTGTTCTTTGTTGTTTCTCATAGAACAATAAAGGAAATTAAACAGAAACCACGTATATTCGTAATTCTAACATCCTGACAAAAAGCATTATAGTTCTCTGAATGCTCTTATCTACATACACGTGTTTTGACTTTTCCCCCACTGCCAATATTTTTACAATCACTCTGCCATCTTGCTACATGGTCTTTATGGCTATGTAATGGTCATACCACAATTCACTCAGCCTCTACTTTATTGTAGGACATTTGAATTGTAAACTACTTTTTTTTTTTTGCTGTCATAAATAACAGTGCTATGAACAGTTTTGTTCATACAGCTTCTCCTTTCCTTGAATTACTTCCTTATGATGCATTTCCATGAGAGAAATTATAATCCTGAAGAGAACGGATTTTTTAATTGATTGTTTTTCATGTATGTTTGTTATAAATCAACTTCTCAGAAACCGTGCAGGATGCTTGGTTGATGTATATAACTACAGCCTCTACTTATGTGAAATTGTATTCATTTATTCTGATAAATGGCTATTCGCATTCTCGAAGTAAGCAAAGACTTTTGCTTAAAACAAGGATGTAGTTTTTCCTCTAGCAGATAAAAGATGGTGTTTTAATGCATGGGTAGTAAAGAGCTATTTCAGAATAATGTTCTTAAAGGCTTAACTTTGATGACTGACTCCATTCCAGGAAGGATGTAGAAGTTGCTAGTTCCTTCTATTATCCATTCTTTCTGGCATCCCTGGTTTTATTCTGAGCAACAATATGACCAGCCGTTAATTTCCAGCTTCCCTTTCAGCTATGGGGTGGTGGGCAAATGAGTTTTAAGCCTAAGTCACTGGGTGGGACATCTGAGAGTGTACTTGGAAGGTAATTTACCTAGCTTGCCTTCTCCTCACCTCTCTTGCTTTTTCCTGTGCCTAGAATGTTTGTTATAGCTGAAATTTCAGCAACCATTTTAAAACCATGAGGATGGAAGTTATATGGCAGCGACAGACTGAAAATATGACATCTGAATCATCCAAGACTACCTACCTGCAGTCTTCTTTTATGGAAGAAAAAACTTGGTATGTGCTTCAAGCCACTGTCATCTCAAGTCTCTATTACTAACAGCTGGACATGATCCCTAACTTGTACAGTTTGTCTAGGACACTGGTTTTCAAACTCCAATCTGCATCAAAATCAGCTGGAGGCCTTCTAAAACACAGATTGCTCCCTGCCTTTCCCTCTTTCTCATTAAAGGGGAAGGAGATTTGCATCTCTAACAAGTTCGTGAGAGTGATGCTGTTCTAACTATGCTTTGAGAACCACTGTTAGGATATCCTTCCTGAACATTATTTCAACACTGCAAGCATTAGGCTGATTTAGTATTTAGAAAGCACCAAATTTTGCAATAAGCATACATACCTCTTGATCCTAAGACACTATAGTTAGAAGTTCAGAAATATTTTATATGCTGTTTTATATGCTTTCTCTACATTGTTGAAGAGGTAGCTATCTATATTTTTTAAATAATGACCGAAGTTGATGCATTTCTATAACTAGGTCCTCCTAAAATTGTTTTCAATCACATTGCTGCCATACTTGGAACTATTTTATAAAATACAACGAAAAACAAATGAATTTTGGAGGGTGTGAGTAACCTGAAATGGTGGGGGTGAAATCTCGAGTTCAGACCTATGTGTAATTCTATAAAACAAAGATGTATGCTAGTGAGACGGCCTCTACCCAGCTAAGAAAAAATTTCCGTGGGAAAAAAATTATCAACTCTAAGGAGAATACAAAGTGGTGCAGGTGTAGCTCAGTTAGAGATACAGTTTACATAGTCAGGATCGTGTAAGTGTTAAATACTGACCCAAACAATGCTACTGATATAATTTACAGGCAACATGAGGGGATAGAAAGGATGAGTATGTTGGGTAGGGAGCGTGGATGGGTATGAAAGACATCAAAACCATCTCAGTGATGGGACTAGGTAGACAATGCCTGTAACTGAAAAACCAAATAGAGGAATAGAAAGATGTCACTCCAGTTTGTGGAAGCAAAACCAAAAGAACCACTTCAGAGAGTTTCAACTAGTCACCTCCAAGGAAAAGAAAGGGGGAATGCTGATTCTGTTTTGCAACAAGCCTTGCAACCAAGTCTTTAAACTTTGAAATAAAAACAGGGGAAACAAATAATTAAC
Organism: Symphalangus syndactylus; assembly: GCF_028878055.3. Lineage (NCBI taxonomy): Eukaryota > Metazoa > Chordata > Mammalia > Primates > Hylobatidae > Symphalangus > Symphalangus syndactylus. Next base: position 26,430,335 of record NC_072440.2, read on the forward strand.
TGGTAAGGAAAAAGACATGATCTGTGATCAGACTGCTTGTAATCTAATAGCTAGTGCAAAGAACCAGAAACCTTATAAGGGTGGCTAATGTGTCTGTCTGCTCAGCCCTTCTTCCATCCCAGAATCTTCAGAGCACAAAGAGCCCTCCTGGCTACTGAGGTGGTCAGGTGACCCAAGCTGGGCCAATTACAGCCTCTCACAGCCAAGGCCACACTAATCGGTCTAAGGAGTGGGCGCCTGATCTAAACGGGGCTAATCAGGGCTGTTGGGACTTTTTAAATTCCTGCCAGAGAATAAGAACCTCTTGTTCCTTTTTCTTTTTAATCACAAAACATAAGGATGTGGGCTTGCTAGTCCAGCACAGCTCTCTCTGTGTCCACACCCCACCACTTGGACAAGTTTGTATCAGCGAATTAATGTTCCAAAAGGAACAGGGAAGAGATAGAGGGGGTCCTCGAGATGTTCAAGGCAGTCAATCAATCACTGCTGACACCAGCTCCACCTGCCCTTAGGTTCATTTACACAGCCCAATTCAATCTCTCCTTTTTGTGTGTTTACACAAGATTAAATTAAAGTTCACTTGTGGTCATAAAAACTACCTCGTAGTCATAATACACAGTTGAATACCAAAAAAAACTTATGGAAAGTTTCAAGCAAACACAAACATAGAGAGAGAAGAGCATGATGAATCCCAACATCCTCATCACTCAGACCCACTATTGTCAATATTTTGACAATCCTATTTCATCTATCCATCCCTCCACCCCATTTTCCCCCAGAAATATTTTTAAATAATTCTAGATATCAAATTATTTCACTTGTTAATAATAGATTGAACCATATGAAACTGCTGTTTTTGTATGTCAAAAGTGGTCAAATATTGGCAGTATTCTGTGTTCTGACCTAATATTTCAATAGTGTCAGGTCCACGGCCACGACTAATGTCCTGCTTGGGGTTAGATTCCAGCCTCAGCTGAGGTCCGAGGCAAGTGGGTGGATGGGCGAATAGCTGAAAGAACACTCGGGGCGCTGTAAGCAGGTGAAATGTAATTTTATTCAGCAGCTCTCTCATCAGCAGCTCTCTCACACTGTCCGCCTGTCTGCTCTGGCTCTGCGGCTCCTGCCACTCCCATGCTTGCAGCTGCACTCCCTGGCCTGCAAGGCCAGCCACAGGGTCAGCAGCTTAACTCTTTCCCTCTGGGCACAAGCTGGTTCCTGGCTCCCCCTCTGCCTGCCTTCAAGGCAACCGGCTCTCCCTTACGGGGGTCCCCAGCGTTACTCTCTCTCTGGGCAGCAGTATGCGAGCTGTGCCGTGCCGTGCCGTGCCGTGCCATGCCAAACTGAGCCCTGTGCACAGCATCAGCAGGGCAGTTATACCTTCTACAGACAATAGGGGCTCAGAGCCAAGTATGAACTTACACAGACAGGTTATATAGCAAGTGGAATATGCACCTGTGCCCTAAACTCGCTTAGTCACTCTGGCCCGGATGTCCGCCTCGGCCTATTCCTTGACCAAAGCACATCCATGTACCTTATGAGTCTCTTAACTGCCAAAAACTCTTTTTTCCTGACATAACCACTAAGCCATTAGCACACCTAACAAAATTAACAATAATTCCTTAATGTCTAACAGTGAAACCATTTTCAAAGTTTTCCAACTGTATCATATGTGTCTTTGTATTCACCATTTGTTTAAATCAGGATCCAAACAAGGTCTACACATTAATTTGGTGAAAATAACTTTGTAAGTGATCTTACTCTCATTTAGCACCGTCACTTAAAAGGAACCTATGCAAGTAACATGGAATGGTGGACAATCTTCAATCAACAACATTTAGAAGAATTGTCTCAGCTCCTTGTGTATATTACTAAATATACATATATTGCATTAATATGTTACATATATAAAATCTTACAGATTCCAGGCATTGTGCTTTTTGCTTCACAGGTTTTCTGCATTTGCTTTTATGAAGTAATTGCCAGTATCATGCCAGGAGATGAGAAAGGGTCCCGGGGAGGCCAACAGATATGACTGAGGTCACCAGCTAATAACTCAGAGCTGAGATTGGAATTTTAAGTTGTGTGGCTCCTAAGTCCAAGCTCTTCATTGCTATACTCAACCTGTGCTTTTCGCGCTGGTCCTGGTGAGCATTAATATGCCAGACAAATGCCTATTAATATTTTATTCCACAAATGTCTCAGTCATCTCAAGGTGCTATAACAGATATACCACAGGCTAGATGGCTTAAACATTTATTTCTCACACTTGTGGAAGATAAGTGCCAGCACTTATCAAGGTGCTGGCAGATCTGGTGTCTGGTTAGGGCTCTCTTCCTGGTTTGCAGGTGGCTGTCTTCTCATTATATCCTCATATGTCTGAGAGCAGAGATTGAGAGCAAGCTTCTGTGTCTCTTCTTATAAGGGCATTAATCCCATTTGTGGGAGCTCTACCCTTATGACCTAATGGCCTCTCAAAGGCCCTATCTCCTCTTATCAGCACATTGGGGGTTAGGATTTCAACATACGAATTTGGGGGAGGAAAGACACATTCAGTCTATAGCAACAAAGTACTGAGATCTTGTAGGAAAGGAGCTTATAAAATTAAGCCAGGATTGAGGAGTCAGCATGTAGGACCACCCTCTGCACTGCCTCTCTCTCGTCATCCTCCCTCTGCATCCCCAGCCCTCACTGTGGTGCTCCTCTTCCCCTGATCTGGCTTGGCCTCTGGTCTTCCTCCCCTCGCTCTCTTACTCCTAATGTTCATTCCCTTTTGCCTCTTGCTTTATCTGCTTTTCCACTCAAGTTTTTTAAACTGAACCCTAGCCTGCAAACTAACCCCAACTCTGGTGGATGTTCATTTATAGCATTTTTTGCTCTGGTCAATCCAGACTAATGAACTCGGTACTGGTATTTCAGACTAAAGAGTTCAATCCCCTTCCCCTGTCAGAGATCTAATTCTCTCCACTTAAAACATGTTACTGATGGCACACGCCTGTAATCCCAGCACTTTGGGAGGGATCACGAGGTCAGGAGTTCGAGACCAGCCTGACCAAAATGGTGAAACCCCATCTCTACTAAAACTACAAAAATTAGCAGGGTGTGGTGGCACAAGCCTGTAGTCCCAGCTACCAAGGAGGCTGAGGCAGGAGAATCGCTTGAACCCGGGAGGCAGAGGTTGCAGTGAGCCGAGATTGCACCACTGCACTCCAGCCTGGGCAACAGAGTGAGACTCCGTCTCAAAAAAAAAAAAATAAAAATAAAAATAAAAAATAAACATGTTACCCCCAGTGACTCACAGCAGGCACAACATCTATGCTGAGTTGTGAGTTTCTCTGCTTACATCATGTGGTCATCACCTGGCTCACATAGCAGTTCCCAGGGAGATGTCTGCTTCCAGAGAACAACCATAACTGGAGAGATAGGAAGATCATCTTGGCATCACTTCACAAACTTTAACGGGCATAGAAATCTTACTTGTGGGTCTTTTAAAATGAAAGTTCTGATTTGGTATTTCTGGGATTGGGCCTGAGGTGCTGCATTTCTTTTTTTTTTTTTCTTTTTTTTTGAGACGGAGTCTCGCTCTGTCACCCAGGCTGGAGTGCAGTGGCGCAATCTCGGCTCACTGCAAGCTCCGCCTCCCGGATTCACGCCATTCTCCTGCCTCAGCCTCTCCGAGTAGCTGGGACTGCAGGCGCCCACCACCACGCCCGGCTAATTTTTTGTATTTTTAGTAGAGACGGGGTTTCACTGTGGTGTCGATCTTCTGACCTCGTGATCCGCCCGCCTCGGCCTCCTAAAGTGCTGGGATTACAAGCGTGAGCCACCGCGCCCGGCCGAGGTGCTGCATTTCTAACAAGCTCCCTGGTGGTGTCAATGCTGCTGGTCCATAGACCCACCCCTCTTTAAAACACAAGAATCTAGATCACTGCTTCTCAGCACCTGCTACATATTAAAACCCTCTAGGCTGCTTTTTATTAGGGTAAGCTTAGGTGCAGGGATTCGTAGGAGCTCCCAGGGGATTCTAATGAATAATCAGTGAAAACCACCCCATTGGAGGCTCTAGTGGCAGCAGGAATTGGGTGGCCAGCGGATGAATCCCTGGCGGGCGAAAGGTGAAGCATAGTCACGGGAAAGTGGAGGTCCTGGCTCCGGAGGGTCTTTGTTCCTCTGCATGCCCTGTCTCCCTTCGCTGTCCCTCACCTTTGCTCTCCCTTTTCTCTATTGTCCCTGCCAATCCACCCCCTTCCTAAAGCATCTTCTCAATAAGAAAAAAAGCTGAACCAACTGAAAACCAATACTTTTCTTAGATCTATCAGAAAATTGAAATCACAGCACAAACCTCACTCTGAAAATTGGAGACACAGGCAAATAAGGAGGATCCCAACTTACCAAGAGTAGAAGCCCACATCTGGAGCACACAGGTAGGAGCACTGAAACTGAAATTGACAAATTTCTGAACGCTCACTGTGGGCAGTATTGAGTTAAAAATTCCAGATGCCCCAGTTCTAGGGCACACAGCCCAGGTTTTGTTGTATCTCCAGAGGCCCCACCAAATTCTCAGGGTGAAGATTGGAGAAAAATTTCTTCATGCTTCCAATAGAGGGAGGGGGAAAAAGCTGTGGCTTCCAGGAAATAAATCCGAAAAAGATGTTGGGATTCAAAAACAACTGTAAATCTGAGCAAGCATGCAGTTCAGCACACAATCAGTGATGATGAGTTATTAGATGCTAGCAACCACGCTAGGTGCTGGGGATTGAGGATGAGTAAGACCGGCTCCCTCTCCTCCAGGAACTCTAGTCTAGTGGGAAATGTTTATGTGTAAACAACTATGTCAGAGATTAATTGTTACTGCTCCTCATGTCTCATCTCTCCTTCTTGCATAATAGAACCCTCCTTTTTAAGCTGAGCATGTGCATCTCAGGATAAAGAGTACATATCCCAGCCTCTCTTGCAAGGCAGGTGTCATCATGTAAGAAGTATTGGCCAATGGGATGTAGTAGAAGTTTTTTGTGCAACTTTCTGAGACATGTTCTTAAAATAAGGGATGTCCGAGTGCTAACCCCCGGTAACTGTGGATATAACCTTAGTTAGGGAAAGGGTCATGCAGATATAATTAAATCAAGGATTTCAAGAAGAGATCATCCTGGATACAAAGGGTGGCAGCTCTCCTCCCTTTTCTTTCTACTGGCTGGAAAGCAAATATCTTGGATAACGAGGTGGAAACCTCAACTAAAAGCCTGGGTTTCGGATTATTATAAAGTCACTATACCAGCCTGTATATATGTAATTCTAAAGAGACACAGCTTGATACACTTGGTACACTTGAGCCATTTGCATGCATTCTTTCATTCCACAAGTATCTCGTGAGGGCCTTATATGCTAGGCACTGGGCATACAGCAGCAAAATACAGCCACAGAATGTGCCCTTAAAGCCAGCTTTTTTATTTTTTGTAATTTAACAAAATACAAAAATTTTATTTTTATATAATTTCAGATTCCACATTGAAATTTTATTTATTTTTTAACTTCCAACTTTTAAGTTCAGGGGTACACAATATGCAGGATGTGCAGGTTTGTTACATGAGTAAATGTATGCCATGGTGGTTTACTGCACAGATCTTCCCATCACACAGGTATTAAGCCCAGCATCCATTAGCTTTTCTTCCTGATCCCTCTCCCTCTTCCCACCCACCCAACCCCCACCCTCCACTAGGCCCCAGTGTGTATTGTTCCCTCCCCACCTCCGTGTGTTCTCATCATTTAGTTCCCACTTATAAGTGAAAACATGCGGCATTTGGTTTTCTGTTCCTGCATTAGTTTGCTAAGGGTAATGGCCTCCAGCTCCATCCTTGTTGTGCAAAGGACATAATCTCATTCCTTTTTATGACTGCATAGTAGTCCATGATATATGTACCACATTTTCTCTATCCAGTCTATCACTGATGGGCATTTAGGTTGATTCCATGTCTTTGCTATTGTGAATAGTGCTGCAATGAACATACACATGCATGTGTCTTTATAATAGAATGATTTATATTTCTTTGGATATATACCTAGTAATGGGAATATTGGGTTGAATGGTATTTCTGCCTCTTTGACCTTTGAGGAATCCCCACACTGGCTTCCACAATGGTTGAACTAATTTACACTCCCACCAACAATGTAAAAGCATTCTTTTTACTCCACAACCTTACCAACAGCTGTTGTGTTTTAACTTTTTAATAGTCACCATTCTGACTGGTGTGAGGTGGCATCTCATTGTGGTTTTGATTTGCATTTCTCTAATGATCAGTGATGTGAAGCTCTTTTTCATACGTTTGTTGGCTGCATGTTTGTCTTTTGAGAAGTGTCTGTTCATGTCCTTTGTCCACTTTTTAATGGGGTTGTTTGTTTTTTTCTTGTAAATTGTTTAAGTTCCTTACAGATGTTGGATATTAAACCTTTGTCAGATAAATAGATTGCAAAAATTTTCTCCCATTCTGTAGGCTGTGTGTTTACACTGTTGATAGTTTCTTTTGCTGTGCAGAAGCTCTTTAGTTTAATTAGATCCCATATGTCAATTTTTGCTTTTGTTGCAATGGATTTTGATGTCTGTCATGAAATTTTTGACTGTTCCTATGTCCTGAATAGTATTGCCTAGGTTTCCTTCTAGGGTTTTTATGGTTTAGGGTTTTACATTTAAGTCTTTAATCCATCTTGAGTTGATTTTTTTATATGGTGTAAGGAAGGGGTCCAGTTTCAATTTTCTGCATATGGCCAGCCAGTTCTCCCAGCACTATTTATTAAATAGGGGATCCTTTCCCCATTGCTTGTTTTTGTCAGGTTTGTCAAAGATCAGATGGTTGTAGGTGTGCAGTCTTATTTCTGGGTTTTCTATTGTTTCCCATTGGTCTATATGTCTGTTTTTGTACCAGTACCATGCTATTTTGGTTACTGTAGCCTTGTAGTGTAGTTTGAAGTCAGGTAGAATGATGCCTGCAGCTTTGTTCTTTTTGCTCAGGATTGCCTTGGCTATTTGGACTCTTTTTTGGTTCCATTTGAATTTTAAAATAGTTTTTCCTAATTCTGTGAAGAATGGCAATGGTAGTTTATGGGAATAGCGTTGAATCTCTAAATTGCTTTGGGCAGTATGCCCATTTTAACGATACTGATTCTTCCTATGCATGACCATCGAAAGTTTTTCCATCTGTTTGTGTCATGTCTGATTTCTCTGAGCAGTGGTTTGTAGTTCTCCTCGAAGAGGTCCTTCACTTCCCTTGTTAGCCATGTTCCTAGATATTTTATTCTTTTTGTGGCAGTTGTGAATGGGAGTTCGTTTGTGATTTGGTTCTTGGTTTGCCTGTTGTTGGTGTATAGGAATGCTAGCGATTTTTGCACGTTGATTTTCTAAACTGAGACTTTGCTGATGTTGCTTATCAGCTTAAGAAGCTTTTGGGCTGACATAATGGGGTTTTCTAGATATAGGATCATGTCTCTGCAGACAAAGATACTTTGAGTTCCTGTCTTCCTATTTGAATACCTTTTATTTATTTCTGTTTGCCTGAGTGCCCTGGCCAGAACTTCCAATATTATGTTGAATAGGAGTGATGAGAGAGGGCAACCTTGTCTTGTGCTGGTTTTCAAGGGTAATGCTTCTACCTTTTGCCCATTCAGTATGGTATTGACTGTGGGTTTGTTATATATGGCACCTATTATTCTGAGGCATGTTCCTTCAATACGTAGTTTATTGAAAAAACAAATTTTTTTTGAGATGAAGTCTTGCTCTTGTCGCCCAGGCTGGAGTGCAATGGCATGATCTCAGCTCACTGCAACCTCTGCCTCCCGGGTTCAAGCAATTCTCCTGCCTCAGCCTCCCGAGTAGCTGGGATTACAGGTGCCTGCCACCATGCCTGGCTAATTTTTGTATTTTTAGTAAAGACAGGGTTTCACCATGTTGGCCAGGCTGGTCTCAAACTCCTGACCTCAGGTGATCTGCCTGTCTCGGCCTCCCAAAGTTCTGGGATTACAGGCATGAGCCACCGCACCTGGCCATTGAAAGTTTTTAACATGAAGGGATGTTGAATTTTATCAAAGGCCTTTTCTGCATCTATTGAGATAATCCTGTGGTTTTTATCTTTAGTTCTGTTTATGTAATGAACCACATTTATTGATTTGCATATGTTGAACCAGCCTTGCATCCTGGGGATGAAGCCTACTTGATCATGGTGGATAAGATTTTTGATGTGCTGCTGGATTTGGTTTGCCAGTATTTTGTTGAGGATTTTGCATCAATGTTTATCAAGAATATTGGCCTAAAGTTTTTTGTTGTTGTATCTCTGCCAGGTTTTGGTACCAGGATGATGCCAAAGCCAGCTTTTTTCTGTTCCTTTTACGAGCCAAGTTATTTTCTAACTCAGAGCCTTTGTCCCTGCTGTTCTCTCTGTCTAGGGCAGCACTGTCCAGTAGAACTGCCTGCCATGATGGAAGTGTTCTATGTCTGTGCTGTCCAATATGGCAGCACAGAGATGTAACTACTGAGTACTTGAAATGTGACTGGTGTGACTGACGCATTGATTTTTTATTTTATTTTAATTAATTTAAATTAATTAATGTGGCTCTACTCTACTGCTTTCCCCAAATGGCTAACTCCTTGAGGTGGCTATGAACCATGAACATAAATTCTTTGACATGCCTCCAGTTGAGAGATGGGGTCTCTATCCCTTCTCCTTGAATCTGGGTGGGCTTGTGACTGAATGGTGGTAGTGACATTATGTGACTTCCAAGGCTAGGTAAGACAAAGCCTTGCAGCTTCTGCCTTGGCCTCTTGAAGGTCATACTCTTGGGGCACTTGCCCCCAGGAAGCTGCATCTCAGAACCCAGCCACCCCACTGCGTGCAGCTGAAGCCACACAGGAGATCACATGTAGTTGCTGCATCCCAGCCTAGGCCTACCATAGAAACTACCACAAACCTGGTAGCTTAACATATTCTCTTGCAGTTCTGGAGGCCAGAAGTGTGTGTTCAAAGTGTTGGGAGGGGATAGCAGGTGCCATGCCCTCCTAGCTTTTGGTGGTAGCTGGCAATCTTTAACCTTCCTTATGCAGGGAATCAGAATATGCCACCCAAAACATGCCACTTAGGCATAAGGATAATTTTGAGCTGAAGGCAATTGAGACACAACAGATGCAAAAGGAGCTCTCTATTCTCCCTATTTCTGCCTAAAGGCAGGGTACAAATTTCCCTTTCTGAAGGTGTTACGACCCACTGCCCTGCCCCCCCCCCCACCGCCCCTCCTGGCCCCGCACCGCCACCATATCAGGAGGAGAACAACCATTATCACCAGAGACAGATCATCAGACAGATTTCTGTCTGCACAAACAAACTTTATCTTCCATAAGTTTCCTCCATATATTTATTTTCCCACAAATTACTGACTCTAGAAGCCCAAATCCCTTTTCCTGTCTTGTCACTTCTCAATAAACCCATTGCTGTTTGTTTAGATGGTAATGGTATATAAGCCTGAAATTCTATCCACCCCTTTTGAGTTATTTATCACTCAGTTCTCCTTCATGCATGCATGTTGTGCACATAAGTAAACTCTGTGTTTTTTTTCTCATGTTAACTTGTCTTCTCCAAGTTTGATTTGCAGGCCTCAGCTTCTGAACTTAAGAGAGTAGAAGAGGTGTTTCCTCCCCCACACTTGGCTTATAGACATATTACTTCAATCTCCACCTCCACCTCTGTCTTCATATTGCCTTCTCCTTCACATTTCTCCTCTACTCAAATATCCTTCTCTTTTCTCTTAAGGACACCAGTTACTGGATTTAGGGCCTACCATCAATACAAGATGATCTTGAGAATCTAATTTGATTACATCTACAAAGACCCTTTTTCCAAATAAGTATTTCACATTGACAGGTACCAGAGATTAGGAGTTGAACAGCAGGGCACAGTGGCTCATGCCTGTAATCCCAGCACTTTGGGAGGCCAAGGCAGGCAGATCACCTGAGGTCGGGAGTTCAAGACCAGCCTGACCAACATGGAGAAACCTCATCTCTACTAAAAATACAAAATTATCTGGGTGTGTTGGCACATGCCTGTAATCCTAGCTACTCTGCAGGCTGAGGCAGGAGAATTGCTTGAACCCGGGAGGCGGAGGTTGCAGTGAGCCGAGATCGCACCATTGCACTCCAACCTGGGCAACAAGAGCGAAACTCCATCTCAAAAAAAAGGAGTTGAAAATATTATTTTGGAGTCACTATTTAGCCCACTATAGCACCTGAAATATGAGTGAGGAAGCCTGGAGATGATTCCAGCCCCCAGCTGTTTGCATTACCCCTAGACATTCAAGTCTTCCTGGCTAAGACTCTAAACATTATAGAGCAGAGATATGCTATTTCCACCATGCCTCATTGAATTTCTGACCTAAAGAATGTTTTAGCATAATAAAATGGTATTGTTTTATGCCACTAAGTTTGGGATAGTTTATTATGCAACAATAGGTAAGTGGAAATTCCTATTCATCTTTTGAGCTCAGTTCAAAAAACATGTCTTCAAAGTCATCTCCTTAGCTATCTCCTCTACGGCCTAAATTATATTTCCCTCTCTTTGCTTTTCTTTTATGACACTTATCACAATTTGTAATTATATATGCACTTAGGTGTTTTGTTTTGTTTTTTAAAATGTCAGTCACCCTCACTAGACTTCCGTTTCATGAGGGCAAGGACAAAGTTTGTTTTATTCAGCATTATGTCCTATGTGTGCCAGGTATACAGCAAATGCCCAATAAATATTTGCTGAATGAATGAAATTCTGGTCTTTCTGTGACTAGATCTACAACTGACATTTCCTTGTCATCTGAACTGAGACAGCTCCTGGAAAACATTGTTTATTTTGCCATTTTAGCTTTCAGACTAAATAAGCTAGAATGCAACAAGTGGGAACAACATTTTCATTTTCTATGATTCAAACGTTAGTTCTTGCTGTTCCAGTTCCCTGTATTAAGTAATTGCTGTAGTTTTCAATTGTAGTGAAAAGAAATGAAGACAAAGACAGCTAGGCTATGAGATAGCCTCTTCAATTTTTAAGCATCTGTAAGTATACAGAAAGAACCTCAAATTGTCCTTGTGCGTGAGTAAGCAACAATCTCATGAAACATTCTTCCATGAAATGAAAGATTAATGACAGAACAAAATGAATAAGTTCTTCCTGACATCTTGATCAACAGACATCTTTTTCTAGAAAGTTCACTGGTACAAGTCCCACTATTATTTTTGTTGGCACAATAACATATATAGGATATAAATTAAAAGGCAAAGCATGTTAAAGGAGGCCAAAATTAGTCAGATAAAACTTATAATTACTTGTACAAATTACCACGGGGATAGAGCATAACAGAAGTCAGGAAGCAGGTAGGAATTTTAAAAAAACTGAGCACCAGCAGTTGGCACTCCCCTGCATGGCTGTCACTCTACTCACTGTGGTTGGTAGTGAGCAAAGTATTCCTGCCCTCCCAGGCGTATCCAGCTTGCACAGAGTAGGAATTTTAACAAGATCCGGAAGGCCCTACATGATCGCATTCTAACTGTGCTTTCTTAGATTCCGTATTTGTCTAACGGTGTCAGACTAATAGCCAAAGTTGTTTCCATTCCCCCTGTGATCCAGATCCCATACTCTGAACCACCTTCTTATCTAACTTGTACAAACCACACCAGGATTTCCCCTGCTTTAAATCACCCAGAGCCAGGTACCAGACAACTAAAGACAACCCCTATAGCCCAAAGCTCAGTGACATTACTTAAACTAGACATTCCTAAGCAATCTCCCCTGCCCTGCCTTGCCTTGCCTTACTTGCAAAAATGCCAATAAAGGCTCTAAACCATGCTTTCCCCTTGCTCCTGCCTCCTGACCACACCTATTGCTTCCCCACGTGGCCCAGTGTGGCCTGGCCTGCCCCCTCCTCTCAGAAACTATAAGTAATAAATTCTTCTTTCAATGGCATTAACCTCTCCAGGTTGTCACTCAGCCACCATAAATTAAAATCCTGAGGGTACAATTGAGATAGATCAGCCCTTAGGGGCTTTGTGGTCGCTGTTTCTTCCGCGCAGGCCTCTCTTCCCCCTGTATCCACACTGTACCCACATGGCTTCCTCTCTCACTACACTGAAGGCCCTGCTCAAGTATCACCACATTTGAGAAGCCTTCCCCCAGCACCCTGCTAACTAACTAGAAACCCCTCCTACTTCTAATGGTCTCTACCTGCTTTGTCCTGCTGTATTTTTCTTCATAGCTTGTATCACTACTTGACTCATTATATATTTATTTGTTTTGTGTCATTCCTCATTCCCCACCTCACATAACATAAGCTTCATTAAAGCAAAACATGCTGTTTCATTAACAGCAGGGTTCCTACCACTTAAAACAATGCCTGGCATGTAGCAGGTATTATATATATATATATATATATATATATATATATATATATATATATATATATTTTTTTTTTTTTTTTTTTTTTTTTTGAGACAGAGTCTCACTCTGTCGCCAGGCTGGAGTGCAGTGGCATGATCTCGGCTCACTGCAAGCTCTGCCTCCAGGGTTCATGCAATTCTCCTGCCTCAGCCTCCCAAGTAGCTGGGACTACAGGCTCGCGCCACCACGGCCAACTAATTTTTGTATTTTTAGTAGAGATGAGGTTTCACCATGTTGGCCAGGATGGTCTTCATCTTTTGACCTCGTGATCTACCTACCTCAGCCTCCCAAAGTGCTGGGATTACAGACGTGAGCCACCGTGCCTGGCCAAAATATGTATTTTTCAATGAATAAACTTCATTTGTTCAGAGCACCTGGCCCATCAATGAACACGTGAGTGGTCTCAATCCCCTTCAGATTTGTGACTCTCACTGGGGCTAGGTATCTGTAAGAAGCCAGTCCTCTGGATCAATATGACATGAATTTGTAAAAGGGAGTAAGCAGTTTAAAAATATATCCTGGGAAATCCCAGGATAAAATCCCAAGCAAGCAGGTTTATGGAATCAATACTGGGGACTCCTGGGGATTAGAAAAAGGAGCAATTACCATTCCTGAATTATCTGACCATATGGTATTCCTCTAAAAATCTGCTTTGTCTTGGATTTTGGGCTCTGTGACACTAGGGGGAAAGGAGAATAGTTCACTTTATCATATAGAAACAGCATCTTGCCCTCTAATGGGGTTGAAACAGGGTCTGGGAAGCATTTTGGTAACTGTTGGCACAGACATCTTCAGGGTGGACAGGATGCATTCCCTACAGATGGAGCCTACATTATCTCTGCTAGGCAGCTACCCAGTTGTACCTCCCAGCCCAACACAAGTGCGTATTTGACACTGGCAACCTTTCTCTCCCAGTGATCACAAATGCTGTAACCACTTTTCAAAGGAAAACTGGGTATACCAGATGCTTGTAATGTATCTCAAAAGGTCTGTAAAACATTTAGAGTAAAGACAAATAAGACATTAACAATGATGACTGGAAATTCAGAGGCTTAAGAAGGAGACCGTTAGAGAAGAAAGAAAGGAAATGAAGGAGGGAAGAAGGATGAAGGAAGGAAGAATATCTACCCTCTAACAAGACACAAGAACTTATATTCATCATTTGTATGCCCATTGCCTCTATGAAAAAAATCTCCCAGGCAGGCACGATGGCTCACGCCTGTAATTCCAGCACTTTGGGAGACCGAGCTGGGTGGATTGCCTGAGCTCAGGAGTCCACAACCTGCCTGGGCAACACATTGAAACCCCATCTCTACTAAAGTACAAAAAATTAGCTGGGCATAGCAGCGTGCACCTGTAGTCCCAGCTACTCGGGAGGCTGAGGCAGGAGAATCACTTGAACCCGGGAGGCAGAGGTTGCAGTGAGCCGAGATCTCACCACTGCACTCCAGCCTGGGTGACAGAGTGAGACTCTGTCTTAAAAAAAAAAAAAAAATCTCCCAAATAACTTTCCATACAGTATGATTTGGAAGCCAGTTAACTATGGACTTTAAGATATTTTCCTTTATCTAACCCAGATACTCACAACTAAAATCAGATCAATTTTTCTCTTGTCTCAGAGCTTAAAGGCATTATTAAAGGTTACTGAAATGAAGAAAGTGAGTCTGAGAGTAAGAATGTGTCATCTTCAGACTGTGCAGGGGAGAGATCTGGTCACCCCCACGGAGCTGTAGTCTGCATGATATTCAGGGGGAGCCCAGTAAGAATGCAGCCACGCCGACTCGTTTACATATCACCCATGCCCCTCTGCAACTGCAGAGTTAAGTAGTTCTGACAGAGATGGCTTGCAAAATCTGAAAATACAGAATATCCAACACTTTACAGAAAAAGGTTGCTGATCTTTGATAGCTATTAAAGGAAGAAGGTGACTAATCAGGCTACCATGGTCTGCTTAAAATATTTCTGAGGACTCTATGATGCTCTTCTTCCATTTCATTCCTTTTTTATTAAGCAAACTCCTGAATGTAATTAGATTTTCTCAACTATGCTTCCCTATTAAGGAAAGAATGTGCAGACTTACAAGAATTTCCAATCATTCTTGACAGTTATATTTCTCACTGTAAATGACTAAATTGGCTTTCCAGTACAGTCTCATAAATTCACGTAGGGTACTACAGTTTTCAGCAGTCCAGCATCTCTCGACATTAGGCTGTCAATGGGGCAGATCTGCAGGGCTAAAAGACCAGGCCCTAAACCTGTGCCCATGGAGTCAAAGCCCCGTGAGGTCTGACCTCACATAACAGTTATACTTGCGTCCTTTGGGAGAGCAGGAAAGAATTTGTGCAAGGAATGTCTTTGGTATATGCAGACTTGGATTTCTAGGCCTCTTACCGCTGATCTCAAGAGAATTTGCAAGACAATAATCGAGGCTGTAAGTAATGAGGAGAGACTAAAAGCTTTTGCTCCCATTCAGGAAATGATGACTTTTGTGCCGTTTGCTAATGAACCTGATTATGGCATAGGGCTCGAATTGAGAAAATGGACCTCTTTTGCTATGGCTCACATTATTTTCATAAAGTTGCTGGCCAGCTTTTATCTCTTGCATATAATCTGTTGAAGAAGAATCTGTTTGCGGAAATTATTGAGAATCATCTGGCAAACAGAAGAGAACTTAGACCAACTTGCTGCCTGAGTAAGGTGGCTTTGTTTGGTGTACAATGTTTCAAAGGATTAGTATTAAACTTGTGATTTTTGTTTTGTTTTTAAGGAATACGAAAAATAAACATTTATTTAAAATAAAGATTTCTAGCTCTTAGCTTTTAATTTAAAGAAATGTATTGGCCAGGCATGGTGGTTCACACCTGTAATCCCAGCACTTTGGGAGGCCAAGGCGGGCAGATCACTTGAGCTCATGAGTTCACCAGCCTGAACAACATAGTAAAACTCCATCTCTGCAAAAATACAAAACTTAGCCAGGCATGGTGGTGTATGCCTGTAGTCCCAGCTACTTGGGAGGCTGAGGTGAGAGGATGGCTTGAGCCCAGGAGGTGGAGGTTGCAGTGAGCCAAGATCACGCTACTGCAATTCAGCCTGGGTGGTAAAGCCAGATCTTGTCTCAAAAAAGAAAAAAAAAATGACCAAAATAATACATGAATAAAGGTTTAAAACTCAAAAAGCACACGGCTGAAGCAAAAAATATGCTCACCTCCCCACGGCCTTCCTCATTACCCAGAAGGAACTATTTTCAGCCCCTTTCACTATTTTTTATATCTGCCTTCATAATTCTAAATGACATGCTAAACAAAAACTCCTTACAACACAATAAAATACAGTTTACTTATTTTATTTCTGAACTCATCCCCTTGGAGTCATTCTACACTGATTGTTCCTGGGCTTGCTGCACAGCTGTAACCCCACAGCTTCCCTTCTGCATTATTTTGGGTCTTCCCACAATCTCCTGCTAGAGGTTTCTGATTTTCTGGATCCTGTGTCTTCCTCTGGGTGTTTCAGCCTGATTGATGGAGCACATTCTCCTGTTGCTTCATGAGAAAGAAGGAATAGAAGGTAAAATTTTTGTTACCCTGCATGTTTGAAATTGTCTTCATTATATCCTCATATTTGCTTGATAGTTTGTCTGGGTATAAAATTACGGGTGAAAATTGTCCTCTTAGAGGTTGTGGGCATTGGGCCATGGTCCTCTAGTGTCCTGTGTTGCTGTGCCATTCTGATTTCTGATCCATTGTATGCTTTTGAAGTCTTTTTTTTTTTGAGACAGAGTCTTGCTCTGTCGCCCAGGCTGGAGTGCAGTGGCGCAATCTTGGCTCACTGCAAGCTCCGCCCCCTGGGTTCACGCCATTCTCCTGCCTCAGCCTCCCGAGTAGCTGGGACTACAGGCGCCTGCCACCGCGCCCGGCTAATTTTTTTTGTATTTTTAGTAGAGACGGGGTTTCACCATGGTCTCGATCTCCTGACCTCGTGATCCACCCACCTTGGCCTCCCAAAGTGCTGTGATTACAGGCGTGAGCCACCGCACCCGGCCCGAAGTCTTCTTTTTCTCTCAGATGTCTTGGACTTTTATCATGGTATACCTTGGTGTAGATCTTTTTAAAATTCATTGAGCTGGGCAGTCAGTGGTCCTTTTAAATCTAGATGCCCCTGAGCCTCAGTTTGAGAATTTTTTTTCTTTTTACATAGTTTCTGCCCTTCATTTTTTTTCTATTCTCTTTTCCTAGAGACCCTTTTAACCGAAAATTTGGGCTGTCAACAAATCCTGTAATAGTTTTCTCTGTTATATTTTCTCTGTTTGTCTTTTTGTTCAACTGTCTGAAAATTTTCTTTAATTGTACATTTGATACCTTCTATTGAGATTTAAATTCTGCTAACATTTTAAATTTTAAAAACATTCTTATCCTCTGCATGTAAAAAGAAAATTATGACATCCTGTTCTTCTTTCAGATATGCAGTGTTTTCTCCTAGGTCTCTGAGGATTTTAATTATAAATTTTAAAATGTTTTCTTCTATTCCCCATATTATCTGTTTTGTTTGGTTCCTTTTCTACCTTTGTTTTAGTCTCTGTGTTTCCTTTTGGAGGCTTCCACAATCTAGTAATCCATTGCTGGAAAGAATGAGACAGGTACTTGTTCTCCCAGTGATAAGAAAGTAAGATGACACAGAAGTACCGTCTCACCATAAACAATTAGAAAACTGAAAGAAAAAAGAGAAGAAACTCTTTTTGGATATAAGCCAGTGGGAAGCATAGGGCTGTGATCACGGAGGAAAGGGGAGCAAGTGAGGTGAGCTTTCCATTGTGTAGGCCTCCGCCTGGAGACAATGCCTAGATGAGGTTCACAGAGGGTGATGTGGTTTGGATATTTGTGCCCTCCAAATCCCATGTTTAAATGTGATCCCCAGTGTTGGAGGAAGGGTCTAGCAGGAGTTGTTTGGGTCATTGGTGGAGGATCCTTCATGAATGGCTTGGTACCATCCCCTTGGTGATGAGTGAGTTCTCAGTCTATTAGCTCACGCTGAGAGCTAGTGGGTTAAAGGAACCTGGAAACTTCTCCCCTCATTCTTGCTCTCTCTCTCACCATGTGACACATTTGCTCCCTCTTTGTCTTCTGCCAAGAATAAAAGCTTCCTGAGGACTCACCAGAAACAGTAGATGTTGGTGCCATGCTTCTTATACAGTCTGCAGAACTCTAAGCCAAATACATCTCTTTCTTTATAAATTACTCAGTCTCAGGCATTCTTTTATAGCAATACAAAACAGACTAATACAGAGGGGAAATATAAACAGACACTGTAGTTTGGAGAGGTCAAAGTGGCTAAAATTTTCAGGGCAGAATACCTAAAAGACAGGAATTTCACTGAGCTCTAGAAATCTACATGGGGACTCTCTGAGATTTAGGTTGAAGACCAATCTGTTTATGCATATGGTGAAGTTCTACTAGGCTGGACAAGAACAACCTCCAAGAAGAAAACAGTTGCAAGGAGCTTTGAGACAAATAAATCTCAGATATCACATAGGGCTGAAAACCGTTCAGGTTCCCACCAGTTGGAGTAGAGAGGTTTTATTGAATGCCCAAGACCCCAGGAGGGCTATGACTTAAAAGTAGAGCTAAATTGCTTTAGGGTAACAGACTCTAGAACTACCTTAAAAGAGATAAAAAGCCTCAAAAGGATAAAACTAATCTAGAAGTAACTTAAACTGCCTGGCAGGAAAAGTTCAATACTCTTTAAAGGAATTCAAAGCTCAGCACACGACAATATAAAATTCACCATGTTTGGCGTTCAGTCAAAAGTCATGAGGCATGTGAAGAAGCAGGAACATGAGGCCTATGACTAGATGAAAAATCCATCATTAAAAACAGAAAAGAATTGATATCGATGATGTAAGAACGTGAAAGTAGCTGTTATAAATGTGCTTTCTTTGCCCAAGGACATGGACATGATAAAAAGTGAAATGGAAGGAATAAAAAATCAAATGGAGATTTTTAGAGATGAAGAGTATCTGAAATGGAGACTTCCAGTTTCTATTCCACTTGTACAGAGCTTGGACGTTGCCACTCTGTCCTAACAAGTACAAAGCTGAACAGGCTAAAAACGCAGCTCTTCCTGGATCTGTAGGAGAGGGGAGGACACAGGGCAAACCACTGTCCTCAAGGCTGGAAAGACACAGAGGCCACTAGAAGGAGTCACAGCTTACTGGGCAGAGACTCAGGAGCAGAAACTGCTGTGGGAACGAGTTTTAGGAGGGAAAACCTGAACTATAATTGATGAATTTCCAGAGGCTCGGCATGGACAAGTCTGAATGTTAAAAACTCCAAGAGGACCCAGTCATAGGGAAGTAGCCACACTTTTGTGAGTTTTACATCCAGGAGCTTGACCATGTTCCGGCAGTAAATACTGGAGAAGAATTCCCTCATGATTCTGGCAAGGGGAGAGGAAAAGGAACTATTTTGAAATATGCCAAAGCGTTTTATTCTTAACAATGCCTGCCCTCAGGGGAGACTATTTATCCAGATCCTTATATGCTGGGGTTTTTTCAGAGCCTAACTGACCTTGGAGAAGGGAAACACTCAACTCTGGCCCACTGTAGCCATCCTGTTCCATCTAATTGGGGAGAGGAACTGAGAAAAACTCAATTACATCTTTCTAACAGATAACAGTTTGTTCAAAATATAATAGCAACAATGTATTCAATTGCTATTCTTATGTATGTGACTTATGTGTATATACTTGCTTATATGTAAGTAAAATGAATGACAGCAAAGATACAAGGGACAGGAGGGAAGAAATAGGATTACAGTTTGAGTATCCCTTATCCAAAATGCTGGAGAACAGAAGTGTTTTGGATTTCAGATTTTTTTCAGATTTTGAAATTTTTGCCTTATACTTACTGGTTCAGCATCCCAAATATGAAAATCCAAAGTCCAAAGTGCCCCAGTGAGCATTTCTTTGAGTGCCATGTCAATGTTCAAAAAGTTTCAGACTTTGGGGCATATCCAGTTTCGGATTTTTGGACTTGGGATGCTCATTCTATATTTTGTTATTAAAAGGTACTCGTGCTACCTGTGTGGTGTTATTTGAAAGCAGACTTGGATTCATTGTAAATGCATTTTGCAAACTCCAGGGTAACCACTAGAAAAAGTAAATAAAGAAGTGTACTTAAATGCCAAAAAAGGAGAGAAAATAGAATAATATAAATGTCCAATTAAAATCACATAAAGGGCCAGGCACAGTGGCTCACGCCTATAATCCCAGCACTTTGGGAGGCCAAGGTGGGTGGATCACTTGAGGTCAGGAGTTCAAGTCCAGCCTGGTCAACATGGCAAAACCTCACCTCTACTAAAAATACAAATATCAGCCAGAAATGTTCATATGCACCTATAATCCCAGCTACTCCAGAGGCTGAGACAGGAGAATCACTTGAACCCAGGAGGCGGAGATTGCAGTGAGCTGAGATCACACCACTACACTCCAACCTGGGCAACAGAGTGAGAGGCTGTCTCAAAAATAAATAAATAATAAAATAAAATCACAAAAGAACTGACTCTGGGCACTATGGGTCATGCCTATCAGTTAGCCCTGCTCTGCAAGAAGCAATAAAGGAAATAAATAAAATACAATAAAATCACAAAAGGCAGAAAAAGAGTAGAAGGCAAAAACAAAAAAAGAACAAAGGCAACAAATAGAAAATAGTAACAAATATGGTAGATATTAATTCAAATATTTCAACAATTACTTTGAAAACCAGTGGTCTAAATACACCAATTAAAAGACAGAGATTGTCAAAGTTGGTCAAAAAAAACAAGAGCCAACTCTATGTTATCTATAAGAAACCTGCTTTAAATATAAGGACACATACACACTAAATTTAAGTGGATGGAAAATAGTATATGATGTTAACAATAATCAAAAGAAAGAAAGAGTAGCTATATTAATTTCAGACAAAACAGACTTCAAAGTAAGAAAAATTATTGGGGATAAAAAAGGGCAAAATGATAAAGGGGTTAGCTCCTCAAGAAGACATAACAATCCTTGACATATACATACCTAACAACAGAGCATTAAGCTACATGAGGCAAAAACTGAGAACTGCAAGGAGAAATTGATGGACCCACTATCATAGCTGGAGACTTCAACACCCTTCTATCAGCAATGGACAGATCCAGAAGGAAAAAAAAAAATCAGTGGAGATATAGTTGAACTCTGTTATATATCTATAATGCCATTAATCAACTAGATGTAATTGACTATTTCATCCAACAATAGCAGGATATACTTTCTTCTCAAGCTTACATAGAACATTCACCAAGACAGGCTATGTTCTGATCCATAAAACATACTCTCATAATTTTTTTTTTGAGATGGGGGTCTCACTCTGTCACTGTATTAGTCAGGGTTCTCTTAGAGGGACAGAATTAATAGGACATATAGATATATAGATATGCAGATATATGGGAGTGCTGGGATTACGGGCGTGAGCCACTGCACCCAGCCCTTCATTATCCTTTCAGTGTCCATGGGATCTATAGTGATGTCCCTTCCCTCTTTCATTTCTGATGTTAGTAATGCATGTCCTCTCTTTTTCTTAGTCAGCTTGGCTAGAGGCTTATCAAGTTTATTGATCTTTACAAAGAACCAGCTTTTATTTTAATTGATCTACTCTATTGATTTTCTATTTTCAATTTCATTGATTTCTGCTCTAATTCTTATTATTTCTTTGGATTTAATTTACTCTACTTTTTCTGGTTTCCTAAGGTGGAAACTTAAATTACTGATTTTAGATCTTTCTTCTTTTCTAGTATATGCATTCAATGCTATATATTTCCCTGAAAGCACCGTTTTTTTCTGTAGCACATAAATTCTCGTAAGTTGTGTCTTCATTTTCATTTAGTTCACAAATTTTAAAATTTTTCTTGAGCTTTGTTTGATACGTGTTATTTAGAAGTGTGTTGTTTAATTTCCACGTATTTTGGGATTTTCCAGTTAATTTCATGTTACTGATTCTGAGTTTAATTTCATTGTGATCTGAAATCAGGCATTAGTGTAAATTCTGTTATTTTAAATTTGTTAGGCTGGGCACAGTGGCTCATGCCTGTAATCCCAACACTTTGGGAGGCCAAGGTGGGTGGATCACCTGAGGTCAGGAGATCGAGACCAGCCTAGCCAACATGCTGAAACCTTGTTTCTACTAAAAATACAAAAATTAGCCTGGCGTGGTAGCACATGCCTGTAATCCCAGCTACTCAGGAGGCTGAGGCATAAGAATCGCTTGAACCTGGGAGGCGGAGGTTGCAGTGAGCTGAGATCATGCCATTGCACTCCAGCCTGGGCAACAGAGTGAGACTCTGTCTGAAACAAACAAACGGATAATGAAGGAATATGATGAACAACTCTAAGCCCACAAACTTGATAACCTAGATGAAATGAAATAATTCCTTGAAAGACACAATCTGCCAAATCTCACACAAGAAGAAATAGATAGTATAAATAGGCCTATATCTATTAAAGAAATTGAATCAATAATTAATAACCTTCTAAAATGGAAAGCACTATGCTCAGATGGATTCACTGATGACGTCTACCAAATATTTAAGGAAGAAATTTTACTAATTCCTTACAGACGAACTAAATAAAAGATATCCCACATTAATGTACCGGAAGACCCAATATTGTCAAGATGTCAGTTCTTCCTAAGTTAATCTGTATGTTCAATGCAATCCCAATCAAAATTGTAGCAAGTTATTTTGCAGATATCAACAAACTCATTTTAAGGTTTATATAGAGGTGCAAAAGACCCAGAATAGCCAACACAATATTGAAAGAGATGAACAAAGGTGAAGGACTGACACTACCTGACTTCGAACCTTACTACAAAGTTATAATGAAGTTATTACGGTGTTGGCAGAAGGATAGACAAGTAGATCAAATGGAACAGAATAGAGAGCCCAGAAATAGACTCACATAAATATAGTGTACTGATCTTTGGCAAATGAGAAAAGGCAACAGAATAGAGCAAAGACAGTCTCTTCGACAAATGGTGCTGACACAGCTGGACATCCACATGCAAAAACATTAATCTAGACATCAACCTTACATTCTTTACAAAATTAACTAAAAATGATCCTAGATCTAAATATAAAACACAAAACTATATAAACTTACAAGAGAAAATCGAGATAACCTTAGTTATGGCAATGACTTCTTAGATGCAACACCAATGGCATGATCCATGAAAGAAATAATTGATAAGCTGGATTTCATTAAAATTAATAACTTCTGCTCTATGAAAGAAAATGTCAAGAGGAGGAGAAAACAAACCACAGACTGGGACAAAATTTTCCAAAAGACACCTCTGATAATGGACTCTTACCCAAAATACACGAAGAACTCAACAATATGAAAACAAACAACCCAATTTTAAAAATGGGCCAACGACCTTAACATACACCACATCAAAGAAGACATGTAGATGGAAAATAAGCATATAAAAAGATGCTCCACGTCATCTGTCAAAGGGGAAATGCAAATTAAAACAATGAGATACCACTAAATATCTATTAGAATGGCCAGAATCGAGAACACTGATAACACCATACACTGGCAAGGATGTGGAGCAACAGGAACTCTTACTTGTTGCTACAATGCTGGTGGGAGTGCAACATGGTACAGCCACATTAGAAGACAGTTTGGCAGTTTCCTACAAAACTAAAAATACTCTTACCATATGATCCAGCATTGTATTCCTTGGTATCTACCCAAAGAAGCTGAAAATGTATATCCATGTGAAAAACTGCACATGGATGTTTATAGCAGCTTTATTCACAAATGCTGAAACCTGGAAGCAAACAAGATGTCCTGCAGTGTGTGAATGAATCAACTGTGGTATATCCAGACAATGGAGTATTATTCAGTGCTAAAAAGAAATGAGTTATCAAGCCATGAAAAGACATGGGAGAATCTTAGATGTATATTACTAAGTGAAAGAAGCCAACCTGAAAAGCCTACGTACTGTGTGTTCCCAACTAAATGACATTTTGGAAAAGGCAAAACTGTGGAGACATGAAAAAGATCAGTGGTTGCCAGGGGCTAGTGGGGAGGAAGGGACAAATAGGTGGAGCACAGAGGATTTTTAGGGAAGTGAAACTATAGTTGGCCCTTTAACAATGAGGGATTGATATATGTGGATATTCTTTTCAACAATATGCATAGATTGAAAATACACTATTTGTGGGATGCAAAGCCTGAGTATATGGACTGCCAACTTTTCATATATGTGGGTTCTGCAGGGCTGACTGTGGGATGGGAGTAAGTGTGGATTTGGTTATATGCAGGCAGTCCTGGAATCAATCCCCCACGTACAGATGACAGTACACTGTATGATACTATAATAGTGGAACACATCATACATTTGTCCAAATCCACAGAAGATGCAACTCCAAGAGTGAACCCAAGATAAACTATGGACTTTGGGTGATTATGATATGCCAATATTGGTTCATCAATTGCAATAAATGTACCATTGTGTGGGGAATGTTGATAATAGGAGAGGCTGTGCAAGTGTGGGGTTGGGAGTATATGAAAAGTCCCTGTACCTTCCCTTTAATATTGCTGTAAACCTAAAACTGCTCTAAGAAAATCAAGTCATATATATTTTGTTCCACATCTGAGATGAAAAGTGTACTGGATAAGATTCACTGATTAGATACTGCAGAAGAAAAGATCCGTAAACTTGTTGATATACCAATAGAAACTACCTAAAATGAAACACAGAGAGACAAAAAGACAGAAAACATTGAATAGAGCCCCAGTAAACTGTGTGAAAATAACAAGCTTTCTAACATACATGTAATGGCAGGGGCGGGGTAAATATTTGAGAAAAGAATGGCTTTTTTTAAAGTCCCCAATTTGATTAAAACTATGAATACACAGATCCAAGAATCCCAATTGCAAGTAGAAGAAACATTAAGAAAATCACAAATGGCCAAAAATCAATAATAAAGAGAAAATCACAAAAGCAGCCAGAGGGGGGAAATTTACATTTAGAAATTGAAGATAAAAATTAAAGTAGACCTCGGCTGGGCACGGTGACTCACACCTGTAATCCCAGTACTTTGGGAGGCCAAGGTGGGCAGATCACGAGGTCAGGAGTTCGAGACCAGCCAGTTCGAGACCAGCCTGCTCAACATGGTGAAACCCCATCTCTACTAAAAATACAAAAAAAAAAAAAAAATTAGCCAGTTGTGGTGGCACGCATCTGTAATCCCAGCTTCTAGGGAGGCTGAGGGAGGACAATTGCTTGAATCCGGGAGGCAGAGGTTGCAGTGAGCCGAGATCACGCCACTGCACTGCAGCCTGGGTGACAAAGTGAGACTCTGTCTCAGGAAAACAAACAAACAAACAAAACTAAGTAGACCTCAATAGAAACTATACAATTCATAAGACACTGAAGTGATACCTTCAAAATAACCCAGATAGTGGCCATAGTACCCAACAGGTAGTTTTTCAGTCTACATCCCCCTCCCTTCCTGCTCTAGTAGTCCCCAGCATCTATTGTTTCCGTTTTTATGTCCATGCGTACCCAATGTTAAGCTCCCAGTTATAAGTGAGAACATGCAGTATTTGGTTTTCTGTCCCTGTGTTAATTTGCTTAGGGTGATGGCCTCCAGCTACATCCATGTTGCACAAAGGACATAGTTTTGTTCTTTTTTGTGACTGTGTAGTATTCCGTGGTGTTTATGCACCTCGTTTTCTTTATCCATTCTACTGTTGATGGGCACCTAGGTGGGTGCCATGCCTTTGCTATTGTGACTAGCACTGTGATGAACATACGAATGCATGTTTTTTTTTTGTAGAATGATTTATTTTCCTTCGGGCATATACTCAGTAATGAGATTGCTGGGTCAAATGGCAGTTCTAAGTCCTTTGAGAAATATCCAAACTGCTTTCCACGGTGGCTGCACTAATTTACATTCCCACCAACAGTGTATGAGTGTTCCCTTTTCTCCACAGCCTTGCCAGAATCTGTTATTTTTTGACTTTTTAATAATAGCCATTCTGACTGGTGTGAGATGGTATCTCATTGTGGTTTTGATTTTCATTTCTCTGATGATTAGTGATGATGATCATTTTTTCATATGTTTGTTGGCTGCTTGTATAGCTTTTTCAAACAACCAAAAGCAGAGAGAATTAATTGCCAGCAGGCCTACAATACAAAACAATGTTAAAGGAAGGTCTTCAAGAGGAAGCAAATTGATACCAAATGGAAATTTGGATTTACACTTAACGATGAAGAATGCTGGCCAAGCATAGTGGCTCATGTCTGTAATCCCAGAACTTTGGGAGGCTGAGGAAGAATGAAGAAAGCTGAAAATTATAAATATGTAGGTAATTATAGAAGACATTTTTTCTTATTTCAAATTTTATTTTGAATATAATTATTTAAATTTTAAAAAAGATGTATTGCAGGGTTTAAAATACCTGTAAAGTAAAATTTATGACAATAATAACATGCAAAAAAAAAGTCAGGATATAGGCAATTTGTATAACACTCTCAACTGATTTGACTAATTGACAACTATAGAACATTCCACCCAGCAACAGAATACACATTCTTTTTAAGTGAACATAAAACATTCACCAAAGTAGAACATATTCTGAGCCATAAAACAAGTTTTAATACATAAAAAGATCAAAATTATACAAAGCATATTATCTGACCACAACACAATTAATCTTAAAACCAATAACAGAAAGATATCTGGAAAAACCCCAAATACTTGGAAATTAAACAATCATACTTCTAAATATAAGCCAAGGAAGGAAATCATGAGAGAAATTAGGAAATACTTTGAACAGAACAAAAGTGAAAGCCCCACATAACGACATTTGTGGGATGCAGCTATAGCAGTGATTTAAGATCATTTTTAGCATTAAATGCTGCTTTTAGAAAAGAAAAAAGGTCAAAAATTAGTGTTCTAAGTTTCCACCGTAAGAAACTAGAAAAAGAAGGGCAAATTAAACCCAAGGAAGCAGAAGAAAGGAAATAAGATCAGAAATCAATGGAACAGAAAATGGACAAAGAATAAAGAAAATCAATCAAACTAAAAAGTTGGTTCTTTGAAAAGATCAGGAATGAGGCACTTACGAGAAGGTGTTAAGGGATAGGTTTTATTAAAGTAGAGTTTCTCAGGCCTAGTTGTACATTAGAATCACCTGGGGAACATTTAAAACTCCTGACGCTGGGGCTGTGTACTTCAACTAATTAAGTCAGAATCTCAAGGCATTAGCACATGTTAAAGCTTTCCAGGTGATTCTAATATGCAGCTGAGTTTGAGAACCACTGTTGAGAGGTCAGGCAAGGCCCAATCTCTTCACAGTGGAACACCACCCCACACCCAACTACCCACTTGTCGGGATCTAACTTGGGCTAGTCAGAGGCTCCAGAGTCAAATCCCCTCATCTCCTGCATGGATTTTTAAATGCCTGGCTGCTGGTGTTCCGAGGGTGCAGCAGGAGAAGAAGGATGAAATCTCTTCATTTGGTATGTAGACTTTCACCCAATTTCGCTAGGGTGTCTCAGGCCTGGCTTGGATCCCCAAGTCTTCTCTGATTTGGTTTCTCCACAGAGTAAACCTCCAGTCTCCTGCCAGGATTGGAGAAAGCGCATCACCTGCTGTGTAGGTCAAGGAGGGAATCTGGGAGCCTTGCTGCTCCCATTTATTTAAGCTGCCTTGTTTGGAGCCCTTCTCCGCACCCCTGCTTTCGGAGTCCCAGGTTCTGCCATGTTCGGCAGAGTGAGTTATCTTCTTGCTGCTTTCTCCTACTGCAGGCTTGGGGTTCTGTTTCCCTCGGTTTGATAAATCAGTCAATGCACATTCTTCTCTTTCCAGCTCCCAATATTTTTTTCTGTTGATTTTTTTTCTCAGTTGTCTCCATTTCCAATCCCTTAGAACTTGTGGTTTGCCTTCTTTCCCCCTTTACTCTCACTTTAGTGGGATTTCATGAGACAGTGGAGATACAAGTAAGTGTCTAATCTACCACATTTAACCAGAAATTTTCCAGAGCCTTTTTAAAAAATCAGAGTACTTAATAATGATGTTAAAAGAGAAACATTTGACAAATTACATTTAGTAGAGTTTAATTGGGCAAAAAATGAATCAGGCAGTTCTCAGCACCGAAACAGTTTCAGAGAAACTGGGGCTCCCATGGAGTTTAATACTGTGGTCAAATAATACTTATGAACAGAAACAGAAATGCGATGTACAGAAAATGGAAGTGAGGTACAGAAACAACTGGACGGGTTACAGTCCAGTGCTTGCCTTATTTGAACACGAGCCGGTGGCTGCCTGCTACTGACTGAAGCATGGCTGCTGTGATTGGCTGAGATTCAGTTATCTGTTAGAAAAGCATACTCCTAAGCTGGATTTTCAGTTTATTTACATACTTAGTTTGGTTGCAGTTATTATGTAAGGACTCAAGTATGCCAGTATGGTGGCTTTTCTCAGGCCAAATTTACTTTAACAATGGTAATCATTTTTAACTCAGTTACCTTCGCAGGAATGCAGAATGAGAGCTGTGTTGGTCTCTGGGATGTAAGAGTACAATCACAGCAGATGATAATGGTTTTCCTGCTCCTATTTCACAATCTTAAGTCTCTAAATAAAATGAAATTGGATTGTAGAACTCCAAATCTAGTGCTTGTAGAACTGATTGCAAAGATGGTAGTATTTTGTTAGTAAGAGTTAAACCTGCCTCATTAATACTCGTGTGTTTTGTTCTCCCATAATGCTTCTAGTGGTAGCAATCCTACTATGTTGTATTGACCAGGAAAAAAAAGAATATGTAACTTTCTGTCTTCTCATTAGGAAGTCATAGTGGACATGTCGTTTCCTGGATATCAGAAGCGTGTCTATACTGGTTTACTCTCCATACTCTTCCCTTGGGTTTTTAACCTTACATTTGAACCAAGGGAAAAGATGCTGGCCGTTGCAACCATAATCTTCACACCGCAAAGCTACAGCAAAGCAGTGGATTAAGCACCTACCCAGGATGGAGACCACCTGGGTTCTAGCCTGGGCGTTGTCACTCTCTAACCTGATGACCCTGGGCAAGACAGGCCCCCTCTCTGGTCTTGCTGGGTTTTGTAGAATAAAGGAGTGATTTGGGTAACTTCTCTGGATCTTTCTAGCTTGACAAACATTGTCTATACCAATTCTTACTAAAAATAAGTGTCCCCAGAAGGATGTAGAAACATAATCTGCTTTTATGGAGAAATGACTCAGAAGGGCTGGGCCTCGCTCTACCTTCACCACCTCTTTCACTAGAAGTACCTGAGGGGAGTGATCACTTCCGGCATTTCAATGCTTATATAGAATTGTCCCAAATATCGCTCCCTCTTCTCAGGTATCCCAGCCTGGGCCTAAAAGTATATCTCTGTGCTTTTATGCCAGGTTCTAATCCCTGGCAGTTATGGTTTGTGGGTTGTTTCATTTCTAACAAAACAAATATAATGATTATATTTGGGCTTGAGGTCATTTGGGGGTTCTGAGATACTCCCCACTCATAACGAAGGCAAGATCTGGAGCTAGAGGAAATAAACAGCCTTATAGACAAATCACATGAAGCTGTATAGATGAGCTGGAACCTGCCTGGTCCAGTTGGTTGTAATATGCCAGGCATGCACTGTATGAAACAGGTCACTTGCAGGGTGTTATGTTGAATTATGTCCCCCCAAAAAGCAATCTTGAAATCCTAACCCCCAGTACCTCAGCATGTGAACTTATTTGGAAATAGGGTAATTAGATGTAATTAATTATGATGAGGTCCTGCTGGAGTAGTGTGGACCTTTAATCCAATATGACTGGTGTCTTTATAAGAAGATGTTGAGAAAATGCAAGAGGAGACTCTGGGAAGGTGGAAGTGGAGACTGGAGTGACGCGGCTGCAAGCCAAGGAATGCCAAGGACTGCTAGCCACCACCAGAAGCTAGGAAGAGTCAGGGGAGGAGTCTATCCAGAGTCTTGGAGGGAGCATGGCCATGTGAACACCTTGATTTTTGAGACTTTTAGCCTCCAGAGCTGTGAGAGAAAGTGTCCCTGTTGTCTTCAACTATTCAGTTTGGGTGGCTTACTTTATTATGGCAGCCATGGAGAACTAATACATAGCCAAGGTCAAATCGCCTTTGGCCATCACTAGCTATCATCTAATTAAAAAGGCACCAAAGAAATGTTTAAACCTGGTAAGCTTTGAATATAATCAAATGATCATCAATATTTAAACCCTCAAGGTAGCCAATGAGTGAAATGGAAAACTTTATACTTTCCAAGATGAATGCCTGCCATCAACCCATCTATATTTAAAACATTGGACTTTGCTTCTTGGGCCTTATTGACATTCTGTCAACAAATGATTAAGTATTTATCAAGTGCCAAGAACTGTGCTAGGTGCTGGCAATACAGATATCAGTAGGGAACAATGTGCACCCCATTCCCTCCCAGAGTTCACATTCTTATAAGAAACACAGACATTAAATATACTATTTCAGATAATAAATTGAAAGATTCCATCCATGGAAAGGACCACAGTAGACAAGTTCAAGATGCCCTGTCAGCATGTAATGGGAAATCTGACTGGCAGTGTGAATGTTAACCCCTGCTTTCCAAAAAGCCTCACTAAACCAGCCTGATTTGTAGTCTTTGCTCAAATACTCCCACCATGGCTGATGTCAAGCTCTCCTGCCACTACAGCAGGGTTAGCTAGCACAAGATGCACACACAGTAGCAGGCCACTCCGTTCTATTTCCACCACACGTTCCATTCTATTTCCATTGTGACCTCAGAAGCACAAACGTAGAATATAATAAAATAATCAGAACATGAAAAGTTTTGAGTGTTTATTGCATTTGTTTTTATTATAACTTAATTGTAAATGTATACCACTTAATTTATAATAATGGCGGTGTTTAACAATCGGCTTGCAAAATTCCACCTTTTGTAAGCTGGGAATAAGTTTGGAGCAGAGGGTTAAGGAAGGCTTTCCCGTGGAGGTGACACTTAAAATGATGAATTAATTAGAATTAGCAAAGTACAGAAGAGGCGAGGATGACCACTCCAGGCAGGAACCATGGCAAGTGACAAGGTCCTGGGATTTAAGAGAGCCTGTTATACTTGAGAAACTGAAGGCAAAGAAGGTGAGGAAAAATATGGAAAAATGAGGCCAAAAGGAGGACAGGGACCAAATCAGGCATAGCCTTGTAGTCCATAGAGGGGATTTTGAACTTTATCTTAAATACAATGGGAAACTATTGAAGGTGTTAAGCAAGGGAGTCATGATCAGATTGAGGTATTTAAAATATCCTTATACTCTGTGCATGGAATAAAACACTCAAAAATGGATGTAAGACACTTAGAGCACAAGCATCAGAAGAAAAAGTAGATGAAATGGACTTCAACAAAGTGAAAAACTTTTATACATTGTTGGGGTTCAGAAACTGATACCCCAAAGTATGGCGCTTTGACATGCTGAACTGAGCAAGAAGCCTCAAGAGCTCTCTGACCCTCCCCCTGCCTCTTACCTCTCGATCTTTTGTCTCTCCCTAAGCTCAGGATGAAGTTCTCTAAGTTCTCAAATCTGCCTAAAGTCTGGACTCACCAAAGAAGAAAGCAATTGCTCTTTCGTCTGGGCCACCAACATGCCATCCAGACCGAGGAAGACCCGGAAACTTTGGGGCCACATGAGCCACAGCCACAACCCCATAGGGAAACACCAGAAGCACCCCAGAGGCCACAGTAATGCTGCTGGTGGCACGCATCACCACAGGATCAGCTTCAACAAATACCACCCAGGCTACTTTAGGAAAGTTAATATGAGGCATTACCACTTAAAGAGGAACCAGAGCTTCTGCCCAACTATCAACCTTGACAAACTGTGGACTTCAGTCAGTGAGCAGACACGGGTGAATGCTGCTAAAAACAACACTGGGGCTGCTCCCATCATTGCCATGGCGCTATTGGGCTACTACAAAGTTCTGGGAAAGGGAAAGCTCCCAAAGCAACCTGTCATCGTGAAGGCCAAATTCTTCAGCAGAAGAGCTGAAGAGAAGATTAAGGAAGTCACAGGGGGCCTGTGTCCTGGTGGCTTGAAGCCACATGGAGTGAGGTTCATTAAATGCTAACTACTTTTTACAAAAAAAAAATAAAAATAAAAATAAAAAGAAGAAGAAGAAAGCAATTACCTCTGGTCCCTTCCTTGGGTTTTCATTAACTGAACTCATATCGCAGAAGAACTGAAATCTGTTAACACACCAGGACAGACCTTTGTCAAGAGCCATCGTCGGCTCTGTGGATTCAACAGAGTTTGTCCTTCAAACAGACTTTGTTCTTCAAGCCCACTGAATTCCCCTAAAAATCATTTACTATCCCTGCTAAAATTATCCACAATTCATTGCCTCCCTTCCCCAGTAAGAAGAAGGGAATGTAACTATCTGTGCCCCATTGTGGGGTAGGGCAATCATTCTGTGTTTTTTTCCCATGCAGGCTAGTAAGTTTGCATATCATTTTCCCCTATTAATCTGCCTTTTTTCGGGTGATTTTTCAGCAGACCTTCAGAGGGCAAAGGGGAAGTTTTCCCTTGGCCCCTGTAGCACCAAAGGACTGAAAAAACAATTCACAGAATGGAGAAAATATTCACCAAATCACACATCTGATAACAGTCTAGTATCCAGAATATATAAAGGATGCTTACAACTAAAAACCAAACAATTCCATTTTAAATGTGCAGGTGGAAGCTGGATGCAGTGGCTCACACCTGTAATTCTCAGCCCTGGGAGGCTGAGGTGGTTGGATCACTTGAGGTCAGGAGTTCAAGACCAGCCTGGCCAACATGGTAAAACCCCGTCTCTACTAAAAATAGAAAAATTAGCCAGGTGTGGTGGCACACGCCTGTAATCATAGCTACTTGGGAGGCTGAGGCAAGAGAATTGCTTGAACCCAGGAGGTGGAGGTTGCAGTGAGCCAAGATCATGCCACTGCACTCCAACCTGGGTGACAGAGTGAGATGCCATTTTTAAAAAAAATAAAGTGTGCAGCTGGGTGTGGTGGCTCATACCTGCAATCCCAGCATTTTGGGAGGCTGAGGCAGGAGGATTATTGAGGCCAGGAGTTCAAGACAGGCCTAGGCAACAGAGTTAGACCCTGTCTATACAAAAAATTTAAAAATTAGCTGGGCATGGTGGCATTCACTTGTAGCCCTAGCTACTTGGGAGACTGAGGCAGGAGGATTGCTTGAGCCCAGGAGGTTGAGGCTGCAGTGAGCTATGATCACACCACTACACTCCAGCCTGGGTGACAGAGCAAGGCCCTGTCTCAAAAAAATAAAAATAAATAAAAATGGACAAAGGACTTGAATGAACTTTTCTCCAAAGAAGAAATGTATACAATGGCCAACAAAGCACATTATAAGATGCTCAGCATCATGAGTCAGTAGGGAAATACAACGTGGAACCACAGTGAGATACCACTTCATGCCCACTAGGGTGACTATAATTAAAAACAATACCAGAAAATAATAAGTGTAGTGAGGATGCAGAAAAATTGGAACCCTCATATTATGCTGGTGGAAATGTAAAATTAGGTAGCTGCTGTGGAAAATTGTTGATTGTTCTTCAATAAGTTAAACACAGATTACCATATGACCCAGCAATTCCTCTCAAGTATATAACCCTGAAAATTTAAAAGAGATGGTGAAACAAAAACTTAAACACAAATGCTCATAGCAGCATTATTCACAATAGCTAAAAGATTGAAACAACCCAAATGTCCTTCAACTGATGAATGCATAAGCAAAATGTGGTATATCCATAAAATGGAATATTATTTGGCCACAAAAAGGAATAGTACTGATACATGTTACAACATGGATGAACCTTGCAAACATTATCCTGAATGAAAGAAGTCAGACACAGATGCCACATATTATATGGTTTCATTTTTATGAAACATCCAGAATAGGCAAATCCACAGAAACACAAAGCAAATTAGTCCCTGGAGCTGGAGGAAGGGAGGAATAGGAAGTGCTGCTTAATGAATATGGGACTTTCTTTTGGGGTGATGAAAAGATTCTAGAACTAGATAATGGTGATGTTTGCACAACATCGTAAATGTGTCAAAGCTCACTGAACTGTATACTTTAAAATGGTTAAAATGGCCAAGTGTGGCAGCTCACGCCTGTAATCCCATCTCTACAAAAAATAAAACAAAATAAAAATTTAAAAGATTGTGAGGCTGAGGCAGGAGAATTGCTTGAACCTGGGAGGCAGAAGTTGCAGTGAGCTGAGATTGTGCCACTGCACTCCAGCCTGAGCGACAGAGCAAGACCCTGTCTCAAAAAAGAAAAAAATTTAATAAGATCGTTGAAATGGTAAATTGTATATATATTGTGCCGCAATTTTTTAAAAAATGAATGCAAGGAGTCTGCGAGGAGAAGGGTGAGTCAATGATATATGCCAAGTTTCTGACAATAGCAACACATGGGTGGTAATATTTATCAAAATCGGAAATTCCAAAGGTAGAAATGGAAAGACCTAGAGTTCCTTTTTGGGCATGTTGTGACTGAAATGCCTGAGAAACATCTTAGTAGAATTTCAGGAGGCAGTCTGCTACCTGCTGTGTCTTCCTTATGCTTGTGACCTCATATTTCCAGGTGGCTGCTGCATCTCCAGGCTTCCTGTCCCTGTGCCATCAGAAAAGAAGGTGTGAGGGAGGAGTGCAGGAGGGCAAGAGAAAAATGTCTTCCCAGAAACTCAGCGTATGTCTCAGTGGTCAGGTGAGTGTCCCCTGGCCACCCTTTGCTGCAGGGAATGGGGTGGGGGAATAATTTTACTCAGCACCATCCAAGGTAAATAAGGCTGGACACTAAAGTGGTAAGGACAGCTTTTAGCCCATAATACACAATTGTAGTAGGGAAGAGGGTCCAGTGTGAACTGAACTCAACCCTGATTTGCACAGAAGTGAGTGGGTATTTTAAAGGGAGAATGGGCCTGGTGCTGTGGCTCACAACTGTAATCCCAGCACTTTGGGAGGTAGAGGCAGGAGGAGTTGAGACCTTGTCACAAAAAAAAAAAAAAAAAATTAGCCAGGTGTGGTGGCACATGGCTGTGGGCAACAAAACGAGACCCTGTCTCAATAAAAAATAAAGGGAGAATGAGGCAGCAGGGAGGGGTTGAGTGGGGCTCAGTAGGGTTAGGGTGAAAAGTTACAAGG
Source organism: Symphalangus syndactylus (assembly GCF_028878055.3). Lineage (NCBI taxonomy): Eukaryota > Metazoa > Chordata > Mammalia > Primates > Hylobatidae > Symphalangus > Symphalangus syndactylus. The sequence goes on from NC_072440.2 coordinate 26,465,048, forward strand.
GTTGGTCAGTGTAAACGCCCGTGAGGCAGCTGCATCTGCCAGCTGGCATTTATTGAAGTTAGGATTCCACACAGGCTGGGAGACAGAGGCCCCTTCCTTCCTGATGATTATCATTGTAAAGGAATTACCTTCACATGCTTGAGTAAGACACCCGGGAGTTGTAGGTGATGCCTAGATATCTCAAAGTGGGCGGCAAGAGGCTCCTCAATTGTAAGCCCTTTATAGTAAATGCTCTGAAAGTGGTGGGGCTTATCCTCAGGGGCTGGCTAAAAACAAATAGTGAATTCTCCTCGCAGCCTTTGCTTTGCTCAGGCAGGTACTTTAAGGGGGCACTTTAACGACACTAGAAACAACCCTAGCGTCTGGTGAAGTCTCTTAATATGGAGGGTATGTTCCATTCTCCATAATGGGATTATTACGCATTGTATGCCTGTATCAAAATATCTCAGGTACCCCATAATATACGTATCTACTATGTACCATAGTAAATGCATAAGTATATGCACCTACTATGAATTAAACATAAAAATACATAGTAAAATCCTTGCAGTCAAAGATTTTTTAAAAATACATGGGCTGGGCATGGTGGCTCACACCTATAATCCCAGCACTTTGAGAGGCCAAGGCGGGCAGATCGCGAGACCATCGTGATCCAGGAGCCAGGAGATCAAGACTATCCTGGCTAACACAGTGAAACCCCATCTCTACTAAAAATACAGAAACAAAATTAGTCGGGCATGGTGGCGGGCGCCTGTAGTCCCAGCTACTTGGGAGGCTGAGGCGGGAGAATGGCGTGAACCAGGAGGCGGAGCTTGCAGTGAGCCGAGATTACGCCATTGCTCTCCAGCCTGGGTGGCAGAGCGAGACTCTGTCTAAAAAAAAAAAAATATATATATATATATATATATATGGAGGGTTATCCAGGTGCAGTGGCTCAAACCTGTAATCCCAGCACTTTGGGAGGCTGAGGTGGACAGATTGCTTTGAGCTCGAGTTTGAGACCAACTAGGCAACATGGCAAAACCCTGTCTCTCAAAAAAATATGAAAATTATCTGGGTGTGGTGGCTCATGCCTGTATTCCCAGCTTCTCGGGAGGCTGAGGCTGAGGCTGAGGCTGGAGGATCACTTGAGCCTGGGAAGCGGAGGTTGCAGTGAGCCGAGATTGAGCATCTGTGTTCCAGTCTAGATGACAGAGTGAGACCCCGTCTCAAATATATATATATGCATATATATGGAGGGTAAAGGGTGGAAATCATTTGTGCCAAGAGTCTGTCATTCTTATAGGCCAAGTTTGAGGCCTAACCAAGAAGAGGGCTCAGAGGGGCCTAGCTAGAGTTTGGCCAGGAAGAGGATTTTTGTCAGGTTGTGCCACTCCTAAACAAAACTGTGTTTCTGCTTGGTGAAGAAGAAGCTGGAATGGATATCAGAGAGGCAAATATCAGCGTCTTTCTTACTGTGTAATTAATGTCGTGAATAATTTCAGCAGAATTTGGTCAGGAAGTCTTGAAAATAATATCAGGTGGAGATTGAATATCTTCTTAACTTGTCTGTGGCTGAGTGATTACAATTCCTTTCATCTTTCCTTATCGTTCGTTCATATTTGTCAAAAATGTAGTCATTTCAATAACTTTTCCCCAAGTCACTTTGACTTTCCAACATCCCCTGTGAGCTCAGATTTGGAGTCACCTTTCTTATAATGGAAGGATAGTAAGGTATGTGTGTAAGGTTCTGTAAGGTATGTGTGTTGGTGCTGTCCTCTAGGAAAGCAAAGTAAAATAACCACACAGGTGAGAGACTGAGAAAGACAAGAAACATCTGAGCGATGCAGTTCCTTTAAAATTATCAGGCCCAGCAAAGCATAGGAATGAGGCATCAGTCATGCCGCACTTCCCCACCTCGAGCTGAATAATCATCTCTTGAAACCGCCTGCTGTATGGACTCTAAACTGAGTGTCACCACCTAGCAATGCCATACTCTGAACACCATAACTCATACCCCATAGTTTAACAATGTATATAGCCAATACTGATGAATGTTATTTCTGTGAACCAATGAAAATTCTGAAAAACAACATTTGTAATCACCTCCTCTCCTGATTTGTCCTTTTTTCTTTAAAAACTCATGTCTGCCCTTTGTTCTCTGGAGCACTGCCCAAAGCAACTCGGAAGAGTTTCTCAGTCTGCAGTCCCCACCCTTGACCCAAATAAACTCTCTACCTATATTAATTTTCCTCAGTTTCTTTCTTTAGGTCGACACTGTGTTCTGACAAAGATTCTTTGCTTGGCCAGATTTTAGGCTCCTAAACCTTTTAGAACCTATCAGCGCACTTCCTTGGAAAATCCGGTTTTAGCAAAGAGCCCAGCTAAGTCAGTTTCACAAGAATCCCCCCCAACATTCACCCTTGATATCTGATCCCCATTGATATCTGATGAGGTTCCTCATCCTCCACCATCCCCCAGGTGAGGTCTGATCACCCTGGCCTGTCTTCAGCAAGAATCTTGTTAGGCCTGTCTAGTCAGAATCCCCCTTACCCTTGATGTTCCGTCTCAGTAGTTTTCCATCCACTGGTCCCCACTCTCCTCCTTGGCTATAAATTTCCACTTGCTCATGCTGTATTCACAATTGAACTCAATCTTCCTCCCCCACTCCAAAACCTCATTGCAGTTGTCACTGTACCTATAGCGAGGGCCTCAATAAAGTCTTCCTTACTGTGCTTCAGTAAGAAGCATTGAATAATCTTTTCTTTAGCAGTTCCTAACTTTTGTTTGACACACAGGATATTAATAGCATGTGGAACCAGGAAGATTTCAGTTACCCATGACTTGGTGATAATAACGTTCTTATTCTATCCCAGCTAGAATTTTCATTGTTTGGCCTCTGCTCAAAGATGGGAACATTTAAGAAATAAAACAACCTTTTAGCTCTTCATGTGTAAGCCTAACCTAAACCAAATTTAGTTTTCAGTTATAAAAAAAAGACATGCCATTTAAAAAATGTCAAACAACACAAAATGACTGAATTTTTACACTTCACTTTTAAAATGTGAATACCCTTAGAAACATCAGGATTGCTATTCCAGGCACACATACATAGAGGAGTGTTTATTTCACAAAGGCGGGTGTTGACTACTAGAAATAAGTCATATATTTGAGAATCATTAGGGCAAGCAGTGTCTCAAGAGGCCTGTGTTTAATGCTGGCTTTGTGACTAAGAGAAAATATCCCTTTCTTGTCTGCACCCCAAGGCTCTATTGCCTCATTTATAAAACATATAATGATTCCTCTAGGTAATTCTACTTGTGAGCATTAAATTCCACCCTGTATTTTTTCTCTTTGTTGTTTTAAGGAAATAAAATTTAGAAATTAAAAATTGAAAAGGCAGACTATGATATGGTACACTGGAAAGAGCCCAGCTTTCGGAGTCAGGGTATCGGGACGCTGCGGCTCTCATCCTGCAGCTCCTAATAGATCCGCTGTGTCTGTCTGGGCAATTCCCTCCACACTTCTGAATTTCTGTTTCCTTATCTGTAAAGGAAAGGTGGGGGGGACAGCGGTGGAGCAGGGCAGGCAGGATAGGCTTTGAATGGCTGATTCCCAAGATCTCTTCAAGCTTGAATATTCTGTGACTTTTATTATATAAGCCAAGGTGTTGTATAGATGCACTGGTAAGTTATGCTTCCCGCTGCAAGTAACAGGAAAACTGATTTACTATGACTTCATTTTTTTTTCCTAATCAAATCAAAAGATTTAGAGATAGGCAGTCCATTGGTTAAGTGGCTCAACAATGTCAGGGATAGCAATCTTTTTTTTTCTTCTTTTAAAAATAGCTTTAAAGAGGTATACTTGATATGGAATAAATGCCACATAAAGGGTGCGATTTGATAATTTGGCATTTGTATATGCCCATGAAACCAACCCAACAATCAAGATAGTGAACATGTCTATCACCCCCAAAAGTTTCTTGGCTCCCCTTTATAATCTCTCCCTCCTGTCTCTTCCTGTACTCCTCAGGTGACCATGGACCTGCTTTCTGTCACTATAGCCTGGTTCGAATTTTCTAGAATTTTCTACAGAGTAGTATGTACTCTTTTCTGTCTGGCTTCTTTCACTCAGCATAATTATTTTTAGATTGATCCATGTTGTAGTGTGTATCTATAGTTTCTTTCTTTTTATTACTAAAGAGTATTTCATTTATGGATATACTATGTTTTGTTTATCCACAAATGTTGCCCACTTATTGAAGGGCATTTAGGTTGTTTCCAGTTTTTGATTATTACAAATAAAGCTACTAAGAACATTTGTGTAAAAGTCTATGTATGGCCGTGCACAGTGGTTCATGCCTGTAATCTCAGCTCTTTGGGAGGCTAAGCTGGGTAGATCACATGAGGTCAAGAGTTTGAGACCAACCTGACAAAACCCCATCTCTGCTAAAAAATACAATTATTAGCTGGGCGTGGTTGCAGGCACCTGTAGTCCTAGCTACTCAGGAGGCTGAGGCAGGAGAACAGCTTGAACCTGGGAGGTGGAGGTTGCAGTGAGCCGAGATCCTGCCAGTCATTCCAGCCTGGGTGACAGAGCGAGACTCTGTCTCCAAATGAACAAAAACAAAAAAATGCTATGTATGAACTACATTTTCTTTCCTCTTAGGTAAATATCTAGGAGTAGGATGGCTGGGTCGTATGGTAAATAAATATTGAATTTGTTTTAATAAAACCCCAAATGTTTTCAGTGTGGTTCTACCATGTTACTTCCCTACCAGCAGTGTATGAAAGTTCCAGTTCTTGTACCTCCTTGCCAGCACTTGGTATGGTGGTTAAAAAAGAAAGCTTTTAGCCATTCTAAAAGTTGTATAGTGTATCTCATCATGGATTTTTGTTTTTGTTGTTGTTGTTGTTGTTTGGTTTTGGGTTGTTTTGAGACAGAATCTTGCTCTGTCGCCCAGGCTGGAGTGCAGTGGCGTGATCTCTGCTCACTGCAACCTCCGACTGCCGGGTTCAAGAGATGCTCCTGTCTCAGCCTCCCGAGTAGCTGGGACTACAGGCCTACACCATCATACCTGGCTAATTTTTGTATTTTTAGTAGAGACGGGGTTTCACCATGTTGACCAGGCTGGCCTTGAACTGCCAACCTCATGTGATCCGCCCACCTCTGCCTCCCAAAGTGCTGGGATTACAGGCATAAGCCACTGTGCCCAGTGGATTGTGTTTTAATTTGCATTTCCTTAATGATGTTGAGATTCTCTTTATGTGCTTATTTCAGTACATTTTCTTGGTAAGGTGACTGTCCAAAATTTTGCCCACTTCTTTATTGAGTTGTTTGTTTTCCTATTATCAGGTTTTGAGAGTTATATATTATTTTTACCAGATGTATGACTTGCAAATATTATCTCCCAGTATGAGGCTTATCTATTCATTCTCTTGACTGTGTCCTTCAAAAACACAGTTTTTAATTTTGATGAAATTCAGCGTATCAATTATTTCTTTTATGCATCATGCTTTTAGAGATATATCTAAGAAATCTTTGTGACCCAGAGTTACAAATGTTTTCTATATCTTCTAGAATTTTGTAGTTTTAGATTTTACATTTATATCTATGATCCATTTTGAATTAAATTTCATAGATAGTGTGAGGTATGGACCAGACTTCATGGTTTTTTTTCTACATGGATGTTCAATCTATCATTCTAGCATCTAGTTTGTTTAGAAAACTGTCTTCCTCAACTGAATTGCTTTTGCAATTTTGTGAAAGATCAGTTGTCAATATATGTGTGAGTTTATTTCTGGTCTCTCTGTTCTATTTATTTGTCTAGCTTTGTCAGTATTATCCTGTCTTGGTTATTGTAGCTTTATCATAAGTCTTGAAATCCAGTAATGTAAGTCCTACATTATTTTTTTCCTAAAGATGGCTAGCTATTCTTGGTCCTTTGCGTTACAATGTGAATTTTTAAATTAACTTGTCAATTTCCACAAAAAAAAGCCTCTTGGGATTTTGGTTTGGATTATATCAAATCTATAGACTGGGGAGGAATGACATTGTAACAATATTAAGTTTTTAGATTCATGAAAACATTTTACCTGTTCATTTATGTTTTTAAATTTTCTTGCAATAATGTTTGCAATATGCAGACATTAAAGTTTTTTTGTTAGATTTATACTTAGGTATTTCATGTATTTTATGCTATTGTAATTTGTATTTTTTAATGTCAATACCTGATAGTTCTGTGCTAGTGAATAGAAATACAATTGATTTTTTAATGTTGTACAAACATCCTACAACATTGCCAAACTCACTTATTCATTATAATAGCTTTTTTTTGTAGATTCCACTGGATTTTCTGCAGTTTATGCTGTCTATGAATAGACAATTATACTTCTTTCTTGCCAATCTGGATGCTTCGTATTTCTTTTTCTTCCCTGATTGCCCTAACTAGCACCTCAAGGACGATATTGAGTAGAAGCGTTGAGTAGTCATCTGTGTCTTGTTCCTGAACTTAGAAGGAAAGCATTCAGTCTTTCATCTTTAGGTATGTTGTTAACTACATTTTGGTAAACGCCTTTTATCAGGTTATGGAAGAGTCTTCCTATTTCCAGTTTGCTAAGAGTTAGTATCAGGATTAATGCTGAATTTGTTAAGTGCTTTTTCTGCGTCTATTGAGATGATCGTATGGAGTTGGTTTTTAGTTTGTTTATATGGAGAAATACATTGATAGATTTTTCAATGTTTAACCAACTTTGTATTCCTATTATCTGTTTAGAATTTTTGCATCTATATTAATATGGGACATTAGGCTATAGATTTCTTATAATATTTTGGTTTAATTTTCATATGAGTAATAGTGGCCTCATAGAATGAGTTGGGAAGTATTTTCCTCATTTTCAATTTCTTAGGAAGAGATTCTATAGTATTAGTATTATTTCTTCCTTAAATGTTTGGTAGATTTTATGAGTGAAGCCATCTGGACCTTGAGTTTTATTTATTGGAACACATTTAATGACAAATTCAATTTCTTTAATCAATATAGGGCTATTCAGGTTGTCTGTGTCTTTCTGAGTAAACTTTGGCAATTTGTATAATTCAAGGTATTTTTTTCCATTTCATCTCAGCTATCAATTTTATTGGCATACAATTGTTCATAATATTCCATTATCCTTTTAATATTTGTAGAATCTGTATCCTTTTAAAATTTGTAGAATCTACATGTAGAATCATGTAGAAATGATATCACTTGTATAATTTCTGACATTGGCAATTTATATCTCCTTCCTTCCTTCCTTCCTTCCTTCCTTCCTTTCTTCCTTCTTCCTTCTTCCTTCCTTCTTTTTTTTTTTGAAATAGAGTCTTTCTCTGTCGCCCAGGCTGGAGTGCAGTGGTGTGATCTCGGCTCACTGCAACCTCCGTCTCCCAGGTTCAAGTGATTCTCCTGCCTTAGCCTCCCGAGTAGCTGGGATTACAGGTACACACCACCACACCCAGCTAATTTTTGTATTTTTAGTAGAGATGGGGTTTCACTATGTTGGCCAGGCTGGTGTCAAACTCCTGATCTCAGATGATCTGCGCACCTTGGCCTTCCAAAGTGCTGGGATTACAGGCGTGAGCCACTGCGCCTGGCCTCTTTTTTTGTTTGTTTGTTTGTTTGTTTGTTTGTTTTTGAGACAGGGTCTCACTCTGTCACCCAGGATGGAGTGCAGTGGCATGATCACGACTCACTGCAACCTTGACCTCCTGGGCTCAAAAGATCCTCCCACCTCTCAGCCTCCTGAGCAGCTGGGACTACAGGCACTTGCCACCATGCCTGGCTAATTTTTTGTATTTTTTGTAGAGATGGGGTTTTGCCATGTTGCCTAGGCTGGTCTGGAACTCCTGGGCTCAAGCAATCTGCCCACCTCAGCCTCCCAAAGTGCTGGGCTACAGGCATGAGCCACTGCGCCCAGCATCTTTTTTTTTTTTTTTCCTGATAAGATTTTTCAATTATATTGATCTTCCAAAAAGCTGTTTTTTTGTTTCATTGATCTTCTCTATTTTTCTTCTGTTTTCTACTTTATTGACTTCTACTGTAGGGGCCAAGGGAAAACTCCCTCTTGTTTTAGTTTCCCCTTCATCCTCTGAAGGTTCACTGAAAATCAACTGACAAAAGGCATATTAATGGGAGAAAAACCATACAGATTTATTAACGTATACAGTAGTCATACAAATATAAGAACTCAAATGGCCAGATGGTTGGCACTTTTATACCATCCTGAGATTACAAAAAGAATAGGGGCTTAAAGCATGGCGAAACAGGTTATGGTGGCCAGACAGGTTACAGGAGAGAGAAGAGGAAAGCCCTGGCTAGCAAGGGCAGTCTTACTAGGCAGATGAAACCTCAGGGATAGCAGCCCTCACAAAGAAGAGATGGTAGCCAGTGGGAAATGTTCCCATCAGACTTTAGAAAGTTTCAGACTCTCATTAATATTTCCTAGATCTGGACAAGGGGCCTTCAGAGAAAGCCTGTTTGCATCTGTCATTTACTTCCTCTACAAATGCAAATCACCCCCCACAAAAGATAGCTCTGCAAGGCTACTTCTGCTTGCACGTCCTCAGACTAGCCATTTCAAAATATGTTGAAGTCTATTTTGGGGTAAAATATTTTGGTTTCTTTCACTAATCCGATCTTTATTATTTCCTTTCTTTTGCTGACTTTGGGTTTTATTGGCTTTTTTTCTGTGTTTTGTTTGGTTTTGTTTTGTTTTTGAGTCTTGCTCTGTCTCCCAGGCTGGAGTGCAGTGGCATGGTCTCGGCTCACTGCAACCTCCACCCCCCGGGTTCAAACAACTCTCCTGCCTCAGCCTCCAGAGTAGCTGGGATTACAGGTGCACACCACCATGCCTGGCTAATTTTTGTATTTTTACTAGAGATGCAGTTTTGCCAAGTTGGCCAGGCTCGACTTGAACTCCTGGCCTCAAGCAATCCACCCATCTTGGCCTCTGAAAGTGCTGGGATTACAGGCGTGAGCCACCACGCCCAGCCTTTTGTTGTTGTTTTGTTTTGTTTTGTTTTAAGATGGATGTTAAGACCATTGATTTGAGACCATTGATTTTAAGATTTTTCTTCTTTGCTAATTTAGATGTTTAGTGCTATGGTTTTCCCCTTAAGCACTGTTTAAGTGGCATTTCATAAAATGTATTATGTTTTTTTCTTCTTACTTTTTTTTTAAGTTCAAACCACTCTGTAATTTTCCTTTTTTGACTTCTTTGATCATAGTTAGTTTCCAAATATTTGGAGATTTTTCAGAGATCTTTCTGTTATTAACTTTTATTTTAATTCCATTGTGGTCAGGCAACATCCCATAATCCATTTGGGTGGTTCCTTTCCTGGTCTTAGGTGGTTTCCTCACATGCATGTGGTGATCAGTACTTGGCTGAAGCTCAAGGAGGGCCCTCTGCAGATCTCTGGATTGCTGGCCGTGCACAGCAATCTCTTCTGTGGTACTCTGGCCTGCAAGATTTAGCGGCATTGTTCTCAGTGGCTTGGCTCTACCATCTCAACTTAGTCTGCTGGCCTCTGCCTGGATTCCGCCTCCTCCACAGCCTGAAAACTCTTTCAAGGCGGTAATCCAGAGCAATCATAGGGCTCACCTTCCCCACCCCCATACCCCAGCCCTTTTGTATCTCTATTCTTCTTGTCTGATGTCCCAATGTCTTAAAAAATCTGTCATTTCATATATTTTGTCATCTTTTATGTTCACTTCAAGCAGAAGGGTAAATCTAGTCTCACTTTGGCCAGAAACAGAAGTCCCTGAGTGGGCTAGCATCTTAATCCTTCTCTTGAAACTTTCCCTCATGCTTAGGGCCTAGTAATCCCAAAATGGGTGCTCTATCACTAAGCATTATATTTACATTTAATGCAGATTTAATGCTAATCATCCTTGTCCATGTCATTATAAATGCAAAATCTTTTCCAAAAAGTTACCCAACAAACTTACTTATATAGCTCATTGGCCACAATGAGGTTACCTGGCCATCCTTATCTGCAAGGAAGTCTGGGAAAACAGGAAACAGTGTTGTCATCATTGGTTTATGTTTAAGTGTGATTTAACACTGACATATTGCCATCCCAAAAGAACTAGAGAAGGAGGGGGTGGGGGATACAGGATACTGGAGCTCTGTAACCGAGGCAACCAACCAGGTCCTCTTCACAAAGTAACACCAGCTTATCTCTCCAGTTAGGTCTTTTTGCCTTGGGTACAGTCCACCCAGGCTTTTCTGACAATTGGCTGCTTTCCAACCTTTCTATATTTAATAAGGATTTCTGTGTCCTGAAGGCTGGGGATAACATTCTAACACCCTCTAGAAGTTACTTCTCACCTTCAGGGAGATCTTTGAATCTCTAAAATATCAGACCAAAAAGAAATCATCAATTAAACTACTAATCGTTTAAGCCTCTGTATTTAAATTTTCTGTTATTTGCTTTTAACTAAAGTTAAAAGAGCAAGTGGACATAGAATCCAAGTGAATTCTACTCCACTAACTTTAAAGGTCAACTCAGTAAAGTACCTCTAAGGGTCCATTGCTTTATTTATTCTGCCTGGTTCACTCAGAGGTGTTTGGGGAAAATAAAGATCCAGTTGTTTCTAGTATTCTTCCTAGCAGTTATGGCCGAGAAGTGTGAAGTTTCACGTAGATTGATGGAGCAGTTCAAAAACTGTAAGCCTAACTTCTAGACCCAAGGAGGCATTTTCTCTGGCCAGAGAAGGATCATTCTGTGCAAGTGGTTGGAGTTTAAGTTTGGGTCACTGGCAGAGTCTCTAGGCACTTAGGTGTTAACTTTACAGTAGAGGAAAAAGCAATGATTTTTACACCAACATTTCAAGTCCTAAGATTAACTTTAGAGGTGTCAGGAAAAGGGGAAAGTAGTTCTTCACCTAGTAAAGACAAACGACCTACTTTTTAATTTAGTCATGTAAAAATACATTATGTGAAGAAAATCAAATATTCTCTCTTCCCTGGATACTGAGACTAATTCTCCATGAGACTTTGTTTCATGAAACAATTGAATAAATTCTCAGAAGAATGAACTGCTGAGGCAAATGTGGCTTGAGAAAGATTCTTAAGTCTGTACCCAAACCTCTCCTAAGGTTTAGGTGACTAGACAGTCTAAAGATGGGTTGGCTGTGGAAGAGTATTAGAGGAGAGAGGACTAGCTTGTAAGATAGTATCTGGCTGGAAGAGAGGTAGGATGAGATCCGAGAAGAATTGACAGGCACTCCATTGGGCATTTCTTATATTAGTAAGAATGGGCTAAGTTATGCCGCAGTAACAAACAAGCCCCAAATCTCAAAGATTTAACAAAATAAAAGTTTATTTCCATCTCAGGCAATGTCTTTTGTGGGTCAAGGCAACTCTCTAGGGCAGTTGTCCTCTGTGTGGTACCTGAGATATCCAGGCTGGTTCAATCCTTTGGGTCTTCCATCTCAGCATACAATCTTCTCCATGGTTGCCTAAGTTGGGGAAGAAAGAGTTAGGAGAATCACACAGTCTCGCCTGGAAATGATGTGTGTCATTACACTGGCCATGATAACTAGTTACATGGCCCTATCCAACTGCAAAGAAACTGAGAAGTACAGTCTTTCATATGCCTAGGATAGGAGAAGGAACAGATATTGGTAAATATAGTGATATTGAACATACTACTTTAATTTACAAGTCTTGTCTTGAAGAAGAATTCTGTACCAAGTTGTCCCTGAGTTCAGAATGTCTTTCCAGAAGGGGTTCAGGGGCAATCTTGTGGCTAAAAGAGGTGTGAAAGGGACTTATTTTTCAGCTGCATTTACATATCAAGAAATAAGATATTATTTCTTTAGATTGAATGTTTATTTCAGGCAGCTTTGGGGGATGCTAGTGGAGGCTATGTAGAAGTGAGCAAAATACTCCAATCCCACCTCCTTCCCCTTCCCTGCCTTGGCACTTACAGTGTCAGAGTTTCTTTATAAGTGCTGTAAGTGTGATACAGTGAGCAATTGCACATTTGGTACCAGCCAAAACCCCAAATGGGCAGGCCACCAATGGGCTACTGGTGGCAGGGAGGCCTGGGAAGCAGTGGCAGGCTCCCTACAACATGGTACCTCAGTCTGTGCTGATATCTTTTTTCCAATTTGTTTCCTGTAAACATCAGCAACTTTCACACCTTGCATCACAGTAATGTGTCTTCTCAGAAAAAGCAAGCAGAAAAGCAAAATCAGTAAGATTATTGCTGTAACTCTTGGAATTTATCTCCTATTATGATTAAGACTGTGCATTTGTGTCTGAAAGAACAAGAAAGTGAAGAGTAAGTATGCATGCAGTTTTATCAGTGGGAATGTGTCTGCTAAGCATTTACCTCAATAAATGAGCTGGGAGGAGGGCAGACAGGAAGACATGCAGTCAAATGATTCACATCCCTTTGACACTAGAAGTTTCTGATCAGTCTAGGGAATCAGAAATCATACTCTATAAGGGACAGAGATTGTGAGAGTTTTATCATCTAAAACAGTCACATTGGCCCTTTGGGTGGCATTGACAGTCATTTTCCAATCTGCCAAATATGGTAACCCGATGCAGGCATCGTGCTTTATGTCATCTCAAGGCTCAGTCTGTGTTGCACACCAAACTAGTATTTGATGAGTCTGTCTAATGGAAACTAACAGCAAATACATTTGTCTTTAGTGGTCCCGATGGCAGTCCCCAGATGTGCAGAGCGTTCTTCCCGCTCTCTGCTAACTCGGGACACCTCTGGTTATGATGCCCAATCTTGAGAATTCCTCTCCAAATCATCCTGTCTTTGTTTTATTCCCTTAGCTGATTCTCTTTATTCTGAAAGCTACTGTGGTTAGTAGATAATAATTAACAAGTTTTCTATCTTATCAATTAATTATTCAAATCAATTTATTATAATTCTTCAAATGTGTCAATCCAGCCATTTATCTCTGTTTTCCCCTCTATTCAGAAAATATTTTTCGAACAAAATACTGTATGTAAAGTATGCCGTTGGTGACATGGAGGATTTGGGGGGAAAGGGAGTGGTCAAATAGAGCTAGTAAATATACCTAAGCTTCTGGGCAGGACACCAACAGCAACCACTCCAGGAGGCGACATTTAAGCAGAGATTGGAATGACAAGAAAAAGCTGGTCACACCAAATAGAGAGGAAGAGTGAGCTTGGCAAGTCTAGGACCTAGAAGAAGGTCAATAGGCCTGCACTGTAGGGGGTGAAGCTCTAGAGAGAGTGGTATCAGAGACCAATCACACAGAACTTTGTCAGCCCAGAAAGGCTTTCAAAAGACATTGGTGGTTTTAAATATGATTGAATTCTGGATTTTTCTGATGTGAGCCCATCTCTGGCCTAAAGTTGCCTTCCATTTATAGTGTGATACTAGTGTTAAACGAAAATTATAGGAGGCCATTTTTTAGGCTGAGCTCTAGCACTAGGCCACAACAGACCAGTCCAAACCAAAATGAAGTCACTCATGCTAAATGCCACGTAATCAAACTGAAACTTTAAGGAAATAGATACGTCCCCACAGCCCTATATTTGCTGAAAACAGGAGAGATTCCAGTCTACCTGAGTTGGCATAATAAGGAAATTCCCTCTGTTTAACCCTTATCAAAAAAGTAACCTGAAGTCGACCAATCACATTTTTTTCTTGTTCTGTTTTCTTGTCCCCACCTTGCAAAACCCACCATTCTGCCATTGCCCGGAGTGGGGGTGGCGGTGGGAATGGGGGACTCTGATTCTATTCTTTTAGAATGAAAGCCACCCCATTCATGAATTACAAACAAAAGCCAAATTCAGTCTATAACTAAATTTGTTGGAATTTTGTCTGACACCAGTTTTTCCATTTAAGATCATAATATTAAGTGTCCTTTTAAAGTAAATGCATTTAAGGAAACAGAGCAAGGCCTTATAAAAATATTAAGTAAATAATACAGAGATAGCTGAACCATAAAGGTAGAAACACTGCCCTCAGGCAGAGCAAAATGAAAGAATCTTTTGGGGTCCAAAACTGCTTAGGAGATCAGATGCCCAGTGTTTTGCAAGGATTTGAGAAGCCAACAAGGTATAGAAGAAGGCAGATGGTGTTCTGAAAGACCCCAGGTATCTACATAGAGTTAACACAGAATATTCCTTATGCCCTGGGTCACCTGACTGATGGCCAGGAAGCATCAAGGCTTCTTGTATCTTCCACACACACCATTTAGAATGCTGGTTATTGTCTCTTTGTAACTCTGCATTTTAATTTACCTTTTAAGTTGCTCTTGATAATTATTTTAAACAGATTTCCCCAGAATAAAATATTAGGGGATAGGGAGAAGGGGATGCACAGTGTAATTTATTCTCAGCCTTATACCCTGTTAAGAATGGCCTCAAGATTACAGAAGCATAACTCTGACAATTTAATATCCACTGACACACAGAACTAAAATGCCAACAATTACATTTGTTTAAATGCCAAGTTTTCCTTAAGATTTATTTAAAAATCTACATTTCTGAAAATATCTGCACTTCTGAAATCAGATTCAGTCTCACAACATATGTTAAAGAAGAAAAAAACCTTATCAGGATGTACAGAAACCTGATTTTTTAAAATGTGCCTTGAAGTTATTATATAAATGTAAAAGAAGTAAGACTCTCAATCTCATTGTTAAAATGAGTCATAGCATTTGGTATTCCTATCATGCATGCAATAGAAAAGTGCTAATAATGCTTTTCTGACTTGACACCAATCTTACAAGTATACAGGTAAGGACACAGATGTCAATACATTAGTATCAAGGTACTGAATTATTAAGACAACTGTCTCAGTCTGTTCCTGCTGCTATAACAAAATACCTTAAACTGGGTAACTTATAAATTATAGAAATTTATTTCTCACAGTTCCTAGAGGCTGGGAAGTCCAAGATCAAGACACCAGCAGATTCAGTGTCTAGTGAGGCCTGCTCTGTGCTTCGTGGGTGCCACCCTGCTGCTGTGTCTTCGTATGGCAGAAGGAGCAAAAAGGGTCAAACTCCCTCCAGCCCTTTCGTAAGGACACTAATGTCATTCATGAGGGGAGAGCCCCCATGACCTAATTACCTGCCAAAGGCCCCACACTTAGTACCATCATTTTATGGTTAGGTTTCAATATATGAATTTTCAAGGGACACAGACATTCAAACCATAACAACAGCCAATCAGACTTGCAGGTTTCTAAAGTCTTTAGACTCTTGCAAGATTCCTTATTCAAATCATGCCTTCAAGGTCCCATTACAATTCAAATCATGCCTTCAAGGTCCTGTTACAATTATATGCCTTCATACAAGTCTTCATGTTGCACAGGACAACAAGAATAAAGGTTCTTGCAAGGTTTTACATTCTAATTCCTTGTCAATACTGATTCTGTTAACTGATCTATGACATAGATGATCCGCTCCCACTGAAGCTTCAGGGGAAAGAGACACCTTCGTCTTTTTATGAGCCTCTTTTTGTTCATTATGATATTTTGCATTTTTAAAGCCATATGCCAGAATTTCATCAGTTAGCTTTCAAAACAAGAGTCAGGCCTGTAGAGCCCAATTTTATTTTCTCCAGAAGATTTTATTGTCTCTAAAAATAGGGACAGGGATAAAAAGAATTTTACCGGAATACAATTAAATAGAAGTGTAGCAGGACGAGCCACAGCCAAAACTCCTCAGACACCAAGTTAAAGAAGGAAGGGGTTTATTCGGCTGGGGGCATCAGCGAGACTCCTGTCTCAAGAGCTGAGCTCCCTGAGTGAGCAATTCCTGTCCCTTTTCAGGGCTCACAACTCTAAGGGGGTGCGCGTGAGAGGGTCGTGATCGATTGAGCAAGCAGGGGGTATGTGACTGGGGGCTGCATGCACCAGTAATTAGAACAAACAGGATAGGGATTTTCACAGTGCTTTTCTATACAATGTCTGTAATCTATAAATAACATAACCAATTAGGTCAGGGGTTGATCTTTAACTACCAGGCCCAGGGTGTGGCACCAGGCTGTCTGCTTGTGGATTTCATTTCTGCCTTTTAGTTTTTACTTTTTCTTTCTTTGGAGGCAGAAATTGGGCATAAGACAATATGAGGGGTGGTCTCCTCCCTTAGAAGTATATAGCATCAATCATTCATAGTACTGGTAGCACAGGTGCAAAAGACCCCAGAAGCACAAGAACTGGTTAAGCGAATCAGGGAGCCAGTGTGTTGTGGAACAAAAAGTGATTCAAAGGAATCTTTAGACTGAATGTGAATAGATTTAAACTCAAACCTTGTTTATAGTACAAAAGAAAAAAATTTGAATTTGTGTATTTGTGTGCATATACTATTGACACTTACTAAGACAAAAAGGTTCATTTAATATAGTTTTCTTTTTTCTCAAAAAGTTGTTATGAAACCAATAATGTATCTTCAATTGAGGGAATCTCAGAACTAAAGGAATGTGGCACTTCTGTTGTCAAGGAACTATGTGTTAACATGCTGGTCCTGGCTCTGAAAATGTGTTGCCACCTCTCAAGTTAGACAAGGGAAAATAAATCAATATGGCCTGATGAAATGGCAGAACATAGAAATAGTTACCATAAACACTAAGTCAACTCATTGACTTTGTTAGAATTGTCTCAGGGCAAGGCATTGACTTTCTGATAATTTTTTATTAAAAGAATATTCTTCAAGTAAAATACTGCACTGTAGAATCTTTGAGTGTAAAAGGGCTAAGGACGATTCTCTTTCTAATTCAGGTGTCCTCTCTATATAAAGCTCCTGAGGATTGTGATAAAGTCTACAGAGACATTAGTTGTTTTTAAGTTTCTTAATAGAATATGTAGGGCAGGTTGCATTTCAGTTCAGAAAAAAATAACTAAGGTCCAAGCCCTCTAGATTGGTTTTGATTAGGTTGACTGAGTCACAAAGATCTAAAATAAAAGCAGTTTAAAGAAGGCAAATATTTATTCCTATATTGTTCTGGCAGTTTGGTTCCATGAAGCCCTCAGAGACTCAAATTCCTTCCAACACAGAGTTTCACCATCTTCTAGGTATAGTCCTTTTCCTTACGGCAAAAAAAAAAAAAAAAAAAAAAAGTAGTTAGAGCTCCAGCTGTCATATCTGCATTCCAGGTGGCATAAGACAGGCAAAGAAGAAATGAGCAAAGTGCACATTGTAGTAGCTGTTGCTTAAAGAGCATTCCCAGAAGCTGCCAAAAGATATTTCAAGATATATACATTGACCGGGATTTAGTCACGTGGTTATGCCGAGTTGCAAGGGACCAAGCAATACTTTTATTCTGGGGGACTAGAATCCAGCTAAAAATTGGAGCTCTGTTAACATGGAAGAAGAGAAGGATGGATAGTGAAGGAAAAACCACATTCTCTGCAAACTTCTTAGCTAGCTCTATTAAAACTCGTGGTTGTTTGATAATTTTAAAAGTCAATTAAAGCAGGGAATCACAAGAAAATACATATTAATGATATTTACCTTAAATATTCCTTTTAACTTCTAACATATCAGAGTACGTTCATTCATCACTTTCTTTGCGTATGAGGCTGCTATTTGGAGTCTTGCATTCTCTAAGTGGACATCATTTTAGCTTCCTTAAAGAGAAGCAGGAACTTAGAGAATCTTAAACACTCTAAGGAGTATTTAAGGTGTTTCTACAATCCCCCAAATCTATAGTTATTTCTTCTACACCTAATTCTATGGGATCTTTTTAATTATTTTGATATGAGGTCTTTTTGTTGTTGTTGAATTTGTTTTTGTCTTTTTTAAACAATTAGCTTCCATAAAAACAGCTCCCTTTCACACTCACATTTTTCCCAATTAAGTGATATTTCTAACATGGATGTTAAAATGGAACATTTCCATTATCTCAATTTTTTTTTTTTTTTTTTTGAGACAGATTCTCACTCTGTCATCCAGGCTGGAGTGCAGTGACGTGATCTCGGCTCACTGCAACCACCACCTCCCGGATTTAAGCAATTCTCCTGCATCAGCCTCCCAAGTAGTTGGGATTACAGGTCCCCACGACCACGCCCAGCTAATTTTTGTATTTTTAGTAGAGACGGGGTTTCACCGTGTTGGCCAGGTTTGTCTCAAACTCTTGACCTCAGGTGATCCACCCACCTTGGCCTCCCAAAGTGCTGGGATTACAGGCATGAGTCACAGCACCCGGCCTCCATTATCTCAATTCTGACTGACGCCCACAAACTAAGCACAAAGTTTATTAAGCACCCACACATTCTGAAGAGAGGACCCAGATTATCCTTACAGAACTTGCTAAGGAATATGACCAAAAATTTCCAACATTGTTTAGCTTGCCACCAACTCCCAGGCCACATAAGAGATAAGGAAGAGCAATGAAAAAGGCTGATAAAAGGAATTTCTTTGAAGTTGGGGTCAGGGAGATCTTTACATGAATTGCCAGAAGAGCATAATATGTATCCTTAGAGTTGAAGGTCACCAGGACTAGAAGCTGGATTGTACCTAGAAAGGTTTAAAGGTAAGAAGCTTCCTCTGGCTGCAGAGGAGGAGAGAGTAGTACAGTAAGAACACCATTGTACTTCCAGCAATGTTGGGCAAGGATGTGTATTTCCCACGGGCCAGTGTGGACACTGAAGACAGCTGGGCTTGATCATTTTGAAAGGACTCTGTTCAAGAGATCTACCTGCCAGGGCAATGTACTCATCAGAATTTAAGAGCTCAGGGGATGGCCGGACGTGGTGTCTCACACCTGTAATCCCAGCACTTTGGGAAGCCGAGGCCAGTGGGTCACATGAGGTCAGGAGTTCGAGACCAGCCTGACCAACATGTTGAAACCTCATCTCTACCAAAAATACAAAATTAGCGGGGCGTGGTGGCACATGCCTGTAATCCCAGCAACTTGGGAGGCTGAGGCAGAAGAATCTCTTGAACTTGGGAGGTGGAGGTTGTGGTGAGCTGAGATCGCACCATTGTACTCCAGCCTGGGCAACAAGAGTGAGACTCCATCTCAAAAAAAAAAAAAAGCACTGAGAGGAGAGGAGAGTTACAACAGCCAACCAGGGGGGGCATTTCCTGAATGGAGGAATGGTGAAGGGGAAGATCCATGTAGTGTTAGTGATGGCGGGTGGATTCTGAAGGACCCACAAAAGTGCCCCACAAGAGAAAGCGCAAACTTCAGGGCATGTGCCACTCAGGGGCACTGGTGCCACATTATAAAGTCACTCGTCACATATGTTCCTTTTCTCTTTTGCTGCCCACTTTCATCCCTGAATATCTGGACACAGCAGTGCCTGGGGGAGGAAGCATTAGGAGTAGGATGAAGGGATAGCAAAGAGCCAACCAGGCCCCCAGTGGGATTCTGAGCCTGAGTCAGGCCCAACCTGGAGGAGAAGGCGAAGCTTTCATATTAAACTGGATGGCACCTTTTAACAACTAAAAGTGGGGCCATTTATTAAGATCTGAAATTGAATGGAAATGCTATGGGATCTGCTGGAGAGATCACCCAATGGCAGGATGGAAAATTCAAGGCAGCACGTTTCGGAAAGAATAAAGTTGATTTTTTAAAAAGTTTGCATACTTCCAACTTCTTTCTCAATACATTAGGTACATATTTAATGAAATTACATAATTTTAAGATGATACAACAGGCACAAACAGGTTTGGAAACAGACTTAATTTATTCCTGGTAAGTATACCATTAAATAAGTGGGAAAAGAACGGCTCACATGTTGTAGAGAGAGGCAAGGACATTCATCAACCTAGTTAACAGAGAGAAGAGATAGCATCTAGTGAATACCTTAAATAGAGGCCTGTGAATATTACCATTTCCTTCTTTGAACACCTATCTTTATAAGAATAAAACCCACTTAGGGGTGATACATGAAAAAAAATCCAGCATATAAATGAATACAATGAAATTACTTTAAAAAGGACTTAAGAGATCATGTCAAGTATTAGAGTTGGATAATAACTGAATAGCTCTCATTTATCCTCTTCTTTTGTATAGTTGAAATTTCCCCTGTAACCAAACACAGGTCCAGTTGATCGCTGCTTACAGAGTTCAATTAATAAGATTGAGGTCTGCTAAAAAGTGCCTTTATTCCAGAGCTTAGCTGAGGGGAAGAGTTACAGGCTCCTGCCTTAAGGGTATGCTTCCACTTTCAGGCCAGAAAGCAGAGGATTTAAAGGAGAACCTGGCATGGATGGCACAGAGGGGAGGAGACAAGGAAGTGACTTATTGGATGTCTTATCTAATAGGTAGTCTGGCTGGCACCATCGCAGGCAGAGCTAGGTAGCAGACTGACCATAGGCCCCTGGCAATCTGGTTAGGGAGAGTCCCCTTGGAACAGAATTTATGTTGTAAATTAGCTGTTGCCTCGAGGCTGTCTTCTGGTGGGGAAGAATCCTAAAGGGTACCTGGTTCGGTTCAACATTTGGTTCTTAGAATTTCTAAGCAAACATAGAGTTAGATAAGCTGGCAGTGCAGGGAGTACCTGGTGGAGAGAAGGTAAAGGTTATAGTTGCATTTCTGGAGAGTTAAGTGAAAGGTTAACACACAGGGAAAAAGAGAAAAGGTAAAAGATAATTTTTAGGAAAATGGGGTACTTGGTTACACCCGTAATAAGATTTTCTTTTAAAAAAAGAAGTTATCTATTGCAATCATTATCAACTCCTCTCGGCTCACTGAGTCCTTTAAGAATTTGATGTCAGCTCTGGGCCCTCTCCATAGAAAATTTTAGATAGGCCTACTCATGAAAATCTTGCATACGGCTTCAGGGAATTCATGAAATTCTTGAAGGTCATCCAGAGATCCCACAAGAATCCCTGTTTTCTAGTCCATCCACTTTAGTTCCCAATGAGGAAACTAAGTTCCTGGAGGTGAGATGATTTGCCTAAGGTGATGGGAGGAGTCAGTGGCCCCAGAGCTGCTGTCTGCCTCTGTCATCGACATTTATATTATCCTCTCAAATCGGAGAGGAGGGGACATCCCAGAATGCAGCACAGTGCCATCAGGGAGGAACCTCTCTACAGGGACAATCAAGTGTTTTATCCATCTAACCTTCTGGATTTTCTGATTTCTTTAAATGAAGCCTTCATTCACCTAGTCACCCAAGTGTGAAGCCCCATTTTCCCCTTCTTGTTCCTCACCCTCCATATCCAGTCATCAAATCCTGTGACTCCCACTCTGTGTGGCCTCTCACCTCTGGCCCCTCCTTGCCTTTCCTCCCCATCCTCACAGCTCTGCCTGCACTGTGGCAACTACCTTCTAATTAGCCTCCTTCTCCCATGTCTCAGGCCTCAGCCCATCCATATAGACCTACCACATTAATCTCTCAAAGCATGCCTCTTACCCATGCTTCTGCCTCGAAAACCTCATGATGCATTTCCCAAATGAGGCCACTGAGGCCCAGAGCAATGACATATCTAAGCCAAGCCTACACAGCTAGGAAATAGAACCCCCACTGGAACCCTGGAAATTCAGGCCTCTCATTTTAAATTCAATGCCCTCAAAGGGTAGACTCTAGATAGGCAGCATCAGAACCAACAGGGCAGTTTAGCAAAAATGCAATTTCCCAGGCCCCTTGCCAGATGACTCAATCAGAATCTCCAGAGAATCTGTATTTTCAGCAAGCTCTGAAGGTAATTCTAAGAATCAAGTTTGGGAACTACTTCCTGATTCATTGATTATCTAATACTGCACATATTAGTAAGATTTGGTTTAGACATTCTTGCTACTTTGGTTTACTTGTATACATCATTTCTCAAAATAAATAGTCTGCTTTGTGGCTGTAAACCCTGAAAACCAAAGTGGCTGGTGTTTCTCTGGAAGGTTGGTAGCATGGACTAGGCTGCATGACAATATTTATTCTTCATCCAATTATACTTAGCAAGAAAATAAAGCTATAACTAATGTTTCAGCATTACCTCTGCAGAGTTGCTGAATCCACAACTGAATCATAAGATTTGTCCCTTACTATAATTCTCCCCATGAATCAGTGTAAACATCCCTGAATCTCTTTCTGCTGAGGTTTTTATATGCTAGAGTCATGTTTCCTTTTCTCCAATTTCAGACCCTTCAAACAAAGGGCAAAATCAAGAATAATATGCACCAAACACTTATAATGGTTATTTCTAGGATGTGCAGCCTATATTTGTTTATCATTTGAATTTTTTTTAACAGCAAGCTTGTGTTCCGTTTAACACCTAAAAAGAAGTGGTTTTTTTTCTTATTTTTTATTTATTTATTGTTTTGAGATAGAGTCTTGCTCTGTCGCCAAGACTGGAGTGCAGTAGTGCAATCTCAGCCCACTGCAACTTCTGCCTCCCGGGTTTTTGCCTCAGCCTCCCAAGTAGCTGGGCCTACAGGCATGCACCACCATGCCTGGGTAATTTTTGTATTTTTAGTAAAGACAGGGTTTCACCATGTTGGCCAAACTGGTCTTGAACTGCTGACCTCAGGTGATCCACCCACCTCCGCCTCCCAAAGTGCTGGGATAACAGGGGTGAGCCACCACGCCCGGCTATAAAGAAGTTTTTAAAACTCCAATTGGAAAGATAGAATTGACACCGGGCGCGGTGGCTCACGCTTGTAATCCCAGCACTTTGGGAGGCCGAGGCGGGCGGATCACGAGGTCAGGAGATCAAGACCACAGTGAAACCCCGTCTCTACTAAAAATACAAAAAATTAGCCGGGCGTGGTGGCGGGCGCCTGTAGTCCCAGCTACTCGGAGAGGCTGAGACAGGAGAATGGCGTGAACCTGGGAGGCGGAGCTTGCAGTGAGCCGAGATCGCGCCGCTGCACTCCAGCCTGGGCGACAGAGCGAGACTCCGTATCGAAAAAAAAAAAAAAAAGGAAAGATAGAATTGACTTCACAGAGAAGCTGCATTTCATGCCATCAAAAACTCCCTGAGCTGAAGGAAACCTTAAAAGTCAACTAATTTGGTGGCTTCCAAACGCTAGTCTGTATTCTAATTGCATCAGAAGCACTGGAGAAACTCGTTTTAAAGTACAGATTCTTGATCCCCATTTTCCAGAGATTCTGATGCAGAATTTCTGGAGTAAGGCCTGGAAAGCTATAATTTTAAAGCAATTTCCAGGTGATTCTGATACCAAGCCAGGTATAAGAACCATTTAATTCAACCTCCCACCCAATACAGTAACCCTCCTCTGGGTGATAGATGTTCAATACACCTATAAGAACCTTCTAGATAGAGGCCAGGTGGGGTGGCTCACACCTGTAATCCCAGCACTCTGGGAGGTTGAGGACATAGGATTTCTTGAGACCAGGAGTTTGAGATCAGTCTGGGCAACATAGAAAGACCCCATCTCTGCAAAACATTTTAAGAAGTAGCTGGGCATGGTGGCATGCACCTGTAGTCCCAGCTACTCT
Source organism: Symphalangus syndactylus (assembly GCF_028878055.3). NCBI lineage: Eukaryota > Metazoa > Chordata > Mammalia > Primates > Hylobatidae > Symphalangus > Symphalangus syndactylus. Next base: position 26,488,412 of record NC_072440.2, read on the forward strand.
GGAGGCTGAGGCAGGAAGACTGCCTGGGCCCAGAATGTAGTGAGCTGTGATCAAGCCAATGCTCCAGCCTGGGTAACAGAGGGAGACCCTATCTCTTAAATAACTGACCAACCAAAGAACATTCTAGAGAGAAGACTCCAAGTTTTATTGATCAGATATAGGTGGGAATCCCTTTCCCCTGCAAGATCTAAATAAGATTGGTTCAAATCCTAACAATTTCATAGCATGTTAAAGTTCTGCTCAAGTCACCCAGACTAAATATTTTTTTCCCAAAAGCTTTCCCCACAGATACTTCCCAGGCTCAACCCCTCACCTCATCGAGTTTCCTGCCTAAATATCATTTCAGAAAGACCTTCCCTGACCAACCTGCCACTCAATTGCTTTCCTCAGCTCTGTTTTTCCTCACAACACTACTGTGAGTTGACATGTTGTATACTTATTTGTGTTAGTGTATTGTCTGTCTCTACACCAGAATGTGCACCCCACCCTGAGGGTAGGCATTTCGTCTACTTTATTCACTGTCCTATCCCCAGTGGCTACAATGGCACCTAGCACAGAGGTCTGAATACTCAAAAATACAGATTGGTAAATGAATGAATGAAGAATGAAGAGAAGTTTCTGTTTTTCCAAACCCTTTCCATCCTCTCTGACCCTTCTCCTAGCTTCCCTCTCCCCTCTCTTACTTTTCTGTTCACTCTTCCCTCTCAGGAACACAACAAATTCCCCTCCTTGCCTCTTGATAGGAATTTCCCTGACCTCTTCTAATCCTATAAAGTCTGACAACATTCCTGCTCCAGCAATCTCTCCAACACCAATTAGAGTTATCAAGCCATTTTCCCCAATCGCAAACCATGTTCTCCATAACAAATCCTATCTCAGAGATTTTTAAGTGATGTTTATATTCATCCAAAATCCTACTCTCCATAATTTCCACTTGATGGCCTTAGTTTGGCCCTCAGGAGCAGAAGAAAACGTCTGCAGTCGCTTCCACATCGCCACCTGGTTTCTGGTTCTATATCATATGGTTCTTTGTATAACATGGTTTCCAGAACTTTTCTTCATTCCCCTGTTGCTCTTTACCTGGAATCCCTACAGTTTTCAACGCCCTCTTTAGAATGCAGCACACCCACCTGAACACACTCCAGAGAACAGTGGGGTTATTACTTTCAAAGATGTGGCTATGATATTCCTATTAATGGAGTGGCTGACTTGGAGCAAAAACGTGTCTCTCTTTTCCCTGACCTGAGTTCCAGGTGGTTGGGATTTTATCAACATGCATATATTTGTCAAAGATTAAACAATAGGTCAGATAAAGGTGATGAGATAATCTTATCTTTTCCCTCAGATGACCATAGTTCGAATTCTAAACTCAGTTCTCAACTATGCAACTATGGCCCTCTGGGAAATTCAGGCTTTATTTTCCAGATCCAGGAGCTACCTGTTCCTCTAAAGATTATATATATATATTTTTTTATTATACTTTAGGGTTTTAGGGTACATGTGCACAATGTGCAGGTTTGTTACATATGTATCCATGTGGCATGTTGATTTCCTGCACCCATTAACTCGTCATTTAGCATTAGGTGTATCTCCTAATGCTGTCCCTCCCCCCTCCCCCCACCCCACAACAGTCCCCGGAGCGTGATGTTCCCCTTCCTGTGTCCATGAGTTCTCATTGTTCAATTCCCACCTTTGAGTGAGAACATGCGGTGTTTGGTTTTTTGTCTTTGCGATAGTTTACTGAGAATGATGTTTTCCAGTTTCATCCATGTCCCTACAAAGGACACGAACTCATCATTTTTTATGGCTGCATAGTATTCCATGGTGTATATGTGCCACATTTTCTTAATCCAGTCTATCGTTGTTGGACATTTGGGTTGGTTCCAACTCTTTGCTATTGTGAATAGTGCCGCAATAAACATACGTGTGCATGTGTCTTTATAGCAGCATGATTTATAGTCCTTTGGGTATATACCCAGTAATGGGATGGCTGGGTCAAATGGTATTTCTAGTTCTAGATCCATGAGGAATCGCCACACTGACTTCCACAATGGTTGAACTAGTTTACAGTCCCACCAACAGTGTAAAAGTGTTCCTATTTCTCCACATCCTCTCCAGCACCTGTTGTTTCCTGATTTTTTAATGATGGCCATTCTAACTGGTGTGAGATGGTATCTCACTGTGGTTTTGATTTGCATTTCTCTGATGGCCAGTGATGATGAGCATTTCTTCATGTGTTTTTTGGCTGCATAAATGTCTTCTTTTGAGAAGTGTCTGTTCATGTCCTCTGCCCACTTTTTGATGGGGTTGTTTGTTTTTTTCTTGTAAATTTGTTTGAGTTCATTGTAGATTCTGGATATTAGCCCTTTGTCAGATGAGTAGGTTGCAAAAATTTTCTCCCATTTTGTAGGTTGCCTGTTCACTCTGATGATAGTTTCTTTTGCTGTGCAGAAGCTCTTTAGTTTAATGAGATCCCATTTGTCGATTTTGGCTTTTGTTGCCATTGCTTTTGGTGTTTTAGACATGAAGTCCTTGCCCACGCCTATGTCCTGAATGGTATTGCCTAGGTTTTCTTGTAGGATTTAACTTACAAGGGATGTGAAGGACCTCTTCAAGGAGAACTACAAACCACTGCTCAATGAAATAAAAGAGGATACAAACAAATGGAAGAACATTCCATGCTCATGGGTAGGAAGAATCAATATCGTGAAAATGGCCATACTGCCCAAGGTAATTTATAGATTCAATGCCATCCCCATCAAGCTACCAATGACTTTCTTCACAGAATTGGAAAAAAGTACTTTAAAGTTCATATGGAACCAAAAAAGAGCCTGCATCGCCAAGTCAATCCTAAGCCAAAAGAACAAAGCTGGAGGCATCACGCTACCTGACTTCAAACTATACTACAAGGCTACAGTAACCAAAACAGCATGGTACTGGTACCACAACAGAGACATAGATCAATGGAACAGAACAGAGCCCTCAGAAATGATGCTGCATAGCTACAACTATCTGATCTTTGACAAACCTGACAAAAACAAGAAATGGGGAAAGGATTCCCTATTTAATAAATGGTGCTGGGAAAACTGGCTAGCCATATGTAGAAAGCTGCAACTGGATCCCTTCCTTACACCTTATACAAAAATTAATTCAAGATGGATTAAAGACTTATATGTTAGACCTAAAACCATTAAAGATTATATTTTTAAAGGAAGCTAACACCCCCTCAAACAAAGGATCTCTGTATTATTAAACTTTCCAAATGAAGCCTCTGCTAAGCGCACACCCCAAATACGCTAGCAGTTGTTTTCAGTGATTTCATAGGGTAAATAATACTGTTCTCCAAAAATAACTTACTCCTTTCTAAGTCAGGCTCCCTTCTCCATTTTTTCCTTGAAGCAAGTTTGAGATGCCCAACATTGTATTAACTTTGTTTAGGATCCACCATAGTCAAGTAGTGGACATCTGTGAAGGCTGTTTGAGCAAAAAACCTGTATTTATGCATCTTTCTGAAGCATGGTCTTTGTAGTGGACACACGCTGGGCTGACTTCTGACTCAGCATCGTCCTGGCTGTGCATTCAAGCCTGGTCAGGGCCAGGTGTCCAAGAGTAGAAGACACTGACCCAGATTGGGCTAATCAGAATTTGCATAGAATACACAGAAGATGGGCAGAGTTGAGGCATCTAATGCCGGTGACATGGAAGAGTCTAGGAGCTGGAAGAGTCTGGGAGCTCCAACTGCTGCCTGGGATCCTGCCCTCTCCTCGTCTTACCCTTTCTACTATTTAGAATCCTCCCATAAATCGGTTTTTTATTATGTTGGCTAAAGTTAAATGTTAATCAGTGTTTTAAACTGGGGAGGAGTCTCCAGGGTGTTATCATAGAACTCTATCACTAGCCCAGTGTTCCTTGTCACCTTTGTTCAGAGCCTTGTGTCAAACATTAATACTTATCATTGGCTGAAGCCTGAGCTCTGCATTTCTTTTCTTTTTTTTTTGATATGAACTCTCACTCTGTTACGCAGGCTGCAGTACAGTGGTGCATTCTCTGCTCACTGCAACCTCTGCCTCCCAAGTTCAAGTGATTCTCCTGCCTCAGCCACACAAGTAGCTGGGTTTACAAGTGTGTGTCAAAACACCTGACTAATTTTTGTATTTTTAGTAGAGTAGAGGTTTTACCATGTTGGTCAGGCTGATCTCGAACTCCTGACCTCAAGTGACCCACCTGCCTTGGCCTCCCAAAGGGCTAGGATTAAACGCATGAGCCACTGGGCCCAGCCAAAGCTCTGCATTTCTAACACGTCCCAGGTGCTCTCTATGCTGCTGGTCTGCAGACTACATTTTGAATAGCAAGGCCTTAGAATACACAGAAGCTATGGTTATCAAATCTGTAGCTGCCCTCAAGTTTAAAAGAAAAGCTAACATGGAATTACTGAATCTGGGCATTTACATCCCAAATTAAGGTTAGATTAGAAATGGCAGGACTAATAATAGCTAACATTTATTGTAATACATACTGGCCACTAGACTATGTTCTTCTGTATCCTCAAGGCATCATCCTAGCAAGCCATGAGATGAGCGGTATTATTATCCCATTTTAGAAATGAGTCAAGTAAGTATGTGCCCAAGGCCATGGTTAGTAGGAAGTTTAGGCAAGGTGAAACACAAGCCATCAGATTCCAGAGCCCTTGATACCATCACACAGCAATGCTGTTCTGAGGTATTCAGGCCGAGGCCAAAGAACTGCATGTTTGAACATGTACAGCATGATATAGGGAGCCCTTCTGCCTCAGGCAGGAGGTTGGATCAGATGACCTCCAACCTCCCACCTAACCAAGAGCCTGGCCTTTCCAAGTGGAACACCTCCATTCCTCTTGTCTCCTCTCCCATCAACTGATACTTAAATGGAGAAAATGATGTGTATATCGTGTGTGTGTGTGTGTGTGTGTTGGTATGGAAAGCGAGAATTATAAGGGATACACTTATGTGATTATGGAGGCTGACAAGTTCCAATATCTGCATTCAGCAAGCTGGAGACCCAGGAGACCTGACGGTATAGTTCCAGGCTGAAGGCCAGTAAGCTCAAGACCCAGGAAGAGCTCATGGTTCAAGTCCAAAGGCAAGGAAAAAAATGATGCCCCAGCTCAAAGGTAGTCAAGTGGAAGAACTCCCTCTTAATGGGGAAGAGTCAGCTTTTTGTTCTATTTAGGCCTTCAGTGGATTAAATGAGGCCCAATCACATCTGGGGAACAATCACATTTACACTATCTATTGATTTAAATGTTAAAGACATTCAAAAACACCCTCACAGAAACACTCAGAATACTGTTTGACTAAATATCTGGGCATCCCATGGCTCAGTCAAGTTAACACATAAAATTCACCATCCCCTACATTTTCTCTCAAGGATCTCCCCAGCTGACATTTTCTCTTGCTTGTCATGGGCTGAGATGGCCAATTTCACCTGGGGCTGGCCCCACTTGACAGACTACAAATTGGGATTTCCCCCTACCTGTGCAAATGCAAATTCCAATCAGCTTTTTAATCAATAAATGGAATTCCCTCAGTGAAGGATTATTCTGTTTTCTCTTCTTTAGAGTTAAATGGATTATCTAGAAGCCTCTAGATAATATCTCCATCTTCAAAATATAAGCATTTATGACTCTGAAAAAAAAAGTGTCAGTCTTTTGAAAATTATGTTAATGAGTTCAACTCTCCATCACTGTAAGGTGCGTTGTGTAAAGGGACTGTGCATGCTCACATCCGAATCACTCAGTTGGGGTCACTAGAAATATTGGAACAAAAGCATAAATAAGCAATAGATAAATAAGCAAATAATCTCTCTCACATCCACATGCAAACCTCTCTTAAATAGCACTGGAGATGGCATCTGAAACTGAAGAGACAACTATATCCAGTGAGGCAGAGAAGCCATTTTATAGTAACTCTTTCTTGTTAGCAAAGTGTAGTGAATAATATTTAAGTAACAAGAGCAAGAAGTGAGTCACCATAATCATTATTTTTTTTTATGCTTGTGGAATGCCATCGGGCAGCTTTGTTCCAGAAAACTATGCGTAAACACATTTCTCAAGCAAATAATTTACAGTGAGATAAGGCAGAAAAGGCAGAGATAGCAGGGTATAATCTATGGAATTCTGTTAATTCAGTACACTGAAATTATTCATTTTTTTCTTTTCCTTATTTTTTTTTTTTTTTGGAACAAGGTCTAGCTCTGTCACCCAGGCTGGAGTGCAGTGGTGTGATCTTGGCTTACTGCAGCCCCAACCTCCTCAGCTCAAGTGATCCTCCTGCATCAACCTCCCCGAGCAGCTGGGACTACAGGCATGTGTCACACTTGGCTAATTTTTTACAATTTTTTTGTAGAAACGGGGGTCTTGCTCTGTTGCTCAGGCTGATCTTGAACTCCTGGGCTCAAGCTATCTGTCAGCCTTGGCCTCTCAAAGTGCTGGAATTACAGACACGAACCATTGCACCCAGCCAAATTACTTTTATTAGCTGACTTATTTGCAAAGAAGTATGAGCAATCTTTGCCCCAAATACATTGTGTAATTGCTATCTCTGTCTTGTGATATTTGATCTTCCTGGAAATGCCATGACTCAACAGACCAAAGGAAGTCAACTTTCAGGACAGAGCAGGAAGCTGCCAGGGCCTGGTTCTCTCTGATCCCAAGCTGGCCATCACCATGACTAAAGTCACAGTTCAAGGATGCTGATGCTATGAAGATCTGCCTCCTTCATAACTCCATAGATGGCAGACAGACACAGAAGGTGGCTGCTGGGGCACCGTTTGGTCTTGAGCAACTGCTCAGGAATGGAGTCCAAAGTTGGTGGTTCAAAGGCTTCCCACTAACTTCACCATAAAGAACGAGTCCTAAGCATGGCTGGGCCTCCTCCAGCCCTTGTCTACTTTCAGTCCCAGGATGTGCCATGCTCCTTTCCCGTCACAGAGCCTCCCCCCATACCGTTGTTATCCCCCATTACACGTTCCCCTCTCCTCTTTCTATAGATGTCACCTCTTCTGTCACTGACTCACAGACTTCCCTGACCTAATCAGGCAATTTCCCCTTTACATATTCTCACAGTATCTTCTTCCCCTGCCTCATAGCTCTTGTTGCAGCTGTAAGTTTATGTGAGTATAAATTACATTCTCGTGATGGTGTCTCATGGGAATCGTAGGCCCAGTAAGAGCAGGAGTTCCCATCTGGTTTTGATGGCCACTGTGTCCTTGGTGAGGACGTGGCACATGGTATGTCCTCAATTACAAATATTTGTTGAATGAATGATTGCAAGAATGAATGATAGTGAGGGTGAGGGATGTTGTGCCTCAGGCTTTTTCCCAGAGCTAGGGAAGAGCGTGATCACCCTGAGTTCCATACCCTTGTAGGTCTGTTTTTGGCTCAGTCCTACGCATGCGTGCATATTAACACGGGACTGGTGAAAGGAAAGGAATAGTCCACATCACAGCTTAAAAGCTCAGCCCTTTGTAATCCCAGCACTTTGGGAGGCCGGGGCAGGCGGATCACGAGGTCAGGAGATCGAGACCACGGTGAACCCCCGTCTCTACTAAAAATACAAAAAATTAGCCGGGCGTGGTGGCGGGCGCCTGTAGTCCCAGGTACTCGGAGAGGCTGAGGCAGGAGAATGGCGTGAACCCAGGAGGCGGAGCTTGCAGTGGGCCGAGATTGCGCCACTGCACTCCAGCCTGGGCGACAGAGCAAGACTCCGTCTCAAAAAAAAAAAAAAAAAAAAAAGCTCAGCCCTCAGGTCAGACCCTCCTGGTGTGAAATGTTTCAAACAACCTTGGGCAAGTTACTTTAACTCTGCTTCCTCAGTTTTCCATATGAAAATAGGGTTGGGGGCTGGGCGCGGTGGCTCACGCCTGTAATCCCAGCACTTTGGGAGGCCAAGGCAGGCGGATCACAAGGTCAGGAGATCGAGACCATCCTGGTTAACACAGTGAAACCCCGTCTCTACTAAAAATACAAAAAAATTAGCCTGGCATGGTGGTGGGCACCTGTAGTCCCAGCTACTTGGGAGGCTGAGGCAGGAGAATGGCGTGAACCCAGGAGGTGGAGCTTGCAGTTAGCTGAGATCGCACCACTGCACACTCCAGCCTGGGTGACAGAGCGAGACTCCGTCTCAAAAAAAAAAAAAAAAATAGGGTCACGGATGGTACCTGACCCCACTTCCTCTGCAATTACATGAGATCGTGCAGGAACATATTTATATATAGTAAATGCTCAGTAAGTGTTAGCTGATATTATTAGAGGAAAGACTCCAAATCCTCAAAAACTCCCCACCACCTTGATCACGATAAATCGGGTAGGTACATGGAACTTAACCTGGAAGCAAGAAGACATGTTAGAATATCTGAAAGCTTATCATACGAGTTTTTTAGTACCAGCAATTCTATGGGAGTTGGTGAAGAGTGAGATTTAAGACTGAAGCATTTTTAACAAGTAATCACGTGAAATGGACATTTGACCTTGGGTTAAAAAGCAGGGACAATATGTTTACGACAGCTCCCAGATAAACTTTCAAGGGACAAATACGGCATAGCTAGGATACAGAAGCCTTTGGGAGAGATCCCTACTCAGTTCCTTCCACCAGCCATTTCCCTGGAGCTCTCAGGATGCGGGGATCCAGGCCACCTCACCTATCTTCTTTGCTAAGTGGTTCTTGCTCCCTGAGGAATGGTCAGTTCAGCTGAAGTCCAGCGCTGGGTTGTTGAAGCAGTCCCTGAATTTTTATTTGATTTCCATTAGGGACAGTTTTAGCCTGAGGCCCCTGGCTATGAAGTCACAGCCCTTTGGGGAGTCTCACCCACCTTGGCTGATTAGTGGGCTGCTGAAGAACCACATTTGTTCTGAGTCCCTGGATTGTTCCCATCCCCTTGAACCTGAATGATTTGGTTGCTTTTTTTTTTTTTTTTACTTTGAGTTAATGAGAGGGGCTATGCTGAATACAGCCAATGACAGAAATAGAAGTCATTCATGTCATTCATTCTGGTGGACAGGCAGGATTCCAACCACTTTATTTGTGCAAGTATAAACAGAATTGATGTGATAGTCAAGCTAGAATGAAAAAAATAAGATTACTGATTATTGGGATAGGTCCAAAATGCTGGCTTGCCTTCAAATAGGCCCCCTACTTAGTTCATGTTAAAATGCAAATTCCCAAGGAAGGAAAATGCTTACTAATAGGAAATCACATTTAGTGAGCCATTCCCATTTGCCAGCCTCTGTGCTGGGAGCTTTACATGAATGATCTCATGTAAATGTCACAATAGACCCAGGACTACTGTCATTTTACTGACAAGGAAACAGCTACAGAGGGCTTCCATCTGTGTGGTGAAGGTTACTCAGTGGTCAGAGGGGCAGCCAGGGTGGGAACCTGGGCAGCCAGGCTCCAAAGTCCATCCTCTTTACTACCACCCTGAACAATCTCCTGGGTGCTTCTGTAAGATTCATTCATCCTCTAAAGCTTTATGCCAGATGCTGTGGATAAAACAAAACTTAATCAAACACAAAATATGCAGAGCCAACTAACAAGTAGAGAGGTGAAGACCTATGCAGAATATTAATAACAAGATTTTGAATAGAAATTTTAAAGAGTTCAGTTGAGCAAACTACAATTTGCAAGTCAGGCAGTTCCAAACCAGAGGTGGTTGGGGAGATCCCCCAAGAGAACACAATGGGGAGGCTTTTAGAGGACAAGCACAGAAGTAAAGCAAAAAAGATATTTTCTTGGTTACAGTTATGCAGTTGCTTTATTCGGTCTATCTTGTTGGAAAGTTTAGTTACATAAGTTCATTGGCTGCTTCTGATTGGTAGGGCTTACATTGTGTTTTTCTTTAATATAGGCACCTACAAGAAATGCTCAAGGTAGGTTTTGCTTATGTTTGCAATTCAAGCAAACCCAAGCTCCTAAAGGGATGAAAATGTTGAGCAGAGCAGAAATAAAGACAGTGAGGGTGCTCTGGTACGGATGTGGTCACTCAGCATACTCAGCACTTAGCAATCTTTTGGGTGTGTTGTTCAGCCAATGGCAAATTCACCCAGCACTTTTTTCATCCTTTCTACAGTGCTTCATTTTAAATTCTTTTGTTCAACAAATGATCACTGGGCACCTGCAGTGTGCCAAGCCCAGGAAAGCCAACTGGGACGGAATGATGGAATAAGTTGAGGTACTCATGAGGACCTGTGAAGAAACAGAGAACAGGCATTCACACTAGACTAGGGAGGTCAAAAATGGCTGGCTAAGCAGTCTTGAAGGATGGGTGGAAAACTGCCAAGCAGACGAAAGGAAAGACATTTTAGGCAGGGGAATAAGCAGTCCAAGACCCAGAGTTGTGAAGGAGCATCGTATCAAGAGAGCTACATGGGCTGGGTAAGGTGGCTCACACCTGCAATCCCAGCAGTTTGGGAGGCCCCAGTGGGAGGACTGTTTGAGGCAAGGAGTTTGAGACCAGCCTGGGCAACGTAGTGAGACCCCTGCCTCTATGAAACATAAAATAAAAATAGAACTACATGGAGCTGAGTGTGGTTGGAGCATTGGTGAGAAGCATGATATATAGGAAGAGAGAAAGAGAATTATGGGTGAGGAGGTAGGGAAGGTAGGCACGGGCTAGATCATGAGGGTGCTTAAGTGATGAACTAAAGAAATTTACATTTTTCCAGCAGACCACAGAAAGCCACTGGAAAAGTTAAACCAGGGTGGTGAAGTGGTCTGATTTGCACTTTAGAACTTTGGTGGCTGCAGTGCGAAGGATGATTGGAGGTCCAGGTCCAGGTAGAGGCATTCCAAGGCTTTGTAGTGACCAAGGATGGGGATGTGAAGCCCTCAGGAGGGCCAAAGGAGTTCAGAGAAGACCCTGTCTCATGTTTTGCTGAAATCAGTTTCTTCTGTGTCTGGCATTTCTGTTGTTCCAATTATTTCCCCCTATTTAATTTTGTTCCTAAATGTATTACACTTAGATGCAATCTTAGCATCACTAAAAGTGGCACAGCCAGGCATTAAATGTGTCAGAATATGACACAGGAGGAAGTATCTGGCACCACCCATGAAAACTCTTGCCTGGATCACTCTCTTAGTCCAACCAGCAGCCACAGGAAATGTGGGGACTAGAGAAACAAGCAACCATAAGGAAGCAATTAGCCAAAATTGGAACATGGGACATTCTACAGGACAAATGATCGGCTTCTTCAAGAAATTGCTGGCATGAAAGAGAAAGAGAGGATAACCATTATGGAATAAAAAAAGATTTAAAGTAATAACACAGTGCCATGTTTGAACCCTCATTCAAGGAAACAAACTGTAAAAGCCATCTTTCTCCATTGGGGAAACTTGAATATGGACTAGGTGTCAGATGATATTGAGGAATTATTAGGATTTTTGTTAAATGTGATGATGATGTGGTAGTTACGTTTTTAAAATATATATTGGGCTATTTCAGGTAAAAGGACATGGTCTCTGAGATAAATACAATGAAAGAAATTTTATTTGATTAAAATGAAAGAAGATTGGCAAAACATTGATAATTTTTGGAGCCACTAATGAGTACTTAAATTATACTATTAGTCCATATGTTTGAAATTTTCCATAATATAAAGTGTGTGTGTATACATATGTAGTTAACTCTGCTCATTTTTCCACTATAAAATTAATGTAAGCACTTTAAGGAAAACAAAAATATATATATTAAAGAATTAATTACATTCCTACCACTCCTCTAATGCAACTACAGTCAATATCCAGTAAATTTCCTTGCATTTTTTTTCTGTGCACACAATTTTTTTTACATGGTGATAACTTTGTATTTCAAATTTTATTCTTATTTTTTCACATCTTTCATTTTACCAGCTGGGCTTCATAACAGTGATATGCTGGCTCTTGGGAGCTGACCGTGAGCACTTCCTCCCAGCTCTGCATCCAATGCTGTCACGTTGGTAGCTTGTAATTAATCATGGTGGAAATATTTAAACCGTGAAAATAAGTAAACATTACAAGTCAGAGCTTTTTTCCTAAAGAGCTAGTTGTTAAACATTTACCAGCACATGGCTATTTATAACCATCTTTTTTTTTTTTTCTTTTTTTGAGATGGAGTCTCACTCTGTCACCCAGGCTGGAGTGCTGTAGCGTGACCTTGGCTCACTGCAACCTCCGCCTCCCAGGTTCAAGCAATTCCCCTGCCTCAGCCTCTTGAGTAGCTGGGACTACAGGCGCATGCCACCATGTCCAGCTAATTTTTTTGTATTTTTAGTAGAGATGGGGTTTCACCATGTTGGCCAGGCTGGTTTCGAACTTCTGACCTCAGGTGATCCACCCGCCTCAGCCTCCCAGAGTGCTAGGATTACAGGTGTGAGCCACTGCACCCGGCCTAAAACTGTAATTTTTAAAAGTGACCTATTAGCCCATGGAGTGATATATTATAGTGAAGTTTAGTTCTTACTACATGCCAGGTACTGAGTACTTTACTCACATTAGCTCACTTAATCCTAACGATGGACCCTGTGGGGTAGGTGCTATTATCATCTGCATTTTACAGATAAAGAAATGGAGACAGAAAGAAGTGAAGTAAATTCCCACAGCTAAATGGTAGCAAACCTAATGGGACTGGAACTCAGGTAGTCTTACCGCAGAATCTTAGCCAACACTGTGCTGTGCTGCTTTGTACCCCTGCTCCAGCCAGCGACTGGGCAGCCACCCACAGAGGCCAACACCACTGCTCCATGTATCATCCAGCAAGTGCAGAGAACTGCAAGGCCAGCATCCATCATCCCCTTTCTGCAAGCTGAGGACATGACTTGAGCCCAGCCCCCAGTAGCAGTTTGGCTTAGGTAGAATTTACATTATCCTCATGGAATGCTGCTCTTCAACATAGCAAATGCACCCACCTATTCTGCCTGCTGCTTAGCAGTCATAGCCTTCATAGGGTCACTTTCAGAGTTGAGGTGTGTTTGGGGAGGATGGCGGCACACTCCAAGCTGCAAGAACTATTATGACTGCAGAGGCCAGGTGAGCTTTTGTTTTTTATCAGGGGCAAGGGCTTCATGGGTGACTTCTTCTTCCTGCGTCCTCCTGTTTGCCGTGTTTTATGGTCCTGCCTGAGAGACAGGAGTACTAGGCAGGATTCTATTTCTGGTGTAGCTGTTCAGTTACTAAGTGATGACAGAGAGAGTCATTTGACCTCAGCAATGATCCTTTTGCAGAATAGAGGCATCATAAGACCAGAGAGTTTTCAGAGCATTCAGAAGCTCTTGCAGGCAAGATGCTCTGTGCAGTTTAGCTGACAGCCTACTCTCCTCTCTCGGGAACCAGATTTCACCTTGGCGGGAGCTAGGAGCACCCAAAATTCCTAGTTCTGTGTTCTCATATCACAGTGATAAGTAAGTGGTAGAAACAGCAATGGGGTTATTACTAAAATGTCTTTGAAGCTTGTCAGCCCAGCTTTGGATAAAGAGCTGACATTAATCCAAGAATAGACTGTTTCATCAAGAAGCAGGAGAGAAGAAAGGTTGTCTTAGAGGGAGTGGGGATTTTGTTATTATATGACTAAAATCATCAGTGAAACAGAAAAAGTTTACATCCCCTACATGCAAAGCTTTTCAACACCACAGGGACTCAATCAATATGTATTGAATAAATGTCATTTTCACTCTAAGACCAAGGGAGAGGCCCTTGTAAACATCTAGGTTCTGTCTGGTTTAGGATTTCCCCTGATCTTTCAAATTCTCTAACCCATTAAAGTACCAAATAGGGATTTGACCAGAATTGGAACACAGCAGCAAATCTTAGGCCCTTTTCGGAGAGTGCTCCTGAGGGAGGAGCTCAGGATGGGTAAACGTAGGAGAGAGAGGGAAGAAGGAAAAGAAAGACTCCGAAAGGTTTGAAAGGAGTCATTTACACTTAGGATGTGCTCCTCTCTCTAGACTCAGATTCACTTGAATGTTTTTGATGCAAGGGAAAGAAATAACTGAATGCTTCTGCAATTCCAGATTACTCCTTGGAATTGCAGGTGTGGTGAGGACTGAGACTCTGTGCCCCCACCCAGAGAGAAGTTAAGGAGAACAGGTAGATTTGCGGCTTAAAAGGCAGCTGCCCTGGGCTCCCCTGTAGCACACTACTAGTTAATAGAAAGAAGATATAGGTGAAAAGCCCTGAATATAAGGTCTATATTGCCATGACTTGTTCTTTAGATGTTTAAATCATGTCTGATCATCTGATCTCTCCAGGTAGATCCATACCCTATTCTTTGAAATTCCCTGTAGCACTAACAACACATTTGGGCGTTTTTGGAGCCTCATTTTCCCAGCCTGTGCTCTCAAGTGATGAGGAAAAATTATGAAGACAATACCTTTGCATTTGCCTTTTCTTTTTTGATGAGTGACTTTAAAAGACCAAACCTGAGTTCACCTACAGTGCAGTGATGAATTTTACACTTACGTGTGTGAACTTTGCTGTCTTGTTCTCACATTGGCTCAGGCACCCAGATCTCTCAATACATCCACCAAACGATTCTCTTGGGCAGCATGATGGCCGACACATGGCTAGCGTTTAGTAGGGGGCTCTGAGCAGAATCCTAGGTCATCAATTAGTAATGATTGGCAGGGCTGATATTTGACTACAGCTAATGGCCCTGAGGTCTCCAGGACTCAATGACTCATTCTCACCCTGACCTTTGCACTCTAGCAAACGTGTTTTTGTGTTTAATGGCAGTATTTCTTCAAGTCGTCCAGAACAGTACATTATACTCATGGCCTGCTCATTTTATGCGTACATTTTTTATTGATAAATAATATGTGTACATATTTGTGGGGCATATATAATATTTTGAACATGCATATGATGTGTAATGATCAAATCAGGGTATTAGGGTATCCATCACTTCAAACATTTATCATTTCTTTGTATTGGAAACATTTCAACTCTTCTCTTCTAGCTATTTAGAAATATACAGTACACTGTTGTTAGCTATGACACCCTGTGCATTTTAATAGCAGACTGGGTTATGTTCCAAACCACAGGCTGTCTTCTCTCCTCCATATCATTGTAGTTTTTGCTGTGATTTAATTACATAGCAAAATTTAATCTCAGTTGAATTAACTAAGAACCTCTGACTCCAGGCTTGGCCCAGGGAGATGGCCCATCCAACCCCTCAAGCCTAAGGTAGTTTTTAGTCAGGGTTACATGGAAACCCAGTCAAAAGACGCATAATCTCTCAGCTGCTGCTGGAACAGGGAGTGAAGTGTCAGAAGCATCCTGGAAGGGATGGACATGTGATGAGTCTTTAAAGTATTAATGTGGTACCCTGCAGGTCAATGGGTCAAACCACTTCCATTAGCTGGGCAGTGTAAGTTTGGCATCAGAGCATAAGGTTTTGATTCAATGCAATGATTTTTCCCTCTCTTATTTCCCTTTGTACCAGTGAGTATTATCACCTGGTGGTGGAATCCTTTCTCCACTTCCTCTTTGTTCTGTTCTCCAAGGGTTCAGTGTATAAGGTTTCAATCTGCTATTGTGATAATCATGCATTTTTTTAACCTCAACTCAAGTATGGAGTGCACTGATATACCAGAGCGCCCTCCCCGACCACTGCCCACCCACACACTTGAAACAAGTTTCAAAACTACATTCTGATAGTTCTCGTTTTATATCTCCACCTCCTCCTCCTCTTTTGTTGAATTTTCAATACCAGTCAAGATGACAGTATTAGTTTTGTGACTTACAAATAGATCACCTCTCATGGCTGGTATCTACCCCCACTCCTTCTCTGTGATGTTTTCATCATCTTCTAGGTCTTACTCTTTTTTTTTTTTTTTTTTTTTTTTTGAGATGGAGTCTTGCTCTGTCGCCCAGGCTGGAGTGCAGTGGCGCAATCTCGGCTCACTGCAAGCTCTGCCTCCCGGGTTCACGCCATTCTCCTGTCTCAGCCTCCCGAGTAGCTGGGACTACAGGCGCCCGCCAACATGCCCGGCTAATTTTTTGTATTTTTAGTAGAGATGGGGTTTCACCGTGTTAGCCAGGATGGTCTCGATCTCCTGACCTCGTGATCCACCCACCTCGGCCTCCCAAAGTGCTGGGATTACAGGCTTGAACCACCGTGCCCGGCCAGGTCTTACTCTTTCCTGTGCAAATTTTTGGATTTGTCAATTACTTTGAAATAATTTGGAATTGTCAAATATTTATATATATATCTGTAAAAATTCCTCAAAGGATTTCTCAAAATATCACAATATTTTATATCCTCTCTGCCACTTCATTTCTTTTCTCTGCCTCAAAGCTATTACCATATAGAAAACATTCTGAAAATATAATCACCAAAATGCAAATTCTATCCTTTCTGGAAAGTGGAATTGTAAGTAATTTTTTAAAGTGTATATTTTCTAATACCTACATATTTTTGTATAAAAATAATATGTTGTGTGCTGTATTCAGGAAACCCATCTCATATGCAGAGACACACATAGACTCAAAATAAAGGGATGGAGGAAGATCTACCAAGCAAATGGAAAGCAAAAAAAGGCAGGGGTTGCAATGCTAGTCTCTGATAAAATAGACTTTAAACCAACAAAGATCAAAAGAGACAAAGAAGGCCATTACATAATGGTAAAGGGATCAATTCAACAAGAAGGGCTAACTATCCTAAATATATATGCACCCAATACAGGAGCACCCAGATTCATAAAGCAAGTCCTGAGTGACCTGCAAAGAGACTTAGACTCCCACACAATAATGATGGGAGATTTTAACACCCCACTGTCAACATTAGACAGATCAACGAGACAGAAAGTTAACAAGGATACCCAGGAATTGAACTCAGCTCTGCACCAAGCAGACCTAATAGACATCTACAGAACTCTCCACCCCAAATCAACAGAATATACATTTTTTTCAGCACCACACCACACCTATTCCAAAATTGACCTTATAGTTGGAAGTAAAGCTCTCCTCAGCAAACGTAAAAGAACAGAAATTATAACAAACTGTCTCTCAGATCACAGTGCAATCAAACTAGAACTCAGGATTAAGAAACTCACTCAAAACCGCTCAACTACATGGAAACTGAACAACCTGCTCCTGAATGACTACTGGGTACATAACAAAATGAAGGCAGAAATAAAGATGTTCTTTGAAACCAACGAGAACAAAGACACAACATACCAGAATCTCTGGGACACATTCAAAGCAGTGTGTAGAGGGAAATTTATACCACTAAATGCCCACAAGAGAAAGCAGGAAAGATCCAAAATTGACACCCTAACATCACAATTAAAAGAACTAGAAAAGCAAGAGCAAACACATTCAAAAGCTAGCAGAAGGCAAGAAATAACTAAAATCAGAGCAGAACTGAAGGAAATAGAGACACAAAAAACCCTTCAAAAAATTAATGAATCCAGGAGCTGGTTTTTTGAAAAGATCAACAAAATTGATAGACCACTAGCAAGACTAATAAACAAGAAAAGAGAAGAATCAAATAGACACAATAAAAAATGATAAAGGGGATATCACCACTGATCCCACAGAAATACAATCTACCATCAGAGAATACTACAAACACCTCTATGCAAATAAACTAGAAAATCTAGAAGAAATGGATAAATTCCTCAGCAAATACACCCTCCCAAGACTAAACCAAGAAGAATTTGAATCTCTGAATAGACCAATAACAGGCTCTGAAATTGTGGCAATAATCAATAGCTTACCAATCAAAAAGAGTCCAGGACCACATGGATTCACAGCCGAATTCTACCAGAGGTACAAGGAGGAACTGGTACCATTCCTTCTGAAACTATTCCAATCAATATAAAAAGAGGGAATCCTCCCTAACACATTTTATGAGGCCAGCATCATCCTGATACCAAAGCCTGGCAGAGACACAACCAAAAAAGAGAATTTTAGACCAATATCCTTGATGAACATTGATGCAAAAATCCTCAATAAAATACTGGCAAACTGAATCCAGCGGCACATCAAAAAGCTTATCCACCATGATCAAGTGAGCTTCATCCCTGGGATGCAAGGCTGGTTCAACATATGCAAATCAATAAATGTAATCCAGCATATAAACAGAACCAAAGACAAAAACCACATGATTATCTCAATAGATGCAGAAAAGGCCTTTGACAAAATTCAACAACCCTTCATGCTAAAAAGTCTCAATAAATTAGGTATTGATGGGACGTATCTCAAAATAATAAGAGCTATCTATGACAAACCCACAGCCAATATCATACTGAATGGGCAAAAGCTGGAAGCACTCCCTTTGAAAACTGGCACAAGACAAGAATGCCCTCTCTCACCACTCCTATTCAACATAGCATTGGAAGTTCTGGCCAGGGCAATCAGGCAGGAGGAGGAAATAAAGGGTATTCAATTAGGAAAAGAGGAAGTCAAATTGTCCCTGTTTGCAGATGACATGATTGTATATTAAAAAACCCCATCGTCTCAGCCCAAAATCTCCTTAAGCTGATAAGCAACTGCAGCAAAGTCTCAGGATACAAAATCAATGTACAAAAATCACAAGCATTCTTGTACACCAATCACAGACAAACAGAGAGCCAAATCATGAGTGAACTCCCATTCACAATTGCTTCAAAGAGAATCAAATACCTAGGAATCCAACTTACAAGGGACGTGAAGGACCTCTTCAAGGAGAGCTACAAACCACTGCTCAATGAAATAAAAGAAGATACAAACAAATGGAAGAACATTCCATGCTCATGGGTTGGAAGAATCAATATCATGAAAATGGCCATACTGCCCAAGGTAATTTATAGATTCATTGCCATCCCCATCAAGCTACCAATGACTTTCTTCACAGAGTTAGAAAAAAACTACTTTAAAGTTCATATGGAACCAAAAAAGAGCCCACGTCGCCAAGTCAATCCTAAGCCAAAAGAACAAAGCTGGAAGCATCACACTACCTGACTTCAAACTATCCTACAAGGCTATAGTAACCAAAACAGCATGGTACTGGTACCAAAACAGAGACATAGATCAATGGAACAGAACAGAGCCCTCAGAAATAATGCCCCATATCTACAACTATTTGATCTTTGACAAACCTGACAAAAACAAGCAATGGGATAAGGATTCCCTATTTAATAAATGGTGCTGGGAAAACTGGCTAGCCATATGTAGAAAGCTGAAACTGCATCCCTTCCTTACACCTTATACAAAAATTAATTCAAGATGGATTAAAGACTTACATATTAGACCTAAGACCATAAAAACCCTAGAAGAAAAGCTAGGCAATACCATTCAGGACATAGGCATGGGCAAGGACTTCATGTCTAAAACACCAAAAGCAATGGCAACAAAAGCCAAAATTGACAAATGGGATCTAATTAAACTAAAGAGCTTCTGCACAGCAAAAGAAACTACCATCAGAGTGAACAGGCAACCTACACAATGGGAGAAAATTTTTGCAACCTACTCATCTGACAAAGGGCTAATATCCAGAATCTACAATGAACTCAAACAAATTTACAAGAAACAAACAAACAACCCCATCAAAAAGTGGGCGAAGGACATGAACAGACACTTCTCAAAAGAAGACATTTATGCAGCCAAAAAACACATGAAGAAATGCTCATCATCACTGGCCATCAGAGAAATGCAAGTCAAAACCACAATGAGATACCATCTCACACCAGTTAGAATGGCCATCATTAAAAAGTCAGGAAACAACAGGTGTTGGAGAGGATGTGGAGAAATAGGAACACTTTTACACTGTTGGTGGGACTGTAAACTAGTTCAACCATTGTGGAAGTCAGTGTGGCGATTCCTCAGGGATCTACAACTAGAAATACCGTTTGACCCAGCCATCCCATTACTGAGTATATACCCAAAGGACTATAAATCATGCTGCTATAAAGACACATGCACACGTATGTTTATTGTGGCACTATTCACAATAGCAAAGAGTTGGAACCAACCCAAATGTCCAACAACGATAGACTGGATTAAGAAAATGTGGCACATATACACCATGGAATACTATGCAGCCATAAAAAATGATGAGTTCATGTCGTTTGTAGGGACATGGATGAAACTGGAAACCATCATTCTCAGTAAACTATCCCAAGGACAAAAAACCAAACACAGCATGTTCTCACTCATAGGTGAGAATTGAACAGTGAGAACACATGGACACAGGAAGGGGAACATCACGCTCCGGGGACTGTTGTGGGGTGGGGGGAGGGGGGAGGGACAGCATTAGGAGATATACCTAATGCTAAATGACGAGTTAATCGGTGCAGCACACCAACATGGCACATGGATACATATGTAACAAACCTGCACATTGTGCACATGTACCCTAAAACTTAAAGTATAATAATAACAAAAAATAAAAAAATAAAAATAATAATATGTTTTAAAATGACCATCACTATATTTAATAGGTATTAGAGCTCAGAACATGATACCCCAAAGTTTGGTACTTTGGCATACTGGGTACTTTGGACTGAAGGAGGCTGGAAGGGCCTCAGAAGTTAAGGTGTTAAAATATGATATTCTGGCTTGTTGACTTTTTAAGTTAAAAACACCTGAAAAACAGCAGATGCCAGAAGATCACTTTGACCTTCATGCTGTTTCTTAAGAGCAGAAGATGAAATTCCAGTGTGGAAGACACTCTCCCTGTACTAGGAGGAAAGACAGCATCCTTATCTTCAAGGATGAAAAGTTAAAACCAAGAGAATACTGTAGACTTTGATAGAATAACTCTTATCTTTTAAAGCCTCTCCACACAAGTTAATTGCTTCTTCACAACTTATAATTCCTTGTCCAATTCAGTATATAAGTAACTCACTCTGACTGCCTCTTTGGGTCTTCATTTATCTATGAGGGCTCCCCTGCCATGTAAAACTTGTATTAAATAAATTTGTATGTTTTTCACCTGTTAATCTATATTACATTAATTTAATTCTCAGACCCAGCCCAGACCCTAAGAGGGTGGAAGTGGAATTTTTCCATCCCTAGAAGAGCAAAAAATTCCCTCTGACCTTCTCCCATCTTCCTTCACTTTCCCTCATTTCGCCATAGAAAGTAGAACTCCTCTCCCTCAAAGCAAGAAATATTACTGTCTGACCTTCTCCCTTCTCCCCTAAAGGCTGCCAAATGACAGGTGTTTTGCCCTCGACCCCCGAAGGAAGAAATGTTACAGATTGGCCAGGAAGAATCTGCACAAACAGGTCTTAGTGGGTTCCCTCTCAGTTCGTTCTCATTCAGTCGTTTGTCCAATCACATTTCTACATGCTTGTCCATTCTTCGTCAAAGAAAAACATAAAACTACACAGTTTTCCTTGGATCTTTGGGTCTTCATTTCAAAAAGCTACCATGTCACATAAAACTTTGTTAAGCAAATGTGCTGTGCTTCTTTCTTGCTCACCTGCCTTTTTTTGTAGGAGCATCTGCCATGACCCTGGCAATGGCTAGTACCTTTTCACCCCTACAGCGGCTGCTAGAGCTTGTAAAAATGCTGGGAAATACTTTCTCAGAGTCCTACTAATGTTTTAGTTTCTTTTCCTAAATTATTCTCATTCTTTGGGAGAGATACTTAACTTTTTCTATGGTTTGTTATTGTGGGTTTATAATTACATTTATCTTTTCCTTTTCCAAAAAATAAAACGAGTGTGATTTAATTAATGAAGTTTTTCTTATTAAATATTCTCAAATTGAGTGAACTAGATATGGATTAGTGTTTACACATGAATTCACAAGCAAAGGAGGTTTACAGATAGAACTCAGTTATCTGCCTTTGAAAGACATCACTGTTGTGTAGTGTTTTTTTTTTTTTCTTTTACCATCCTTCTCCTCTCACAGCTATCTTTCTATTCCCTTAAGGTGTGTATACACACATATGTAATCAGTTTTTTAGTGTCAATCATCAAGAATCAATTCATCAACTGGCCAACAAGTGATAGGAAACTGTTGCTCGTAGTTCTTATATTTAGGTAACAAATTATGTCTGTCTTCCCTGGGGGATTCATAATTCAGCAAAGTTGTCAAGCCTCAAAGGCATACATTGAGTTTGTTTTTATTCTTTATCATATCTAGACTAATTGGCTGATTTTTAGTTGTATATTGGCAGTAAAATTTTTTATTAAGTATAATCTATATGGACTTTGTGTTCCACTTACTGTTATCCATTTCAATTTTTAGATAGCAATTGGTTATTGTATGTATATTTCTTTTTTATTCTGTCAAAATAAAGGCATCAGCTGGGTGCAGTGGCTCACGCATGTAATCCCAGCACTCTGGGAGGCCGAGGCAGGCGGATCCCTTGAGGCCAGGAGTTCGAGACCAGCCTGGCCAAAATGTTGAAACCCCATCTCTCTTAAAAATAAAAAAATTAGCCGGACAAGGTGGCACATGCCTGTAATCCCAGCTGCTCAGGAGGCTGAGGCATGAGAATTGCTTGAACCCGGGAGGTGGAGTTTGCAGTGAGCCAAGATCGTGCCACTGCCCTCTAGCCTGTGTGACAGAGCGAGACTCTGTCTCTAAATAAATAAATAAAGGCATGGACTACAACCTGTGGATTATTACTAGATCAAGTTAATTTTTCAACCTTCAAGAATATCCTCTTTATATAATTTGTGACCCTGCCTTGAAGATTTCCTAAGGGAGGAAGTATGTGGACCTAAGAAAGGAATAGGTAAAGGCACAGAGTGGTACCTTTCATTGTGTGCCAAGTCTTCCTTCACTCACCCCCTTGTAATGCTGAGCACTCTATTGTTACCTTGTAAGCATTTGAAGCTCTCCATACTCACGTCCTGGTGTAGAAGGCAGTTAATTGAGCCTGCAGAGAGCCAGTCAGTGAAAATTATCTTATGCTCCACCTTTGCCAGCTGCTGAATTTATTGGTTGAAATGTTGAATGAAATTTAGTAATAGAAGCAGAATGTGAATGAATATCTCCCCCAACAGAATTTTTTTAATAAGCAGATCTCTCCACTTATTAGAATCCCTACCCCAGAGCTCCCTCCAGTGCGACTCCTTTCTGTGGCTGGGCGCTCAGCACCATCATGCTGTTTCCTGTGCCTCACCTCTGTATTCTTGTCTAATTCTGAAGCTTTCAGGGCTGTCTCCCTTTTCCTGGATGTTTAACTGTTCAATTTCTATTCTCTCAGATTTAAACGTATGTGAAGGTGATCTTGAGATCTGAGTTGACCACACACTTAGGAGCCAAGAGTGTGATATGGCAGCTATAGAAGTTCTGAAGAAGTGTACCATGCTTGGCTGGGCACGGTGGATCACGCCTGTAATCCCAGCAATTTGGGAGGCCAAGGCGGGCGGATCACCTTAGGTCGAAAGTTCAAGACCAGCCTGATCAACATGGAGAAACCCCGTCTCTACTAAAAATACAAAAATTAGCCCAGCGTGGTGGCACATACCTGTAATCCCAGCTACTCAGGAGGCTGAGGCAGAAGAATCACTTGAACCCAGGAGGTGGAGGTTGCAGTGAGCTGACATGGCGCCATTGCACTCCAGCGTGGGCAACAAGAGTGAAACTCCATGTCCAAAAAAAAAAAGAATACCATGCTTGGGTCACATGGCTGCCCTCGCTGTGCACAAATTACTAATGCTACATGGCCCACCTCCCAACTAAATTATGACTTTGGAGGAGGCCTGACAATCAAAGTTGGCTTGTATGAGGCAAGTACATGTGCCCAAAATAATCAAGAAAAGGGTTATAGTGACTGGCAAATTCTGAAGGGTTCTTTTCTGTTCATTTCCTAATTCCTCCAAATCATTCCACATCTTGAATCTTCACACCTTTTCAGCCTTTCCACACACGCACTAGATCCCTTCTCACCCCTCTTACTCAAGACCTCACACTAGAAATTCTCCCTTCTCTCTCCTATACTATCAATTTTTTCCTCTTGACTGAACAATTTTCACCAATATACAAACAGGCTGTCATATTTCCCATATTCTAAAACCCTCTGTTGATCTCACTTCTCCCTCCAAACATTGCCCTAATTTTCTCCTCCTTACAAGCGAGTTCCTTAGAATGAATGCATATATATTTCAATTCTAAGAGTGATAAAAAAAAAGAAGAATATATACACTGTTTCCAAATTCTTTAGAACCCACTTCAATCAGTTTTCGCCCCCACTATCTCACTGAAGCTACTTTTTTCAAGGTCTCCAACGATCTCTCTACATTGTTAATCCAATGGTTATTTCACAGTTTTCACTTCACATGCCCCATCACCAGCATTTAACACAGTTGATCACTTGAAATAATTGCTTCTTTTAGCTGTTTTTCTCCCTATTCTTCTTCTCAATCTCTTTTGCTAATTTCTTCTTATCTCTCTTGGTGTCTAAAGGTTGGAGAGCCCAGGGTTCAGACCTTGGTCCTCTCTTATCTATGTCCACTCCCTCCCTTGGTAATATCAGCTGCACTCACTGCTTTAAATTTAATTTTTCAGCTATAAGTGAATGGTTCTTAACATTTATATTTCCAGCTCAGAACTCTACTTTGAACTCCAGACCTTTGTGTCTATTGCCTACATATCTCAAATTTACCACAGCTGCATGAGCTTCTAATAGCCCTCTGAACCAGCTGCTCCTGCAGTCTTCTCTTTCTTAGCTAGTGGCAACACCATACCTCTCACTGCATAGGCCAACCACCTTGGTGTCATTCTGATGTTTTTCTTCTCCCACACCTTGGATTGGGTCTACCAGCAAATACCATCAATTCTACCTTCAAAATATACGTTCTAAATATGATTATCCCCACCGCCATGCCCTCCCTAATCCGAGTCTTCATCATTTCTTGCCTGGATTACTGCATCATTTTTAATTTAATTTTTTTATTTGTATAAATTTAAGGGGTATAAGTGTAATTTTGCTACATGAATATATTGCATAGTGTTGAAGTCTGGGCTTTTAGTGTACGTCATACCCATTAACTAATTCCTCATCATCCACCCCCCTCCCAGCCCTCCACTCTTCTAAGTCTCCAATGTCTATCATTTTATACTTTATGTCCATGTGTACACATTATTTAGCTCCCACTTGTGAAAACATGCAACATTTGTCTTTGTCTGACTTGTTTCACTTAAGAAAATGGTCTTCAGTTCCATCCACATTACAATAAAATATATTATTTCATTCTTTTTAAATAGCTGAATAGTATTCCACTGGGTATAGATACCACATTTTCCTTATCCAATCATCTGTCGATGGACACTTAAGTTGCTTCTATCTCTTTGGTATTGTGAATAGTGCTGCAATAAACATATGAGTTCAGGTATCTTTTTGATAAAATGATTTCTTTTCTTTTGTGTAGATACCCAGTAGTGGGATTGCTGGATTGAATAGTTCAATTTTTAGTTCTTTGAGAAATTTCCATATTGTTTTCCATAGAGGTTGTAATAATTTGCATTTCTACCAACAGTGTATAAGTGTTCCCCTTTCTCCCCATCCTCACTAACATATGTTGTTTTTGTCTTTATTAATAGACATTCTGACTGGTTCAACATGGTATCTCATTGTGGTTTTAATTTGCATGTCTCTAATTATATGAGTGATATTGAGCATTTTTTCATATGTTATTAGCCATTTGTATATCTTCTTTTGAAAAATGTCTTTTCATGTCCTTTGTCCATTTTTTAATAAGCCTATTTGTTTTGTTGTCGTTGAGTTGAGTATCTCGTAAATGTAAATTCTGGACATTCGTCCTTTGTTGGATGCATAGTTTGAAAATATTTTCTCTCATTCTGCAGGTTGTATGTTCATTCTGTTGATTATTTCTTTTGCTGTGCACAAGTTTTTTGTTTAAGTCCCATTTGTCTATTTTTGGTTTTGTTGCTTGTGCTTTTGAAATCTTTGTCATGAATTCTTTGCCTAGATCAACGCCCAGAAGAATTTTCCCTAGGTTTTCTTCTAGTATTTTTATAGTTTTAGGTCTTACATGAGCCTTTGAGCCATCTGGAATTGACTTTTTTATATAGTGAGAGATAGGGATCCCGTTTCATTCTTCTGTATATGGCTATCCAATTTTCCCAACACCATTTTATGAAAAGGTTGCCCTTTCCCAAGTGTATTCTTTCATCAAAATTTGTCAAAGATCACTTGGCTTTAGATATATGGCTTTATTTCTTAGTTCTGTTTTGTTCCATTGATCTATGTGTCTATTTTTATACCAGTACCATGCTGGTTTGGTTACTGTAGCCTTGCAATATAACTTGAGGTCAGGTAATGTGAGCCTCCAGCTTTGTTCTTTTTATTTAGGATTGCTCTGGCTATTTGGGCCTTTTTATTATTATTATTCATTATGAATCTTAGGATTTTTTTAATTTTATGAAAAATGACAGTATTTTGATTGGAATTACATTGAATCTATAGATTGCTTTGGGCAGTATACTCATTTTAACAATATTAATTCTTCCAATCCATGGAAGAATTTCCATGGGAGGTTTCTCTATTTGTTTGTGTCATCTAAAATTTCTTTCCTCAGTGTTTTGTGGGTTTTTTTGTAGAGGTATTTCACCTCCTTGGTTAAATACATTCCTAGGGTGGTTTTTTTGCTGTTGTTGTTTTGTTTGTTTTGTTTTGTTTTGTTTTAGCTATTGTAAAAGGCATTTCCTTCTTGATTTGGTTATCAGCTTGATCATTACTGGTATATAGAAGTGCTACTGATTTTTGCAGGTTGATTTTGTATCATAAAACTTTACTGAATTTATTTATAAAATCTAAGAGTTTTTTGGTGGAGTCTTTGGGGTTTTTTTTTTTTTTTTTTTTTGAGATGGAGTCTTGCTCTTTCGCCCAGGCTGGAGTGCCATGGTGCAATCTTGGCTCACTGCAAGCTCCACCTCCCAGGTTCACGCCATTCTCCTGCCTCAGCCTCCCCAGCAGCTGGGACTACAGGCACACGCTGCCACACCCAGCTAATTTTTGTATTTTTAGTAGAGACAGGGTTTCACTGTGTTAGCCAGGATGGTCTTGATCTCCTGACCTTGTGATCCACCTGCCTTGGCCTCCCAAAGTGCTGGGATTACAGGCGTGAGCCACCATGCCCGACGTCTTTGGGGTTTTCTAGAAATAAGATCATATCATCAATGAACAGGAATAATTTGACTTCCTCTTTTCTAACTTGTATGACTTTTATTTCTTTCTCTTGCCTGATTTCTCTGGCTTTGAGTAGTAGGTTGAATAGGAATGGTGAAAGTGGGCATTATTTTCTTGTTGCAGCTCTTAGAGGGAATGCATTCAACTTTTTCCCATTCAGTATGATGTTGGCTCTGGGTTTGTCATATATAGCCTTCTTTTGAGGTATGTTCCTTCTATGCTTAGTTTGAAGGCTTTTATCATGAAGGAATTTCAGCCAATGCTTTTTCTGCATCTATTGAGATGATCGTGTGTGGTTTTTGTCCTTCTCTTTATGTGATGAGTCACATTTATTGATGTGCATATGTTGAAACAACCTTGCTTCGCTAGTATAAAACCACTTGATCATGGTATATTATCTTTCTGATGTGCTGTTGGATTTGGTTTGCTAGTATTTTGTTGGGGATTTTTGCATCTATATTTACCAGAGATATTGGTCTTTAGTTTCTTTTTTTTTTTTTTTTTTTCTTGTGACCTTGTCTAGTTCTGGTATTTGAGTGGTACTGGCCTCATAGAATGAGTTAGGAAGAATTTCCTCTTAGATTTTTTTAAAACCAAAAGCAAGCAGAGACTGGGCACAGTGGCTCACGCCTATAATCCCAACCCTTTGGAAGGCTGAGGCAGGCGGATCACGAGGTCAGAAATTCGAGACCAGCCTGACCAACATGGTGAAACTTCGTCTCTACTAAATTACAAAAATTAGCTGGGAGTGGTGGCATGCGCCTGTAATCCCTGCTACTCAGGAGGCTTAGGCAGGAGAATTGCTTGAACCTGGGAGACAGAGGTTGCAGTGAGCACTCCAGCCTGGGTGACAGAGTAAGACTCAGTCAAAAAAAAAAAAAAAAAAACACCAAAAGCAAGCAGGAATAGCTATACTTACATCACATAAAACAGACTTTAGCTGGGCGTGATGGCTCACGCCTGTAATCCCAGCAATTTGGGAGGCTGAGGCAGGTGGATCACAAGATCAGGAGATCGAGACCATGCTGGCTAACACAGTAAAACCCCGTCTCTACTAAAAGTACAAAAAAAATTAGCCAGGCATGGTGGCGGGCACCTGTAGTCCCAGCTACTCGGGAGGCTGAGGCAGAAGAATGGCGTGAACCCGGGAGGTGGAGCTTGCAGTGAGCTGAGATCGTGCCACTGCACTCTAGCCTGGGTGACAAGCAAGACTTCGTCTAAAAAAAAAAAAAAAAAAAAACAGACTGTAGGGGCCAGGCGTGGTGGCTCACACTTGTAATCCCAGCACTTTGGGAGGCCGAGGCAGGTGGATTACTTGAGGTCAGGAGTTCAAGACAAGCCTGGCCAACTTGGTGAAACCCTGTCTCTATTAAACACATAAAAATTAGCTGGGCATGGTGGCAGGCACCTGTAATCCCAGCTCCTCGGGAAGCTGAGGCAGGAGAATCACTTAAACCTAGAAGGCGGAGGTTGCAGTGAGCCAAGATTGCAACACTGCACTCCAGCCTGGGTGACGGAGCAAGACTCTATCTCAAAACAAAACAAAACCCCAACACACATACACACACACACACACACACACACTTTAAATCAAAAACAATTTAATAAAAACACACAAAGAAGGTCATTATATAATGATAAAGGAATGAATTCAGCAAGAGGATATAACAATCCTAAATATATATGCGCCCAACACCAAAGCACCCAGGGTCATAAAACAAATATTAGCAGACCCACAGAAAGAGATAGACAGCAATACAGTAGTGGAGGACTTCAATACCACAGTCATAGCACTAGACAGGTCATCGAGACTGAAAAATAACAAAAAAAAAGGACTTAATTGTTCTTTTGACCAAATGGACTTAGAATGTTATAGACTAATCTGCACACCAACTGTAGAATATATGTTCTTATCAGCACGTGGAACATTCTCCAAGGCAGACCGTATTTTAGACCACAAAACAAGTCTCAACAAATTTTTAAAAATCAAAATCATATCAAGTACCTTCTCAAACTGCAGCAGAATAAAACTAGAAATCAATAACAAGAGGAATTTTTGAAACTATACAAATACATAGAAATTAAACAACATGTTCCTGAATGATCACTGGGTCAATGAATAAATTAACATGTAAATTTAAAACTTTTTTGAAATGAATTAAAACAGAAACACAACATACCAAAACCTCTGGAGTACAGCAAAAACAATGCTAAGAGGGAATTTTATAGCATTAAATGCCTACATCAAAAAAATAGAAAGATCAAAAATTAACAACTTCATGTTGCATCTCAAGGAACCAGAAAAACAAGAACAAACCAAACCCAAATTTGCCAGTAGAAAATAAATCACAAAGATTAGAGCCGAAGTAAATGAAACAGAGACACTAGTGTTATTCCCCGATAACCCTGACTCTATCTCAGCATTTGCTTATTGGAAGACCCAAACTGACACCAAGTTAGTCTGTAGACTAAATGATACATCTGGCCGGGTGCCTACCCAAGAATTAAATTTTGTATAAGTTCATCTTGCCATCTTCCTAGCGACAAAATCATAGTAATGCAAATAATCCCAAACAGTGAATGATCTGAGACACTACCTAGATTTAGGTCTCGGGTCCTGATTGTACACATTAACATAGGATTAGTTAGCTTTTTCTAAGTGTGCCAGCACATCAGAGGTGCTCAGGGAATACGTTGTAAGGGACATAGATTTCTAACCCTGTCAGTAAAATGGAAATGCCGAAATGTCACTTTATCTCCTTCTGGTAATTTGATTGACTAATTCGATGTTAAATTCTGGTATCTTGACAAGATTAGTGTTAGCCAGTTACTGGGATGATTTCCAGTGCTTAAGGCAGGAATGCCTTATTTCTGATTTAGCAGTAATGTGACCAGTGCATAAACACTCATTAAGGGGTAATGCAGCATTTAATCAATGAGGGGAACTTTCCCCTGAGTGTGCATAGAGGAGATGGCCCAGAGCACAGAGGAGTGTAAGAATCTAGAAGTGACCTGACACTGTGTGCCAAAGCTGCATGGGGTTTATTGGACCCCAGCTCATCCCGGCTCCCTGCAGTGTTGGCAAATTGAAGCCGTCCGGAAGGCATCTTTGGTTTAACCAGCTCGAACTGATTTGCTCTTTCTGATTTCCACAGAGGATGAGAGGGGTGGGCAGAAATCAATTGAATTTGTTTTGTGGTAAGAGTTTCTACCAGGAAATGACTGCTCTGGGTTTCCACCAGCTTCAGTAGGAGGGTTAATTAAATCATTATCCTGCTGGCTGGCATTTAGTCAGTGGACGCCTTTAATCCACAAGGCAGTTTCTAAAGTGTTCAGCTGAAAACAAAGATGCTCTTTACCCCACTCTCCAGTGGGGCCCCAACCAGGGTCATTAACCGTCAACACTGACAGATACCGGGTCAGCTTCAGAGGAACTTGCATTAGCTGTGCCATTTCCTTTGGAGCTTGACTGGGAGTCATTGACTTTTTTCACCTCATTTCCCATAGCATTGAAGCAGTTCCGTTGGTAACAGCTGACTCGGGAAACCCGGGGAGCTGCCTAGTGGTGATAGCCATGCCTTGTTTTCCAGAAGCACAAGCCGCAAATGGACATATGCCGTCTACTGGTTGTACTATTGCTGATTTGTATTTATTGCATCTCAGAGTAAGTAACAGGCTATGCAGAGCCCTCTAGTGTTTGACTCCACAGAAATGGTGTTGATCTGTCAAAGTTTCTTTACTTCTCAGTATGAAACAGTATTGTGTAAGCTGTTTGCTCCAAAAGGCCATTATGAAAAGAGGCAATAACAACGTGGTACGCCAGATGTGATACGCCGACGCCTCTCGCTTTGCGAGAAAAGACTAGATGGCGAGGTCCCTAGCAGATGCAGAGGTTCTGGCCAGGATTTTTAATGGCCAATTGTATAAATAATTAAGTGAGGAAGAGTAGAGAGTATCTTAGTGTATTCATTTCCTGCTGCCATTGTAACAAATTACCACAAATTTAGTGCCTTAAAGCAATACAGATTAACACACAGTTCTAGAAGTCAGAAATCTGACTGGGTCTCACCGGACTAAAAGGTGTCAGCACGGCTGTGTTGCTTCTGGGGGTCTAGGGGGCATCTGTTTCCTTGCTTTTTCCAGCTTCTAGAGGCTTCCTGCGTTCCTTGGCTTATGACCGCCAGTCAGCAATCCTCTGCTGCTGTGGTCACATCTTCTCTGACTCTCCTGCCTCCTTCCTTCCCTCCTAAGGACCCTTGCGATAATATTGGGCCCACCAGATAATCCAAAATAATCTCCTCCAATGCAAATCTCTTAATTTAATCGCATCTGCCATGTAAGGAACCATATTCCCAGGTCCCAAGGAAAAACACATGGACAGCTGTGGAAAGCCATCATTCTGCCTACCACACCTATTAAGGTAATTGCTGTTCCTCCCTCTCAACGTTCGAGTTCTTTCAAGTTCCTTTTGCCATGGGAAGACAAAATAGCAATGTAGATATGGTCCCTCAGAGACACAGAATCTCATTTTCCATTGTCAAATGCAGTTTCAATTACTCAGGCAACAGCCATTTTAAAGGACCATAAAAGATAATGGCACCTCCTGGCTGAACAGATGGCCACTTAGCACAGTTCCAAGTTAGATGTGATAACAGTTTCATGGCTGGGAAGCAAGTGGGGCAAGAGATGGGGCTGTTGGAAGGGTAAGATGGTCTCTGAATTGAATCCTCTGCCTTAATGTCCCCTGAGTTTCTGGGTTGTCTGGAAAACCCTCCTAGGAGAAGTCAAGGAGCCTCAAAAAGCAAGAACACCCTCTTCTTTAACTGCCCTCTCCACCCTGAAAAGTTGAGATGTGACAGAATGAAAAGAGCACCAGCTTTGCAGTCAGACAGAAAGGTGTTCCAATCTCTGTGTGACCTGCAGCATGTTTCTTAATCTCTCTGGGCCTTATTGTCCTCACCTGTAAAATGAAAATAATATCTACCTCTTAGGTATCTGATATTTATATCAGAAACAATGTATGTAAAGTTCAAAGGATGCTGTTGGGCTTATGGTAGGTGCTCAAAAATAGTAAGTACTATTATCATAGTAGTAGTCGTCGTCATTGTTGAGGATCTGTTGTTACAACAGGAAGTAGAGATTGGAGTCAAAAGTCTGCCAGGAAAATTTTAACTGGTTGGTATTTCTCACATTAGTACCGCCACTAGACATTTGACCAAAGCAGGTGAGAAAACTTGAGGGCAAAGATGATAAACAAAAATGACTCTCTCTCTCTACACTTCCACCCCCGATTTCCTGTGCTGTCCCTATCCAAACACTCCTCTGGAAGAAGTCTTGATAGTACCTTCTTAGGCTGTGAGGAAAAGAATTGAACACAGTAATATCCTCAGCCTTGAAGATGTTCAGATTTACCCAGTGGGAACCTATTTCATTCTTCAAATTATTTGCTGAATTAATCTAATTTTATTCCCTTCCATCAAATTTTCAGGTTGGAAGAGGTCCCATCTGCTCTTCCACTGTTGAGAACTAACTGATATAGAATCATATTGGTGGAGTTCAAAATGTCACTGGCAATGCCGATGGGAGGTCATGACTTTAGATCTACAGCCACATGGGCTTACCTTCAACCCAGCCCACTCAGTTCCTGGCATAGCTGGACAAGTCAAAGACTCCCCTAAAGAGTGGGCCCTTTCGTCTGGCAAAAAAAAAAAAAAAAAAAAAAAGATTAGAGTAGAATGTCTGCCTCCTGAGGATTAACCTGCTCCAAAATAAGCCCACGGAAGCTAACTGACCATACTTAATTCCTTCCACGAACTTTGCCAACCAGAAACTCCCCTTCCTCCCAAGGGCAAGAATGTGTGGAGGTGATGGAATAGGCTAGGAAAGTTATGGTAGCAGGAATTCCTTTCTCTCTATCAAAATCTGAGTCCAGGATCACTCACAATGGGGGAAGCCAGCTGCCGTTCATGAGACTCTCAAGAAACCCTATGGAAAGGTCCTTGTAGTAAGGAATGGCGGCCTCCTGCTAACAACCAGCACTAGCTTGCCAGTCATATGTGTGAGCCACTTTGGAAACAGATCCTAGTCCCAGCCACGCCTTCAAATGCCAGAGTCTATTGTGAGGGATGGGGTTTGTCAGGCAGATCAGATCTGCATTTGACAAGCAGCAAATCAATGAAGTAGATACCTGCACAGCTGAAAGTGGAGGGAGAAGATACAATTGATGTGTTGGGCAGCAAAAAAGGAGGCATCTATTAAAAAAAGAGTACTTGCTAGCCAGGCATGGTGGCGCATGCCTGTAATCCCACCTACTCGGGAGGCTGAGGCAGGAGAATCACTTGAACCCAGGAGGCAGAGATTGCAGTGAGCTGAGATCGTGCCATTGCACTCCAGCCTGGGCAACAAGAATGAAACTCCATCTCAAAAAAAAAAACAAGTACCTGCTACTTGAACCTAGAACTGTGTTCTACAGACAAAGACACATTCTCAGTTAGAAAACTACAATTTGGTTCCAGGATACCCTAACAAGTAGAGTTTAGCTTTCTTTATTCTTTCATTTTCTTTAATTTATATGTCTGTGTACAAGTACACTGCTTTTGTTTTCGGGTTTATTAAACTATTTTTACTGAATGGCCAGTGGTATGTTTTGATTGGCATCAAATGGAAATGGGGTGGGGGGAAACTGTTTTTGTTAAAATGCTCCTTTTCTCCATTAATGGCATGGCAATTTAACTTTAATTTTTTTAATGAAAAGTCTCACATATTTATTACTGAACCCAGGCAACCAATGCATTCATAACAGATTCAGAGAGAAAAAATGTATGCCCAATAAAACATGTCCAACTCTCCAGATAATGGTGACATTTTCAGCTTGATATGGTAATGTGATTGTGATGCTCAGACAATATAAATATGTGTGCCACCTCATGTGCAATTACTAATAGACCCAGCTTAGTTCTTCTCCAATGTCTCCTTTTGGAGTTGTACCTGATTTTATTACCAGTTTTCATCCGAATCCACTGGGGAATGGAACAATTTTGCTTTTGTCTCTTGGCCATGAATCCCTTAATCCTGAAAGTCTTGTGAGATCTGGCGAGAAGCACAGTCAAGTACACACCACGATGGTGGAGAAAAAAAGAGAAGGGGCTTGACACCTTTTTTTTTTCTTTTGAGGCAAAGTTTTGCTCTTGTTGCCCAGGCTGGAGTGCAATGGTGCCATCTCGGTTCACTGCAACCTGCGCCTCCTGGATTCAAGCAATTCTCCGGCCTCAGACTTCCGAAGAGCTGGGATTACAGGTGCCCGCCACCAAACCCAGCTAATTTTTGTATTTTTGGTAAAGACGAGATTTCACCATGTTAACCAGCCTGTTCTCAAACTCCTGACTATTGTTTCTGCTATTAGCTGTCAGTCCTCTTCACTGTGGTATGAACAAGATTATTTTTTGTGTGAGTGAAACTGATGTGGATGGTCTGCCTGCCGCTCCGTGCATCACTTTCAACACTGTCTTGTCCCAACTCAAAATGAGTTCTTCATTTACAAACTGTTGATTTCTTTTGGGCATCGTCTCCATAACCTTTTCATAAAACATCAATGATTTCATTATTCCTCTACCCAAACTTTACCATAAGTATTCTTTTTTTGAGACAGTATCTTGCTCCGTCACCCATACTGGAGTGCAGTGGCATGATCACAGCTCACTGCAGCCTCGACCTCCCAGGCTCAAGCCATCCTCCCACTGCAGACTCCATAATAGCTGGCCTTACAGGCATGTGCCACCATGCCCAGCTAATTTTTGTATTCTTTGTAGAGAAAGGGGTTTCACCATGTTGCCCAGGCTGGTCTTGAATACTTGGGCTCACGTGACCCAGCTGCCTCGGCCTCTGAAAGTGCTGGGATGCCAGGCACGGTGGCTCACGCCTATAATCCCAGCACTTTGGGAGGCCGAGGCGGGCAGATCACGAGGTCAGGAGATCAAGACCATCCTGGCTAACACGGTGAAACCCCGTCTGTACTAAAAATGCAAAAAATTAGCCGGGCGTAGTGGCAGGCGCCTATAGTCCCAGCTACTCAGAAGGCTGAGGCAGGAGAATGGCATGAACCCGGGAGGTGGAGCTTGCAGTGAACCGAGATTGCGTCACTGCACTTCAGCCTGGGCAACAGAGCCAGACTCCGTCTCAAAAAAAAAAAAAAAGAAAAGAAAAGAAAAGTGGTGGGATTACAGGCCTAAGCCACTGCATCTGGTCTCATTGTAAATTTGACGTTTCCTCTTGTTTCAATTTTAGCAGAATTTATATTGCTTTGATAGAGTCTCTTTTCAAACTCATATCTTATCCTTCTGAGTGCCTCAAACTAGAGCCTGTTCAGACATGTTATAACAGATTTGTACCAGTTTATTTTGGTGCAAAAAGGGTGGAATTCATGCACAATTTTCTCATAATACGTATTTTTCCATGAGCTTCTTGAAGACCCCTTGTACTAGAAAACAGTGTTCAAAAGGATATATAAAAGGGTTGTAGATATGCAAGTGCCATTTACTTCTGGGATGCAAGGATGATTCAACATATTCAAGCAAATCAATGTGATATACCACTTGAAGAGAATGAAAGATGAAAACACATCGTCTCAATAGATGGGGAAAAAGCATTTCACAAAATTCAACTTACAGTCATCATGGAAATCCTAAACAAAATAGATAGAGAAGGAAATTTACCTCAACAATAGAAATAACCAAACAGGGAAAATGGAATGCTTTTCCTGTAGGATCTCACATGATGCAACAATGCTCACCCTTTCTATTCAATAAGTACTGGCTGTCCTAGCAAGAGTAATTAAATAGCAAAAGAAATAAAACTCATCCAGATCAGAAAGAAAGAAGTAAAATTATATTTGTTTGTAGATGACATGATATTCTGTGTAGAAAATCACAGTCAGCCAAAATACTGCTGGAACTAATAAACACATCCAGTGTGTTTGCAGAATAAATTATCAGCACCAAAAATTAGTTGAATTTGCATACATTAACAATAAACAATTTTAAACAAAATTTTTTTTTTTTTTTTTTTTTTTTTTTTTTGAAACGGAGTCTCGCTCTGTCGCCCAGGCTGGAGTGCAGTGGCACAATCTCGGCTCACTGCAAGCTCCACCTCCCAGGTTCACACCATTCTCCTGCCTCAGCCTCTCCAAGTAGCTGGGACTACAGGCGCCCGCCACCACGCCCGGCTAATTTTTTGTATTTTTAGTAGAGATGGGGTTTCACCGTGGTCTCGATCTCCTGACCTCGTGATCCGCCCGCCTCGGCCTCCCAAAGTGCTGGGATTACAAGCGTGAGCCACCGCGCCCGGCCTTAAACAAAAATTTTAAAACACTTCCATTTGCTAGAGAACTTAAAGAGATACTTAGGCATAAACATAAAAAGCTGAGAATTTCCTACCTTGAAATCTACAAACATTGATCAAAATGATTAAAAACATATATGGAGATACAACCCATATTGTTTGGAAAAATTAATATTGTTAAATGATTTTATAGCCCAATGTGATTTAGATTCAACACAATACCCATAAAAATCCCTATAGTTTTTGTTAAAGAAACAAAAAACAGGCTGGGAAAAGTGGCTCACGTCTGTTGGCCAGGCTGGTCTCAAAGTCCTCACCTCAAGTTATCTACCCACCTTGGCCTCCCAAAGTGCTGGGATTACAGGCATGAGCCACTGCGCCTGGCCCAGTTCTCTTAACATAAACACTTTAATGTCAATTAATGCTTGAACTCAATGTTTTAAGTCAACTCAAACTCAAGTCAATGCTGAATTGACTCTAATGTCTATTAATCCTTAATGGTTTGCTATACTCATTGCATTTGGAACTATTATCTCAAAAATGAATTCTCTGATATTCTGCAAGGAGTGACCTCAGACTGAAGACCTTGCCACGCATATGACATTTGTAAGATTGCTGTCCGTTACGGATTCTCTGATATCTAATGTGATGTGAACATGAAGTAAAAGCTTTGTCACAATCATCACATTTGTAAGGTTTCTCTCCTGTATGAATTCTCCTGTTTTGCTTAAGATGAAGCTTCACTGAAGACCTTGCCACAATCATCACATTTGTAAGGTTTCTCTCCTGTATGAGATCGTCAATGAACTGCAAGGCATGAACGATGTCTGAAAAATTTGCCACATTTATTACACTTGTAAGACCTCTCCTCATTATGGATTCTCCAGTGTTTTGCAATGGTTGTAGCGTTACTGAAGAGTTTGTGACAATCATTAGTAAAGTTTCCCTGTACCATGGATTGCTTGATGGTGAGTAAGTGTTGACTGCCCACTAAAGGCTTTGTCACACTTATTACACTTGTACAGTTCCTCTCCAGTGTGAATTCCAGTACGTTGTGCCAGGTGTGAATCACACCCAAAATTCTTGTCACAAACCTTACATTTCTATGGTTTCTCTCCAGTATGAACTCTCCTGTGTATTTCGAGGGGTGATTTGAAATTGAAAACTTTGTCACATTCTTCACATTTGTAAGGTTTCTCTCCAGTATGAAGTCTATGATGATGTGCAAGGTTTGATTGTTGCCAAAAATCTTGCCACATTCATTACATTTGTAAGATTTATCTCCAGTATGAAGTCTATGATGACATTCAAGGTTTGATTTTCTATTAAAAACCTTGCCACATTCATTACATTTGTAAGATTGCTCTCCAGTATGAAGTCTACGACGACATGCAAGGTTTGATTTGTGATTAATCAATGATTTCATTATTCCTCTACCCAAACTTTACCATAAGTATTCCTTTTTTGAGACAGTATCTTGCTCCGTCACCCATACTGGAGTGCAGTGGCATGATCGCAGCTCACTGCAGCCTCGACCTCCCAGGCTCAAGCCATCCTCCCACTGCAGACTCCACAATGGCTGGCCCTGCAGGCATGTGCCACCATGCCCAGCTAATTTTGTGATTAAAAACCTTGCCACATTCATTACACTTGTAACGTTTCTCTCCAGTATGAATGGCCTTATGCATTACAAGACATGAATTTTGAACGAAGGTCTTGTCATACTCATTACACTTGTAAGGTTCCTCTCCAGTGTGAATTACAGTATGTTGTGCCAGGTGTGAATCACATCCAATAAGCCTTGTCACAAACCTTACATTTGTATGGTCTCTCTCCAGTATGAATTCTCCTATGTCTTCCAAGATGTGACTTGTGAATGAAAACTTTGTCACATTCTTCACATTTGTAAGGTTTCTCTCCAGTATGAAGTCTATGATGATGTGCAAGGTTTGATTGTTGATTAAAAACCTTGCCACATTCATTACACTTGTAAGGTTTCTCTCCAGTATGAATTGCCTTGTGAACTAAGAGGGCTGAATTGTGACCGAAGGTCTTGCCACACTCATTACACTTGTAAGGTTTCTCACCAGTGTGACATCTATGGCATGCAAGGTATTGCTTCTGATTAAAGACCTTGCCACATACATCATATTTATATTGTTTCTCTCCTAAATGGATTTTCTGATTTTTTTTAAGAGTGAGCTACAATTGGCTGAGCGCAGTGGCTCACACCTGTAATCCCAACACTTTGGGAGGCCAAGGCAGGCGGATCACGAGATCAGGAGATCGAGACCATCCTGGCTAACACGGTGAAACCCTGTCTCTACTAAAAATGCAAAAAATTAGCTGGGCATGGTGATGGGGTGCCTGTAGTCCCAGCTACTTGGGAGGCTGAGGCAGGAGAATGGCATGAACCCGGGAGGCAGAGCTTGCAGTGAGCCAAGATTGCACCACTGCATTCCAGCCTGGGCGACAGAGTGAGACTCTGTCTAAAAAAAAAAAAGAGTGAGCTACAATTAAAGGCTTTGCCACTCTCATTACATTGGAAAGATTTTTCTCTCATGTGTACTTCTCGTTTTTGTGTGAGTAATGAAGAATGGAGGGAATTATTCCCATACTTATTAGAAATATGGGTTTGGGGCCTACAGGAAATTATTTGGGATGCTGAAACTGAGAAAGCATCATTGACAGACTTCCCAACTTGATTACCAATTTTCCTTTCAGGCTGAAATGTGTGCAGTTCAGTCAGATGGGAATGAAAGCTTGATCCAAGCTGATCTTCAATAGGCTTGTTTCCAGCATGCCTTTGATCATATCAGTCTGTACTACCCGTCAACTTTTTTATTTCTGTCATGGGTGTTTCATGGCCATTTCTTTCATCTTCTTGCCACTGAAACACAAAGTCATGAATTTCTTTCTCAATTTCCTGGAAGCAAAAATCTCCAGTGTGATGACTTGCATGTCTTTGCAATGCGCCTGTGTGGAACACTTCTGTATTGCCTTACCCTGCTGATGACAACTTCTTCATCATGCATTTGGGAGAGACATCCGGGGAGATCAGGTTCCTATAATTCTCCAACATCACATCTCTGTATAAAGTCCTCTGAGCACCGGGCGCGGTGGCTCACGCTTGTAATCCCAGCACTTTGGGAGGCCGAGGCGGGCAGATCATGAGGTCAGGAGATCGAGACCACGGTGAAACCCCATCTCTACTAAAAATACAAAAAAATTAGCCGGGCGTGGTGGCGGGCGCCTGTAGTCCCAGCTACTCGGAGAGGCTGAGGCAGGAGAATGCCGTGTACCCGGGAGGCGGAGCTTGCAGTGAGCCAAGATTGCGCCACTGCACTCCAGCCTGGGTGACAGAGCAAGACTCCGTCTCAAAAAAAAGTCCTCTGAGCAGGGTTCTGGCATTTCCACTCCTCCTGAGAGAATTCTATGGCCACATCCCTGAATGTCAATAGACCCTGAGGAAGAGCCATTCCTGACCCCTTTGCTTTCCTCTTCCCCTTCCGGGTTTCTTCCTCGCATGCCAGGAGTCTTTAGAAGTCAATCCACCATGGTCTGATCTTCACTCCATGGGATCCACTTCCTGGTGCAATTTAATCTTTACATGCTTTATATTTTTAATGAAGAAAGTGAGGATTTTTTTTTTTTTTTTTTTGAGATGGAGTCTCACTCTGTAACCCAGGCTGGAGCGCAGTGGTGCGATCTCTACTCACTGCAACCTCCACCTCTCAGGTTCAAGTGATTCTTGTGCCTCGGCCTCTCAGGTAGCTGAGAGTACAGGCATGTGCCATCATGCCCAGCTAAATTTTGCATTTTTAGTACAGAGATGGGGTTTCGCCATGTTGGCCAGGCTGGTCTTGAACTTCTGACCTCAAGTGACCTGCCCACCTTG
This sequence comes from Symphalangus syndactylus, assembly GCF_028878055.3. Taxonomy (NCBI): domain Eukaryota; kingdom Metazoa; phylum Chordata; class Mammalia; order Primates; family Hylobatidae; genus Symphalangus; species Symphalangus syndactylus. Next base: position 26,528,748 of record NC_072440.2, read on the forward strand.
GCCTCCCAAAGTGCTGGGATTACAGGTGTGAGCCACGGCACCCAGCCTGAAAGTGAGGAATTTAGAATAAGCTCTGACTCCTGTAGGACCATAGTACCTTAAATCCTAAAGATGAAAACTCAGAGTAGAAATAATAATAATAAATTATGCTGGTTCTTGTGATTTGGGTTTTTGTGTGTCAGTTGTTTGGGCAGTTAACCCATCATCTTCAAGAAAACTGATAGCAAATGTCCATATAATGTTGAAGGTCTAAACCCTGAAACAAACAAAAAACAAACAGCAACGACAATGAACCTGGCATCAAGAAAGATGCTGGGCTCAGTGAGATGGCTCATGTCTGTAATCCCAGCACTTTGGGAGACCAAGACAGGAGGATTGCTTGAGCCCAGGAGTGTGAGATCAGCCTGTGCTACATGGCAAAATCCCAAATCTAAAAAAATATATATATATATTAGCCTGATGTGGTAGCATGCACCTGTAATCCCAGCTACTGGGGAGGCTGAGGTGGGAGGATTGCGTGAGCCCAGGAGGTCAAGGCTGCAGTGAGCCATGATTGCACCACTGCACTGTAGCCTGGGAGACAGAGCTAGACCCTGTCAAGAAAGAAGACAAGACAAGAGAAGAGAAGAGAAGAGAAGAGAAGAGAAGAGAAGAGAAGAGAAGAGAAGAGAAGAGGAAAAAGGAAGGGAGGGGGAAAGGGAGGGAGGGAGGAAGGAAAGGAAAGAAGGAAGGAAGGAAAAAGGAAGGAGGAAAGGATGAAGGGAAGGAAAGAAAGAAAAGGAGGATGAGGGGAAGAAGGAAGAAGGAGAAAAAGAAGCCACAACTCTGAAGGCCTTCTAACATTATAACTGAAGGGACCCTTTGTGAACCAGAGAAGTAGGCAAAGACAAAACAGAATATACAGAAAGGAAAGAAAACAAACAAGAGAAAAAGACAGTTAAGAAAAATAGCTCCTGATTATATGCTACATGCTAAACAAATGTTCCTAACATCATCTTTGGAAAACGATCTGACTTCAAGCCAGCCACAAAGTGCCATTGTTGGTTAGTAAGAATGTCATCCGTTAGCTCAGATGGGAGGATGAGGTACTAAAGCTTTGATAGCTACAGATGGAGTTTATATATTACCAACATACCAACAATGCTGTCAAGCAAACAAAGGGTGATTAGACTGGAAAACATCAACAAATGGCTTAAATACATTATCTCATCTTCCACATGTTTCTACCAAAGAAGGAAGACAATTGCTATAGAACCAATAATAACAACCAATCTGGGATGTCACAAGTCTATCTTTCAAAACTTGGAAAAGTTTTGTTGCTTCATATAGAAGCGTGCTGTAGCTTCTTTAGCAAAAGGTACACTCTATTTCATCTAATTCCTCCAGAATTTGTATGCATGGCAAAGCAACTTGGGTACTGTGGTTCAGGAAGATGCCATCACATTTTGTTTATGAATTCTCAAGCCTCACAATGTTAGGAATGACAGTCGGAGAGGTAGTTTCCATGAGTTAGAGCTTCCAGTGCACAAACCATTTCAGTGGATGCAAGTGCAGTGTTTATCTGCCTTTTCTCATAAAGTCATATAAATGTAAATTTCATGGTTTCCTGTATTTCCCTGCATCAAGTCAAGTAGTGCATATTAACTACTTGATGAGTTCCTCCCTTCACCAGAGGAAAAAACAAATCTCTTGCTCATTTCGCTAGTGGATCCTGGCTCACAGAGAGGATATTTTTCTATTTAGGCCTATAGTCTGGGGCTGCCCAGAGCAGCTCTGATCACATGTAGGGCTTCATAAAAACAAATGCAGCCACTCTCAGGTCTGTTTGAGCCAGCAGTCTGAAGAGACTTCAGGCCTCCCAGAGCACCTTTGTTAATTAAGAGGATGGGTTTCAGCACCTCACTTGGTTACCCAAGGGAGAAAGAATGTTGGAGGAGAAATGCCTTCTAGGACAGGAATATCCTCCTGGACACATGATGGTAGTGTACACAGAGACACCCTCAGGAGACAAGACACTTCGGCCCTCCTGACTCAGGTGGTGCAGGGTTCTAGCCTCCTGGAGGGCCCCACCTTTCCCGCAGCCCCATGCCCCCTCTTCTGAGGGAGTAGGAGAAAGAGAACAATTTCCTCTCTGTCCCTTTCTCTGTCTCTCTCTCTCTCCCCTTCCTCTTTTTTTTTTCTCTCTCTCTCTCTATACACACACACACACACCAGGTTGTGAATTAAGACACTGATGGCCTCCTTCAGGCTATACGCATTTTGAGGCTCTGTAAAAACTGGCTAAGATGAGACCCAATAGAAATGAATCCAGAGATGTGCCAGTGGGAAATCAATTGACCTGCAAGTAATAAGTTACAATTTACTTACATGTTCACACTGCTGAGCATGGAAAGTGAAGTATCTGGGATAATGAATGCCCCCTATCCTGTCCCCCATCCTGTCCATATAATTCTGTACCAACACTGGTATCATTTCAGCAACACTCAGTGTGGGATTTTTATTCATGATGGTTTTCATCCCCAGTAATATGCACAGCTCTTATTTTATCTTAGAGCTTCAAAAGAAAACATACTGAGACAAGCTTCTTCATGGCTGGTCATCTAACATGCTCTCCTTTATTTCTAAGGGAACAAAGTACATATTTTCTCCAATGCAACTGAAATTTCAACTCCTGCTGTTTTCTTTTAGGGCTTTGGGAGTCAGTGTTAGTCAAATACTAATGATAGTCAAAAAAGCTAGAATTTGTTATATAATTTTCCATTTACAGAAATGCAAATGATATTTAAAATCAGAATAATTTCAGAACTAGTACATTGCTTTGTTGAAATAATCTGTTCAAAACCTCATAGTTCAAATCATACACAAATGCAAATTTATTGGCATATATGAGTATCTAACATGAATTTTTTTTATTATACTTTAGGTTTTAGGGTACATGTGCACAATGTGCAGGTTTGTTACATATGTATCCATGTGCCATGTTGATTTCCTGCACCCATTAACTCATCATTTAGCATTAGGTATATCTCCTAATGCTGTCCCTCCCCCCTCCCCCAACCCCACAACAGTCCCCGGTGTGTGATGTTCCCCTTCCTGTGTCCATGAGTTCTCATTGTTCAATTCCCACCTATGAGTGAGAACATGCGGTGTTTGGTTTTTTGTCCTTGCGATAGTTTACTGAGAATGATGTTTTCCAGTTTCATCCATGTCCCTACAAAGGACACGAACTCATCATTTTTTATGGCTGCATGGTATTCCATGGTGTATATGTGCCACATTTTCTTAATCCAGTCTATCGTTGTTGGACATTTGGGTTGGTTCCAACTCTTTGCTATTGTGAATAGTGCCGCAATAAACATACGTGTGCATGTGTCTTTATAGCAGCATGATTTATAGTCCTTTGGGTATATACCCAGTAGTGGGATGGCTGGGTCAAATGGTATTTCTAGTTCTAGATCCCTGAGGAATCGCCACACTGACTTCCACAATGGTTGAACTAGTTTACAGTCCCACCAACAGTGTAAAAGTGTTCCTATTTCTCCACATCCTCTCCAGCACCTGTTGTTTCCTGATTTTTTAATGATGGCCATTCTAACTGGTGTGAGATGGTATCTCACTGTGGTTTTGATTTTCATTTCTCTGATGGCCAGTGATGATGAGCATTTCTTCATGTGTTTTTTGCCTGCATAAATGTCTTCTTTTGAGAAGTGTCTGTTCATGTCCTTTGCCCACTTTTTGATGGGGTTGTTTGTTTTTTTCTTGTAAATTTGTTTGAGTTCATTGTAGATTCTGGATATTAGCCCTTTGTCAGATGAGTAGGTTGCAAAAATTTTCTCCCATTGTGTAGGTTGCCTGTTCACTCTGATGGTAGTTTCTTTTGCTGTGCAGAAGCTCTTTAGTTTAATTAGATCCCATTTGTCAATTTTGGCTTTTGTTGCCATTGCTTTTGGTGTTTTAGACATGAAGTCCTTGCCCACGCCTATGTCCTGAATGGTATTGCCTAGGTTTTCTTGTAGGATTTTAATGGTTTTAGGTCTAACATGTAAGTCTTTAATCCATCTTGAATTAATTTTTGTATAAGATGTAAGGAAGGGATCCAGTTTCAGCTTTCTACATATGGCTAGCCAGTTTTCCCAGCACCATTTATTAAATAGGGAATCCTTTCCGCATTTCTTGTTTTTGTCAGGTTTGTCAAAGATCAGATAGTTGTAGATATGCGGCATCATTTCTGAGGGCTCTGTTCTGTTCCATTGATCTATGTCTCTGTTGTGGTACCAGTACCATGCTGTTTTGGTTACTGTAGCCTTGTAGTATAGTTTGAAGTCAGGTAGCGTGATGCCTCCAGCTTTGTTCTTTTGGCTTAGGATTGACTTGGCGATGCAGGCTCTTTTTTGGTTCCATATGAACTTTAAAGTACTTTTTTCCAATTCTGTGAAGAAAGTCATTGGTAGCTTGATGGGGATGGCATTGAATCTATAAATTACCTTGGGCAGTATGGCCATTTTCACGATATTGATTCTTCCTACCCATGAGCATGGAATGTTCTTCCATTTGTTTGTATCCTCTTTTATTTCATTGAGCAGTAGTTTGTAGTTCTCCTTGAAGAGGTCCTTCACACCCCTTGTAAGTTGGATTCCTAGGTATTTGATTCTCTTTGAAGCAATTGTGAATGGGAGTTCACTCATGATTTGGCTCTCCGTTTGTCTGTTATTGGTGTACAAGAATGCTTGTGATTTTTGTACATTGATTTTGTATCCTGAGACTTTGCTGAAGTTGCTAATCAGCTTAAGGAGATTTTGGGCTGAGACAATGGGGTTTTCTAGATATACAATCATGTCATCTGCAAACAGGGACAATTTGACTTCCTCTTTTCCTAATTGAATACCCTTTATTTCCTTCTCCTGCCTGATTGCTCTGGCCAGAACTTCCAGCACTATGTTGAATAGGAGCGGTGAGAGAGGGCATCCCTGTCTTGTGCCAGTTTTCAGAGGGAATGCTTCCAGTTTTTGCCCATTCAGTATATTGGCTGTGGGTTTGTCGTAGATAGCTCTTATTATTTCGAGATACGTCCCATCAATACCTAATTTATTGAGAGTTTTTAGCATGAAGTGTTGTTGAATTTTGTCAAAGGCCTTTTCTGCATCTATTGAGATAATCATGTGGTTTTTGTCTTTGGTTCTGTTTATATGCTGGATTACATTTATTGATTTGCGTATCTAACATGAAATTTTTTAAATGTTGAAACCTTCAGATTCCAGGGAGATAAAATATTTTGTAAAATGCTCAACCTCTTGGAATTGTCTTCAGTCAGGTCTGTGGTTCACATATATAAACTTACTCAGTTGGGATGGCATAAATATTATTGTCTTGGTTGGCCCAGACAATATGATCCCAATGTACTTTGAGGGTCTTTAGGGCTTGTCCCCAGAATATTGTTTTTAAGACCTTATTTCAGTTGGCTAACAACAAAAAATAGAATTTGTGGAACAGCTTCTTATCAAAATCACATCAATTATTCCTTAATTTTTGTTCTACAGACCAGTGTTATACAGATATAAATTTCCTAGGGAAATGCTTGTAGTAGGCATTAGTTGGTTAAGATTTCAAACTCTGAGCTATCTCATCATTTTACAACGTATGCTCAAAGTGGAAAATATGGCCCATTACTTCTTCACATTTAGAAGTAATACTCTGAATTATGTAGAAGATGAACTGATGGCATTCCATATGCTCTGAGAGAGAGTCCAAGGTCAGTCAGCAGTTATTAAGTTGCCACTGAAGGACAAACATTGCCCTCAGGAAAGCAGCGACAACTCCATGGATGAGAGGTACTGGCTGTGTTACGCCGTTCTTGCATTGTTAGAAATGCCTGAGACTGGGCCAGGCACGGTGGTTCACGCCTATAATCCCAGCACTTTGAGAGGCCAAGGCAGGCGGATCACGAGGTTAGGAGCTCAAGATCAGTCTGACCAACATGGTGAAACCCTGTCTCTACTGCACAGGTTGCAGTGAGCCGACATCGCACTACTGCCCTCCAACCTGGGCAAGAGCCAGACTCCATCTCAAAAAAAAAAAAAAAAAAAAAAAGTGACAGGAGCGTTTAGTAAAATTGATCTTCCATATTTATTAAGACTTCTATAGGTCATAAGTAAGTGTATTCAGAAATAAACTAAGCAAACTGTGATAAATAAGGCCAGGAATGCCTTTTATATAGTTACGCAGGAAAAGTAAACCTAAAGGTATTAGGACTCATCTCTCATAGCTAAACCCTGACAAACAGAAATTACTTTTAGCTTGCACCATCTAGAGGTGAAAAAAAGAATTCTGAATTTATCCTACAAAGCTTTCAGATCTTTCTTTTTTTTTTTTTTTTTTTGCTCATGAGGTTGCTAGCTGTCTTACAAATATTTGATTATTTTTTAAAATCTTAGAAGAGTAGAAATTCAGTATACCACCTTAGCCACTTGAGGTCTACTTTGTGTCTGTTAAAAAGGGTTGGGGACAAAGTTGCGCTCAGTGACAACAAAACACTACCATCAACGTAAATACCTCAAAATGAACTTCTGATTAGAAGGATTTTTTGGCTGGGAGTGGTGGCTCATGCCTAGAATCCCAGTAGCACTTTGGAAGGCCGAGGTGGGAGGATTGCCGAGGCCAGGAGTTGGAGACTAGCCTGGCTAACAGAAAGACCTCACCTGTACAAAAATTACAAAATTAGATGAGTGTAGCAGCACACTCCTGTAATCCTAGCTACTTGGGATGCTGAGATAGGAGAATTGCCTGTGCCCACAAGTTCAAATTTGCAGTGAGCCATGATCACATTACTGCACTCCAGCCTGGGCAACAAAGTGAGAGCCTGTCTCAAAAAAAAAAAAAAAAATCTAGCATGGTCCTCATGGTGCTTAGATTGTAATACTTCTGTCATTATTAGTCATTATTTTATTATGTAATTTTTAGTCAAAATAATTTTTCCCCGAAATTATTTTGGCTCACTCTGAAAGAATTGAAGCTGATACATTTTGAGCATTCTTGTGTATATGTGTTTGAACATCCTTGTCTAAGCAAGCACCCTTATTGTAGGTAAAGTTTACACTGTAGGAGTTTTTTTGTTGGTTTGTTTGTTTTTTTGAGATGGAGTCTCGCTCTTGTCGCCCAGGCTGGAGTGCAATGGCACAATCTTGGCTCACTGCAGCCTCCACCTCCTGTGTTCAAGTGATTCTCTTGCCTCAGCCTCCCAAGTAGCTGGGATTACAGGGGCCCACTACCATGCCCAGCTAATTTTATTGTATTTTTAGTAGAGATGGGGTTTCACCATATTGGCCAGGCTGGTCTCAAACTCCTGACTTCAGGTGATCCGCCCCCCTCAGCCTCCCTAAGTGCTGGGATTACAGGCGTGAGCCACCTCACCCAGCCATTGTAGGGCTTTAATTATAACCTATATATGCATTCTCCAAGTTATTTTGTACAAGATCTGTGTGCTGTCTACAACGGAATCGTTTTGGACCTGAGGGGCACACATAGGCTAAAAGTGAAAGGGTAAAAAATGATATTTCATGCAAACAAGAACCTAAAGAGAGTAGGGTAACCATAATTACATCAGACTAAATAGACTTTACAACAAAAACTTGCCAGTTCTCATGGAGTATCTTTATCCACCCTTTAAAAAAAATCCATTCAGCCAATCTCTGTCTTTTAATTGGCATGTTTAATCTATTAAAGTAATTACTGAGCCAGGCACAGTGGCTCATGCCTATAGTGCCAGCCACCTGGGAGGCTGAGACAGGGGGTTGCTTGAGCCCAGGAGTCTAAGGTTGCAGTGTGCTATGATCTGCACTCCAGCCTGGGCAACAGAGCAAGGCTCATCTCTAAAATTAAGTAATAACAAAAGAATCCATAGACAGATGAACAGATAAGCAACATGTGGTAGATTCATGCAATAAAATATTGTTCAGCCATATCAAGATTGACGTTGTGATGCACACTACAACATGGATGAACCTTGAAAACATTATGTTAAGCCGGGCGTGGTGGCTCACGCTTGTAATCCCAGCACTTTGGGAGGCCGAGGCGGGCGGATCACGAGGTCAGGAGATGGAGACCACGGTGAAACCCCGTCTCTACTAAAAATACAAAAAAAATTAGCCAGGCGTGGTGGCGGGCGCCTGTAGTCCCAGCTACTCGGGAGGCTGAGGCAGGAGAATGGCGGAACCCCGGGGGGCGGAGCTTGCAGTGAGCGAAGATCGTGCCACCGCACTCCAGCCTGGGCGACAGTGCGAGACTCCGTCTCGAAAAAAAAAAAGAAAAGAAAACATTATGTTAAGTATAGTAAGCCAGACAAAATGGCAAGGATTGTATGATTCCACTTCTATAAGGTATCTACAACAAGTGAATTCATAGAAAAAGAAAATAGCATAGTAGTTTCCAGGGACGGAGTGGGGACAGAGAGATGGGGATTATTGCTTAATGGTGACAGAGTTTCTGTTTCAGGAAATAAAGTTTTAGAAATAGTGATGATAGTTACACAACATGGTGAATGTACTTAATGCCACTGAATTGGACACTTAACAATGGTTAAAATGGTAAGCCTCATGTTCTGTATAATTTACCACAATTTTTTTTAATTTTTTTTATATTATTTATTTATTTATTTTTAGACAGAGTCTCGCTCTGTCACCCAGGCTGGAGTGCAGTAGCGTGATCTCCGCCTACGGCAACCTCCGCCTCCTGGATTCAAGCGATTCTCCTGCCTCAGCCTTCTGAGTAGCTGGGATTACAGGTGCATGCCATCACACCTGGTTAATTTTTGTATTTTTAGTAGAAACGAGGTTTCACCATGTTGGTCAGGCTGGTCTCAAACTCCTGACCTCCTGATCCTCCTGCCTCAGCTTCCCAAAGGGCTGGGATTACAGGCGTGAACCATCGGGCCTGGCCAATTTACCACAATTTTAACAAGACAACCGGAGCTCAAGATGGCTCAGGGAGGAGCTGATGCCCTCACTCCACAGTTCTCTGGGCTCCTACCCTTGTTTCATTTCCCTCACTTTTTTTTTTCTTTTCTTTCTTTTTTTTTTTTTTTTTTGAGACAGAGTCTCGCTCTGTCGCCCAGGCTGGAGTGCAGTGGCGCAATCTCGGCTCACTGCAAGCTCCGCCTCCCGGGTTCACGCCATTCTCCTGCCTCAGCCTCCCGAGTAGCTGGGACTACAGGCGCCTGCCACCGCGCCCGGCTAATTTTTTGTATTTTTAGTGGAGACGGGATTTCACCGTGTTAGCCAGGACGGTCTCGATCTCCTGACCTCGCGATCTGCCCACCTCGGCCTCCCAAAGAGCTGGTCCCTCACTTTTTACTAACTGAGCGACATGTGTTTTTTAAAATTGTATTTTATGTAGCATTTATATTTTTATACCGAAAATAGTTTTCAAAATATTTATCATATTGCCAGAAATGTAAATATTCCCAACTTATTTTTTTAATTCTTCTGAAGTCCCATTATGTGTTTTTTTTAAAGTCTACTAGATATACCGTTATATTTTGTTAAAATCCCATGGCATTGGAGAGTATGTATATAGTACATTCCCACTTGTGTTTTAGTAAAGGGGGTCAGAGACGGATTTGGACTCACTATTTGTACGCAAATAATATGCTAGTGGAGTACATCTGTCACTGCTAACAGTTTCTTCGGGAGAGAGAGAAAAGGGGCCTAGGGATCTGAGGTAAGAGGAACAGTGGTTTTTGGACCGCTTTCATATTTTACCGTGTGTGTGTGTGTGTGTGTGTGTGTGTGTGTGTAGTTTTCACTTAAAAAAAAAAACTAATTAATTTTGGCCAGGCGCAGTGGCTCACGCCTGTAATCCCAGAACTTTGGGAGGCTGAGCTGGGCAGATCACCTGAGGTCAGGAGTTCAAGACCAGCCTGACCAACATAGTGAAACTCCAGCTCTACTAAAAATACAAAAATTAGCTGGGCATGGTGGTGAGCCTCTGCTAAGCTACTCAGGAGGCTGAGGCAGGTGAATCACTTGAAACCAGGAGGCAGAGGTTGCAGTAAGCAGAGATCACGCCATTGCACTCCAGCCTAGGCAACAGAGTGAGACTCTGTCTCAAAAAAAAAAAAAAAAGAAAAAAAAACTAATTTTTTGAAAGAGACTCCAATTTCCAGTTTTCCACAGAAAATACATTAAATACAAAATATTAGCCAGGTGTGGTGGCGGGCGCCTGTAGTCCCAGCTACTTGGGAGGCTGAGGCAGGAGAATGGCGTGAACCCGGGAGGTGGAGTTTGCAGTGAGCCGAGATCGCGCCACTGCCCCCCAGCCTGGGCAACAGAGCGAGACTCCGTCTCAAAAAAAAAAAAAAAAAGTAAAAAAAAAAAAAGAAAATACATTAAATAATGTATATTTTATGTGAGCTTTTGAGATTGCTTTTGAAAAAGAGAAAAAATGTACATTTTGTTACAACCATGCTGCTTTAGGTTTATACAACTTTCTCCTTTAAGGAACTCATTTACTTGCTGAATTCTTACCTGCAAGCCTCAGGGAGGTGAGCCTGAACGAGGGTTACCAAATCATGGGCAAAGGTGGCCATGAGCACCCTGCCCTGCAGGCCTTCATCTCCAATTCTCCCTCAGCAGGGCAGCTTTTTCTAAGAGATAAGCTTGTATTCTCGTGAGAGAGGAAATGGCTGACCTCATCACACTTCTCTTATCCTCTTTGGTGGAAATAAGATATTTCCCCTGAAAGGATGTATCCGAAAGTAAACTGATAGCAACAAATACATTTTGAGTTTAAAATAATGATCTTTTTTTCTAAATAAAAATTAATGACAGGTGTGGTGGCTCATGCCTGTAATCTCAGCATTTTGGGAGCCCAAGGCGGGTATATTGCTTTGAGCGCAGGAGTTGGAGACCAGTCTGGGCAACATGGCAAAACCCAGTCTCTACAAAAATAAAAATAAAAAAATTAGCCAGGCATTGGTGGCTCGAGCCTGTAGTCCCAGCTACTCGCGAGGGTGAGGTGGGAGGTTTGCTTGAGCCCGGGAGGCTGGAGGTTGCAGTGAGCCCAGATTCTGCCACTACATTCCAGCCTGGGAGACAGAGTGAGACCCTGTCTTAAAACAAAACAAAAACAACTAAAAGTTTCTCAGAATGAAAAAAATAATATTCATTTGAGTGAGTCTGAACTGTAAAGCCTGAGATAGAACTATCTCCAAAAGATACAATGAGAAAAGCTAGTTTTAGAACAATATCTATAAATAGTATGGCTCTAAGTTTAAAAATGTAAAATCCAAACTAATGTTTTATAGTAAGAATATGTATTACTTGTTTAATTTTTTGATGGAATATTTATTGTCTAAATTTTGGCAAATGCAGAGAAGTTTAAGGAAGGAAATAGAAAATGGCTCCATACACTTCCCCACAAAAATAATACCTGTTAGCATTCCAGCTTCATCTTTCTTTCTTCTTTCATGTCTTTCCTCCTTCCTTCCCTCTCTTCCTTCCAACCTTACTTCCTTCTCTTTCTTTCCTTTCTTCCATCTGTCATGTATATATATAAATTACAGTTGTAATTGATCTATGTTCTGCTTTACTCCCTTCACATAATAAGTATTCTGCCATGTCGGCCAGGCGCGGTAGCTCACTCCTGTAATTCTAGCACTTTGAGAGGCCAAGGCGGGCAGATCACGAGGTCAGGAGGTCGAGACCAGCCTGGCCAACATAGTGAGACCCCGTCTCTACTAGAAATACAAAAAATTAGCCAGGCATGGTGGCAGGCGCTTGTAATTCCAGCTACTCAGGAAGCTGAGGCAGGAGAATCACTTGAACCCGAGAGGCGGAGGTTGCAGTGAGCCGAGATGGCTCTGTTGCACTCCAGCCATGGCAACAAGAGTGAATCTCCATCTCAAAAAAAGTGTTCTTCCATGTCAATAAGTATTATTTGAAACCACAGTTTTAAGTAAGTAATATCACTTTATATGAATATATAATTTACTGAACTGTCTTCTTTTTTTGGCTTGTTTTTTCTACTATATAACTTGATGAAAATCCTAATATGCAAAACCTATCTGTATTTTCTGTCTTTCCTACTGGAAAATTTCCTAGAAGTGGAATTACTGGGTCAGGAAATGTGAACATTTTAAAGAAACTGTAAGGCCTAATTTTTTTCCCAAAAAGTGGTTGTACTAATTGTTGTGTCCATATACACTCCTACCAAACATACAGGAATGCCTGTTTTCTTCATCTTGACGCTGGGACTAGTCCTTTTTAAAATTATTTGACACAAACACACCCTTTAATTTAAATTTATTTTTCTTTTAGAGAGAGGTGAGGTCTTGCCCCTTTGCCCAGGCTGGAGTACAGTGGCGTGATCATAGTTCACTGCCGCCTCAAACTCCTGGGCTTGGGCAATCCTCCTGCCTCATCCTCCAAAGCAGCTGAGACCACAGATGCGTGCCACCACCACCCCACCAGTTTTGTTTTGTATTTTGTTCATTTGTTTGTTTGTATAGACAGGGTCTCACTTTGTTGCCCAGGCTGGTGTTAAATTCCTGGTCTTGATCTTCCTGCTTTGGCCTCCCTAAGTACTGGGATTATAGCCATCACGCCCCGCCTAAATCTTTTTACAAGAGATATTGAAAAATTTTAGACATTTATTGAATATTTGTATTTTTACATTTTTAACATTTAACATGTTAAAAATAACATGTTAAAAAATTTCCAAATAATAATTCTTTCACTTTGAAGTGTGTGTGTGTGTGTGTGTGTGTGTGGTGTGTGCGTGCGCACGCATGCGTGTCTATTTCTAGGTGCTGAAAGATAAAGTACACAGAGTTACCACAAGAGGTCCCTAGCACACAAATTATATTGAAATCTTAAGCCTTCTTGAACTTAATTCCCAACAAGCCAGGATCTCCATAACCAGACAGGTTCGTTAATTCCGAATTTTAGGGGCTCCCAACAATTGACAACAGTGTACTGAAGAGAACAAGGGACAGTAGCTCAGCAATTCAGAAAGTGAGGTTCAAGCAGTGGTTTATTCCTCTGCACGCCACCCAGGCCCTCCTTCATTTCCCCACCTCGACCTCCTGTAACTTGATTGTTGTCAGATATATTCACTCTGAAATTTCAAAAGAAATAATCACTTTATGTCTGGGATACCCTTCAGTCATTCATTTGATTGTTCATCGAATGTTTTATTACTCTGCATAGTTAATCATTGAATGATGGTTTTTATTTGCTTTTAACAGAAAAGATTAGCTGCTATGTGCCACTGTCCTAGGTATTGAGAATATAATGATGAGCAAAACCAGACACTGTCCCCAGCCTTACAGAGCTCACACCTGTGACATCCATCCTAGCATATATAAGCAGACTTTCAGAAAATTCACCCTAACAGACGGTTTGCCTTGTTAGGAGACATCATGTGCAGCCCACAAGGGATGTGTCTGCTGCTCTAAGATCCAGAACATTGTCTCTGTGACCCACGACTACATCCTACTGTGTCATGAGTATTAAGCCATCTAGCTATGTATGATATAAGGCTTTTAAAATTGCTTTCTAAAAAACTTTACAGTTTAATATACCTATACTGTAAAGAGTTCAGATTATATGGAAAAGTAAGTAACCAAATGAAAATCACCCACAGTCACAACCTTCAGAGATAGTTATTTTTAACAGAACTCCTTTTTATAAACAAATCATTATATATCTACACATTTGACACGCATTGACTACTCACTATGTAGAAAGCATATCCCAAAGCTGTGTCTTATTTTACTTAGGTTGCCAGTAACAAAAATCATAGGCTGGGTGGCTAAAACAGTAACAAGTTATTTTCTCATCATTCTGCGGCTAGAAGTCCAAGATCAAGGTTCTGGTCAATTTGGTTTCTGGTGATGGGTCTCTTCCTGCCAGCTTCTCACTATGTCCTCATATGGCCTTTCCTGGGTATGTGAATGGAGAGAGCCAGAGAAAAAACTCTTCTTAGTGTCTCTTTTTATAAAGACACTAATCCTATTGAATCAGAGCCCTCCCTTAAGACCTCATTTAACCTAAATTACTTTGTTACTCTAAATCCTGAAGGTTAGGGCTTCAATATATGAATTTGGGGGTAGGGGGACACAAACGTTCAGTTCATAACAGGCTGCGAAGTCTCTGCAAATGAACAAGGCACAATCTTTGCCCGCTTCTCATTTATGCAAGAATCCATGGTGCAAACTATATTTCTGCCTCTTTGTGTTTTGTTTGCCTTATTAACTTTTGCAATTTCCACCAGTGCCAGATAGACAAGGTTAGGAAAGGAAGGGGGAATCAAGAAAATTTTACTTTCCTCTTGGTTTGGAAAATATTCTCTAGAAAAGGAGGTTGATGCTCTCAGCTACTCCAAAGATCCTTAAAAGATAACGGTGAAGCATTTGCCATGTCTCCTTCTCCAGTGTCCTGGCTGTCCTCTGGGGCTTCCCACAAGGGTTGGGGTTGTTCAGTACATATCATGGGCCCCTCTTTACACTGATCTGCTCTAGAAAAGAGCAATAATTCCAAATTCCTCTACTTTAGGGCAAGGCCATGACTTGGAATGAGTTTCCCACTGGAGCCTGCCACTCACTGGGTCCATTGTGGGAATCAGCACAATGGCGAAGACTGTTTTATGGACTGAATTGTGCCCCTCCCCCAAAAATATCATGTTAGAGTCCGAACCCACATTGTCTCAGGATAGGACTGCACTGAAGATATGATGACTAAATTAAAACAAGTTGATTAAATTAGGATGAGGTCATGTGGGTGGGCCCTAATCCAAAGTGCGTGTGTCCTTATAAGAAGATGACATCTGGACACACAAGGGGACACCAAGGATGTGTGCATTCAGAAGAAAGGCCACATGAGAACACAGCAAGAAGGCAGTCATCTGCAAGCCAAGGAGAGAGACAGAAGAAACCAACCCTGCTGACACTTTGACATTGGACTTCCAGTCTCCAGAACTATGAGAAAATGAATTTCTGTTGTTTAGGCCACCCAGTCTGTGGTACTTTGTTATGGCAGCTCTAGAAAACCAATGCACCAAGCCATAGTGAGGAGTCAAAAACCCTCCTGTCTCATCTGTTTAATTTCATGTCTAATTTGCAGTGAGTGTGAAAGTAAAGGTGAGAAAGATGGATGTGACTAGGTCACTGTCTTAGTCCATTTTTACTACTATAACAGAATACCACAAACTGCATAATTTATAAACAGTAGAACTTTATTTGGTTCATGATTCTAAGGGCTGGGAAGTCCAAGATCAAGGGGCTGCGTTTGGTGAGGGCCTTCTTACTGCGTCATCCCATTGGCAGGAAGTGGAAGTGCAAGAGAGCATGTGCTAGAGAGAGCAAGCAAACAAGAGAGCTGAACTCACTTTTATAACAAACCCACCCTCATCATGACTCACCCACTCCTGAGATGGTGACATTAATCCATCCGTGAGGCCAGAAGGCCTCAAGATCTAATCACTCCTTAGGAAGGCCCACCTCCCAACACTGTTGCATTGGAGATTATGTTCCCAACACAAGGACTTTGCGAACACATTCCAATCACAGCAGCCGCTAATGAAACTGAACATAGGGCTGGATGTATTCATTCAGAAAACATTTCCTCATGACTCACACTGTTGTGAGTAGCATTGAGTGAAATATAGTCTCTACTCTTGAGCAGCTCGTGACCCAGCAAACCAATTATCAGAGTGGCATGAGAAGTGCCACCTAAGATAGAGATAAACTGGAGAAACTATAGGAGAAGAGAAGAGGAGACCAGAAAGACTTGTGAGAAGAAATTACACTGCTGTTGAAGTCTGAAAGAAAACTAGGATCTAGTTTGCAAGGAAAGAGAAACAGCAATCCAGGAAAAAACAAACAAACAAACATGCAGAGCTGTGTGGACTTGTGACAGCATCATAAATTTAGAGACTTGCAGGTATGTCTGGAGCAATAGGGCCTGAAGGACAGAGAAGGGGGATAGTTTTACAAAGAGTCAGGGGCCAAATCCTGAAGGGCCTTGTGTGCAGATACTGTCATTGACCTAGCCCTTGTTCATTCTCCCCATCTTCCTCATAGTAAAAAAAAAAAAAAACCATTGGAAAAAAATCCACTGCTTAGTATTTATATTTCCTATGTTCCCTTGCTGTTAAGGTAGCTCTGACAACAGTTCTGGCAAAAGTGCAAGTCTACTGGGAATTTCTAGGAATGTTCTACTTTCCTGATCAGAAACCATCTTCCCTTCTCACCTCATCTTCCTACCTGGAATGCAGCTTTGGGAGTGTACCTGGGTCCTTGGTAACTTCTTCAAGCTGCTTCCCCCTGCTCTGTACTGTTCATTTCTGTTTGGTTAAGCTACTGTGTTTGGGTTTTTCTGTTTTGTTTTTTTTTTTGTTTGTTTTTGTTTTTTTTTTGAGACAGAGTCTCGCTCTGTCGCCCGGGCTGGAGTGCAGTGGCGCAATCTCGGCTCACTGCAAGCTCCGCCTCCCGGGTTCACGCCATTCTCCTGCCTCAGCCTCCGAGTAGCTGGGACTACAGGCTCCCGCCACCGCGCCCGGCTAATTTTTTGTATTTTTTAGTAGAGACGGGGTTTCACCGTGGTCTCGATCTCCTGACCTCCTGATCCGCCCGCCTCGGCCTCCCAAAGTGCTGGGATTACAAGCGTGAGCCACCGCGCCCGGCCGGGTTTTTCTGTTACCTGCAGACAAACACAATCCTGATATGACTGGTTTTACAGAAATTCAGGTAAAGAAGCTGTGAGAATGTGATCACCCACTCTGGAAATGAAGTCTTCACAGCTAGAAGTCAGGAAACTTCCTGTCTTGTCTGTATAACTTCATGCAGTGAAACTGCATGAAGAGGTGACAGGGTCATTCACAAATTATTAAGAAACTCACAAATTATTAAGGAAGCAGAATCAATAGGATTTGGTGATTAATTGGATGTGACCTATTGGTAATTATCATCAAGAGATGACTTTTCTTGCCTTCTAAGTTCCTGAACTACAAATTCCACTGTCCTCTTACTTAATTTCTCCAACTCAATGTTTTTTCTTTCTCCCAGTATTTTCCATTCCCCATTTCAAGAAGCTGGCCAGTTTTTAATGTGTCTTTGTTCAGGGGTATTTGTGTAGTTGGACCTGAAAGAGACGTTGCACAAGACAGCCCTCTCTCCTGGCTTTTATTTTGAAAAATCTTTATTTGTCTTGGGAGTATGCTGGTCATTTTCTAGGGACAGGAGACTGACCACTCACTGCCTTCAAGCAAGGAACCAAACCCAATGAGAGAAGCTAGAGGGATTTGCTGAGACTAAAACAGGGAATGAGGGAATATAGCCTCCTCTGGTGTTCCCAGCTTCAGTGAGAGGTCCCACCCGGTGGTTCAAGCTGCTAACCTAGGACTCACCTTCACTCACCCCTCTCCAGTATTTCCTCCTACATTTAGCCCATCACTTACTCCTTTCTATTTTATTCTCTGAATATCTCCTGTGTCCCTCCATTTCTTTCAGACTCCACTGCCACAATCACCCAACCATACTTCATAAAATGATCTTTTCAAATTCAGAGTATTTTATAAAGTATACAAATATTTTAATGGCCTCCTTTTGCTCTTAAAATAGACCAAAGTGTGGCTCATGCCTGTAATCCCAGCACTTTGGGAGGCCAAGGCAGGTGGATCACCTGTGGTCAGGAGTTCAAGACCAGCCTGGCCAACATGGCAAAACCCCGTCTGTACTAAAAAATACAAAGATTAGCCAGGCATGGTGGCACGTGCCTGTAGTCCCAGTTACTCATGAGGCTGAGGCAGGAGAATCGCTTGAACCTGGGATGCGGAGGTTGCAGTGAGCTGAGATTGCGCCATTGCACTCCAGCCTGGGAGACACAGCAAGACTCCATCTCAAAAAAAAAAAAAAAAATAGACCAAAATGCTTAACATGTCCTCCAGTGACTGACCTCTGCCTAGTTCACCAGCCTCACTTCTCTATTCTCTGCCCAAACTCCAGCCATGGTGACCTTGCAGCAACCGTAATGCTGTTTCCGTCCTCACAGAATTTCCCCCTAGCTGCCCTCTGGTCAGATCTACTTAACTGCCACACCACTTCTGTGCATACACCACACATACCCACACACACACACACACACACACACACCTTGTCCACCTTCATTCATTCTTCAGGTTCCAGCTCAAATGTCATTTCTTTAGAGAAGCTTTCCCTGATGCCCCCCCATACTCCCCTAAATCAGGGACCCTGCTTTAAGTCATGGGTTTCTTTTTCTTTTCTTTTCTTTTCTTTTTTTTTTTGAGTCAGGGTCTCACTTTGCTGCCCAGGCTGGAGTACAGCGACACAATCACAGCTCAATGCAACCTCAACCTCCTGGGCTCAAAAAATCCTCCCACCTCAGCCTCCCAGTTAGCTGGGACTATAGACACACACCACCATGCCTGGCTAATTTTTGTATTTTTTGTAGAGGGGTTTTGCCTTGATGCCTAGGCTGATCTCAAACTCCTGGGCTCAAGCAATCTACCCGCCTTGGCCTCCCAATGTGTTAGGATTACAGGCATGAACCACCAAACCAGACCTACGGGTATCTTTCACAGTATGTTTTCATGATATCTTTGTGTGATTATGTGATTGTTGTATCCCCTACTATCTGTTGTAAGCGCCACATGAGTAGGACTGCATGCATTATTTTCTCTCCAGGGTCTAGTAGTGCAGAACTTACTGCCCAGGTTAGGTACCTGGGCAGTAAGTCCCTGATGGAGATGTGTTGAATACGAAAATATAAGAGAAGGAAAAGAGAGAGTCTAGAATGATTACAGGCTTCTGGTGCAAGCAACCAAGTGAATTGTGAACTTAGATTCAGTTCAATTCATTTTAATTCTTTTATGAAATAAAGCACAAGAATATGTGCATGCTTGATACAGAGAGTTGAAAGAGGTACATTCCCCTCTGGCTCTCTAAGGATTCCCACTGTCTTCTCTGTGGATGGAAATTGTCATTCTATTATAACGTGCAGCACACCCAGGCAGAAATACACTGTCAAGGCAGAATTCTGAAAGGGCAGGCTGAATTTGCTTATTAAGGGGACTTAATCTAGACCATAGATAGATAGAATGATTCCTAGAAAGGTTACCTTGAGATTTTATGAAGATGACAAAAACTTACTGATATTTAAAAACATTAAATGGACTTTGGGTAATAATGATGTGTCAGTGTAAGCACATCAATTCTAATAAATTATAACAAATTGTAAAACTCTGGTGCCAGATGTCAGTAGTGGGGATAGCTGAAGAGGGGTTGCAGGGGGTTATAGGGGCTCTCTGTCTTTTTTGCTCAATTTTGCTGTGAACCTAAAACTGCTCTTTAAAAAAAAATTAAAAACCAATGTGTTAGAAATAATTTACATAAAAAGATAAAATTATTATTCAGAAAAAAATGAACATGTCAAAGATTTTGCTTTACTCAGAATTTGGGAATCAGTCTAGTATTAAAACTGGTTCATGTGCTCACTTTGGCAGCACATATACTAAAATTAAAATCGGTTCAAAGGAGAAGTCAGGCTGGATGCTGTGGCTCACACCTGTAGCCCCAGCACTTTAGGATGCAGCAGTAGGAGAATCACTTGAGACCAGGAGTTTGAGTCCAGCCTGGGCAACATAGTGAGACCGTATCTCTTCTAATAAAAAATAAAAAGGCCAGGTGCAGTGGCTCACACCTGTAATCCCAGCACTTTGGGAGGCCAAGGTGGGCAGATCACAAGGTCAGGAGTTAGAGACCAGCCTGGCCAATATGGTGAAACCCCCATCTCTACTAAAAATACAAAAATTAGCCAGGCATGGTGGTGGATGCCTGTAGTCCCAGCTAGCTACTCAGGAGGCTGAGGAGGGAGAATCGCGTGAACCTGGGAGGTGGAGATTGCAGTAAGCCGAGATTGCGCCACTACACTCCAGCCTGGGCAACAGAGTGAGACTCTGTCTTAAAAAAATAAAATAAATAAAAAATAAACTTAAAAAAAGGAAAAGTTAAAGAGCAGACACATTTATTTAGCTGGAATATTGCAATGAATGTGCAAATGCAGGCAACACTCACTTCCTCCACAGTGGGGGAAAGAAGTCAGTTGCACTTCTGCTGGACAGGACAGAATTTGCATGTCTATAGACAAAAACCATTTTGCATTTGTATCTGCTACCTATAAGATGCAGTGTTGTACAATAACTCCCAAGGAATTAGAATCTGCCATGTAGAAAAGTATGCTATAATTTGCCACTGAAGCACACGTCTTCCTCTATACATACGTACAACAAAGCATTAAGGCTGGATGGCCCCAAGGTAAGGAGAATTCACTGTGTCTGCACAGGCTTTGTGTAGTCTAATCAGGATGGTTTCTTGGGCGTCCCTCAGAACTTCTATCTGACATGATCTGATAGATGTAGGAAAATTGAACAGTGCCCTGACATTTCTGCTAAAGCATTGTATTTACTCCCTGGGCAGCAGCAAGGCACTAACTTCTTTGTTCTGGACTTACTTATTTTTTTAAACAGCTTTGCTGGGGGTATAATTTACATACCATAAAACTCACTTGTTTTGATTTGCTGGCAAGATGACTGAATAGGAACAGCTCCAGTCTGCATCTCCCAGTGAGATCCACACAGAAGGCAGGTGATTTCTGCATTTCCAACTGAGGTACCCAGTTCATCTCACTGGGACTGGTTGGACAGTGGGTGCAGGCCACAGAGGGCGAGCTGAAGCAGGGTGGGGCATCGCCTCACCTGGGAAATGCAAGGGGTCGGGGGATTTCCCTCCCCCAGCCAAGGGAAGCTGTAAGAGACTGTACTGGGAGGAATGGTGCACTCCGGCCCAGATAATGCGCTTTTCCCATGGTCATTGCAACTGGCAGACCAGGAGATGCCCTCCGGTGCCTATGCCACCAGGGCCCTGGGTTTCAAGCACAAAACTGGGTGGCCATTTGAGCAGACACCAAGCTAGCTACAGGAGTTTTTTTTTTTCATACCCCAGTGCAACCTGGAATGCCAGTGAGACAGAACCATTCACTCCCCTGGAAAGGGGGCAGAAGCCAGAGAGCCAAGTGGTCTGGCGTGGTGGGTTTCACCCCAACGGACTGAATGGTTGAGATCCACTGGCTTGAAATTCTCACTGCTAGCACAGCAGTCTGAGGTCAACCTGGGACACTTGAGCTTGGTTGGGGGAGGGGCGTCCACCATTGCTGAAACTTGAGTGGGTGGCTTTACCCTCACAGTGTAAACAAAGCCACTGGGAAGTTTGAACTGGGTGGAGCCCACCAGAGCTCAGCAAGGCTGCTGCGGCCAGACTGCCTCTCTAGATTCCTCCTCTCTGGAC
This sequence comes from Symphalangus syndactylus, assembly GCF_028878055.3. Lineage (NCBI taxonomy): Eukaryota > Metazoa > Chordata > Mammalia > Primates > Hylobatidae > Symphalangus > Symphalangus syndactylus. The sequence continues at coordinate 26,550,100 of NC_072440.2, forward strand.
AGGGCATCTCTGAAAAAAAGGCAGCAGCCCCAGTCAGGGGCTTATAGATAAAACTCCCATCTCCCTGGGACAGAGCACCTGGGGGAAGGAGCAGCTGTGGGCACAGCTTCACCAGACTTAAATGTCCCTGCCTGACCGCTCTGAAGAGAGCAGCGGATCTCCCAGCACAGTGTTTGAGCTCTGATAAGGGACAGACTTCCTCCTCAAGTGGGTCCCTGACTCCCATGTATCCTGACTGGGAGTCACCTCCCAATAGGGGCCTACAGACACCTCATACAGGAGAGCTCTGGCTGGCATCTGGCAGGTGCCCCTCTGGGATGAAGCTTCCAAAGGAAAGAGCAGGCAGCAATCTTTGCTGTTCTGCAGCCTCTAATGGTGATACCCAGGCAAACAGGGTCTGAAGAGGACCTCCAGCAAACTCCAGCAGACCTGAAACAGAGGGGCCTGACTGTTACAAGGAAAACTAACAAAAGGAATAGTATCAACATCAACAAAAAGGACATCCACTCAGAGACCCCATCCGAAGGTCACCAACATCAAAGACCAAAGGTAGATAAATCCACAAAGATGGGGAGAAACCAGCACAAAAAGGCTGAAAATTCCAAATATCAGAACACCTCTTCTCCTCCAAAGAATCATAAGTCTTTTCTAGCAAGGGAACCAAACTGGATGGAGAATGAGTTTGACGAATTGATAGAAGTAGGCTTCAGAAGGTGGGTAATAACAAACTCCTCCAAGCTAAAGGAGCATGTTCTAACCCAATGCAAGGAAGCTAAGAACCTTGAAAAAAGGTTAGAGGAATTGCTAACTAGAATAACCAGTTTAGAGAAGAACATAAATGACCCGATAGAGCTGAAAAACACAGCACGAGAACTTCGTGAAGCATACACAAGTATCAATAGCCAAATCGATCAAGCAGAAGAAAGGATATCAGAGATTGAAGATCAACTCAATGAAATAAAGCAAGAAGACAAGATTAGAGAAGATAGAGTGAAACGAAACACACAAAGCCTCCAAGAAATATGGTACTATGTGAAAAGACCAAATATACATTTGATTGGTGTACCTGAAAGTGATGAGGAGAATGGAAACAAGTTGGAAAACACGCTTCAGGATATTATCCAGAAGAACTTCCCCAACCTAGCAAAGCAGGCCAACATTCAAATTCAGGAAATACAGAGAACACCACAAAGATACTCCTCGAGAAGAGCAACCCCAAGACAAATAATCATCAGATTCACCAAGGTTGAAATGAAGGAAAAAATGTTAAGGGCAGACAGAGAGAAAGGTTAGGTTATCCACAAAGGAAAGCCCATCAGACTAACAGTGGATCTGTCTTCAGAAACCCTACAAAGCCAGAAGAGAGTGGGAGCCAATATTCAACATTCTTAAAGAAAACAATTTTCAATCCAGAATTTCATATCCAGCCAAACTAACCTTCATAAGCAAAGGAGAAATAAAATCCTTTACAGACAGGCAAATGCTGAGGGATTTGTCACCACCAGGCCTGCCTCACAAGAGCTCCTGAAGGAAGCACTAAACATGGAAAGGAACAACCGGTACCAGCCACTGCAAAAACATGCCAAATTGTAAAGATCATCGATGCTATGAAGAAACTGCATCAACTAATGGGCAAAATAACCAGTTAGCATCATAATGGCAGGATCAAATTCACACATAACAATATTAACCTTAAATGTAAATGGGCTAAATGCCCCAATTAAAAGACACAGACTGGCAAATTGGATAAAGAGTCAAGACCCATCGGTGTGCTGTATTCAGGAGACCCATCTCACATGCAAAGACACACATGGCTCAAGATAAAGGGATGGAGGAATATTTACCAAGCAAATGGAAAGCAAAAAAAGCAGAGGTTACAATCCTAGTCTCTGATAAAACAGACTTTAAACCAACAAAGATCAAAAGAGACAAAGAAGGGCATTACATAATGCTAAAGGGATCAATACAACAAGAAGAGCTAACTATCCTAAATATATGTGCACCCAATACAGGAGCACCCAGATTCATAAAGCAAGTTCTTAGAGACGTACAAAGAGACTTGGACTCCCATACAGTAATAGTGGGAGATTTTAACACCTCACCGTCAATATTAGACAGATCAGTCAGACAGAAAATTAACACAGATATCCAGGACTTGAACTCAGCTCTGGACCAAGCAGACCTAATAGACATCTACAGAACTCTCCACCCCATATCAACAGAATATACATTCTTCTCAGCACCACATCACACTTATTCTAAAATTAACCACATAACTGGAAGTAAAACACTCCTCAGCAAATGCAAAAGAATGGAAATCATAACAAACAGTCTCTGAGACCACAGTGCAATAGAATTAGAACTCAGGATTAGGAAACTCACTCAAAACCACACAACTACATGGAAATTGAACAACCTGCTCCTGAATGACTACGGGGTAAGTAATGAAATTAAAGCAGAAATAAAGATGTTCTTGAAATCAGTGAGAACAAAGACACAACGTACCAGAATCTCTGGGACACATTTACCAGAATCTCTGGGACACACTTGAAGCAGTTTGTAGAAGGAAATTTATAGCACTAAATGCCCACAAGAGAAAGCAGGAAAGATCTAAAATTGACACCCTAACATCACAATTAAAAGAACTAGAGAAGCAAGAGCAGACACATTCAAAAGCTAGCAGAAGGCAACAAATAACTAAAATCAGAGCAGAACTGAAGGAGATAGAGACATGAAAAATCCTTCAAAAAATCAATGAATCCAGGAGCTGGTTTTTCAAAAAGATCAACAAAATAGATGGATCACTAGTCAGATGTTGGGAACAAGCCCCTGAAAATCTGGCCATAAACTGGCCCCAAAACTGGCCATAAACAAAATCTCTGCAGCACTGTAACATGTTCATGATGGCCATAACGCCCACACTGTAAGGTTGTGGGTTTACTGGAATGAGGGCAAGGAATACTTGGCCCACCCAGAGCGGAAAACCGCTTAAAGGCATTCTTAAGCCACAAACAATAGCATGAGCAATCTGTGCTTTAAGGACATGGTCCTGCTGCAGTTAACTAGCCTAACGTATTCCTTTAATTCGGCCCATCCCTTTGTTTCCCATAAGGGATACTTTTAGTGAATTTAAGATCTATAGACCTTCCTTCCTTCCTTCCTTCCTTCCTTCCTTCCTTCCTCCCTTCCTTCCTTCCTTTCTGACAGTCTCCCTCTGTTGCCCAGGCTGGAGTGCAGCAGCATGATCTCAGCTCACTGCAGACTCCCTGCCTCAGGCTCATGTGATTCTCCTGCCTCGGCCTGCTGAATACCTGGGATTGCAGGCGCACACCACCACACCTGGCTGGTTTTTGTATTTTTGGTGGAGACAGGGTTTCGTCGTGTTGGCCAGGCTGGTCTCCAACTCCTGACCTTGAGTGATCTGCTCGCCTCGGCCTCCCAAAGTGCTGGGATTACAGACGGAGTCTCGCTCATTCAATGCTCAATGTTGCCCAGGCTGGGGTGCAGTGGCGTGATCTCGGCTCGCTACAACCTCCACCTCCCAGCTGCCTGCCTTGGCCTCCCAAAGTGCTAAGATTACAGCCTCTGCCCGGCCGCCACCCTGTCTAGGAAGTGAGGAGCATCTCTGCCTGGCCACCCATCATCTGGGATGTGAGGAGTGCCTCTGCCCGGCGGCCCCATCTGGGAAGTGAGGAGCACCTCTGCCCGGCCACCTATCGTCTGGGATGTGAGGAGCACCTCTGCCTGGCCGCCCCGTCTGGGAAGTGAGGAGCGCCTCTGCCCGGCCGCCGCCCCATCTGGGAAGTGAAGAGTGCCTCTGCCTGGTCGCCCCATCTGGGATGTGAGGAGCGCCTCTGCCCGGCCGCCCCGTCTGGGATGTGAGGAGTGCCTCTGCCTGGCTGCTGTGCAACCTTCCAAGTGTGAAGTGACAGCCTTCGTTGTAGAATGAATGAAGACACTGGCACTGATTATATGACACCTTGGCAGCTATCTCAAGTCGTTGATGGTGGAGGTATTGGAATTATAGAAGAAAGCAAACACACAAATTTGACTAAAGGCGATTTTGTGACTTCTTTCTATTGGCCCTGGCAAACCAAGGTTATTCTGGATGGAAATAGCCTTGAAAAGGTGATATATATATGAACGTATCTGATTTTTTTCCCGTATAATTCTTACTTTGTGCATTTGATATTCAGTTGTGTTTGTAATCATGGAAAAATAAAAGCATATATTTTCTTTTAAAAAATAAGAATAAAAAAATAAAAGAAACTCAGAACGGTAAAAAAAAAAAAAAGATCTATAGAAACAATGCTAATGACTGGCTTGCTGTTAATAAATACATTGGTAAATCTCTGTTTGGGGCTCTCAGCTCTGAAGGCTGTGAGACTGCTGATTGCCCACTTTACACCTCTATATTTCTGTATGTGTGTCTTTAATTCCTCTAGCGCCACTGGGTTAGGGTCTCCCTGACTGAGCTGGTCTCGGCAGTCAGACTAATGAAAAGAGAGAAGAATCAAATAGATGCAACAAAAAAATGATAAAGGGGATATCACCACTGATCCCACAGAAATACAAACTACCATCAGAGAATAATATAAACACCTCTACACAAATAAACTAGAAAATCTAGAAGAAATAGATACATTCCTGGATGCGTACACCCTCCCAAGTCTAAACCAGGAAGAAATCGAATCCCTGAATATACTAATAACAAGTTCTGAAATTGAGGGAGTAATTAATAGCCTACCAACCCAAAAAAGTCCAGGACAAGACAGATTCGCCATGTGAATTCTATCAGAGGTACAAAGAGGAGCTGGTACCATTCCTTTTGAAACTATTCCAAACAATACAAAAAGAGGGATTCCTCCTTAACTCATTTTATGAGGCCAGCATCATCCTGATACTGAAACCTGGCAGAGACACAACAAAAAAAGAAAATTTCAGGCCAATATCCCTGATGAACATCGATGCAAAAATCTTCAAAAAAAACTAGCAAACCAAGTCCAGCAGCACATCAAAAAGCTTATCCACCACGATCAAGTTGGCTTCATACCTGGGATGCAAGGCTGGTTCAACATACACAAATCAATAAACGTAATCCATCATATAAACAGAACCAAAGACAAAAACCACATGATTATCTCAATAGATGCAGAAAAGGCCTTCGATAAAATTCAACAACCCTTCATGCTAAAAACTCTCAATAAACGAGGTATTGATGGAATGTATCTCAAAATAATAAGAGCTATTTATGACAAACCCACAGCCAATATCATACTGAATGGGCAAAAACTGGAATCATTCCCTTTGAAAACTGGCACAAGACAGGGAAGCCCTCTCTCACCACTCCTATTCAACATAGTGCTGGAAGTTCTGGCCAGGGCAATCAGGCAGGAGAAAGAAATAAAGGGGATTCAATTAGGAAAGAGGAAGTCAAATTGTCTCTGTTTGCAGATGACATGATTGTGTATTTAGGAAACCCCATCATCTCAGCCCAAAATCTCCTTAAGCTGATAAGCAACTTCAGCAGTCTCAGGATACAAAATCAATGTGCAAAAACCACAAGAATTCCTATACCCCAATAACAGAGAGCCAAATTATGAGTGAACTCCCATTCACAATTGCTACAAAGAGAATAAAATACCTAGGAATACAACTTACAAGGGATGTAACTCTTCCCTTATAAGATGTGAAGGAACTCTTCGAGGAGAATTACAAACCACTGCTCAAGGAAATAAGAGAGGACACAAACAAATGGAAAAACATTCCATGCTCATGGATAGGAAGAATCAATATCATGAAAATGGCCATACTGGCCAAAGTAATTTATAGATTCAATGCTATCCCCATCAAGCTACCACCGACCTTCTTCACAGAATTAGAGAAAACTACTTTAAATTTCAGATAGAACCAAAAAAGAGCCTGCATAGCCAAGAAATCCTAAGCAAAAAGAAAAAAGCTAGAGGCATCATGCTACCTGACTTCAAACTATACTATAAGGCTACAGTAAGGCCGGGCGCGGTGCCTCACGCCTGTAATCCCAGCACTTTGGGAGGCCGAGGTGGGCAGATCACGAGGTCAGAACATCAAGACCATCCTGACTAACACGGTAAAACCGTGTCTCTACTAACAATACAAAAAAATTAGCAGGGCGTGGTGGCAGGCACCTGTAGTCCCAGCTACTCTGGAGGCTGAGTCAGGAGAATGGCGTGAACCTGGGAGGCGGAGCTTGCAATGAGCCGAGATCACGCCACTGCACTCCAGCCTGGGCAACAGAGCGAGACTCTGTCTCAAAAAAAAAAAAAAAAAAAGGCTACAGTAACAAAAATAGCGTGGTACTGGTACCAAAACAGATATATAGACCAATGGAATAGAACAGAGGCCTCAGAGAAAGCATCACACACCTACAACCATCTGATCTTTGACAAACCTGACAGAAACAACCAACAGGGAAAGGATTCCCTATTTAATAAATGGTGTTGGGAAAACTGGCTAGCCATATGCAGAAACCTGAAACTGAATCCCTTCCTTACATCTTATACAAAAATTAACTCAAGATGGATTAAAGACTTAAGCGTAAGGCCTAAAACCATAAAAACCCTAGAAGAGGGGCCGGGCGCGGTGGCTCATGCCTGTAATCCCAGCACTTTGGGAGGCCGAGGCAGGCGGATCACCTGAGGTCGGGAGTTCGAGACCAGCCTGACCAACATGGAGAAACCCCGTCTCTACTAAAAATACAAAAAAATTAGCCAGGCAGGGTGGCACATGCCTGGAATCCCAGCTACTCAGGAGGCAGGAGGCTGAGGCAGGAGAATCACTTGAACCCGGGAGGCGGAGGTTGCAGTGAGCCAAGATCATGCCATTGCACTCCAGCCTGGGCAACAAGAGCAAAAACTTGGTCTCCAAAAAAAAAAAAAGAAAATCCTAGAAGAAAACCTGGGCAATACCATTCAGGACATAGGCATGGGCAAAGACTTCATGGCTAAAACACCAAAAGCAATAGCAACAAAAGCCAAAATTGACAAACGGGATCGAATTTAAGAGCTTCTGCACAGCTAAAGAAACTATCATTAGAGTGAACAGGCAACCTACAGAATGGGAGAAAATTTTTACAATCTATCCATCTGACAAAGGGCTAATATCCAGAATCTACAAATAACTTAAACAAATTTACGGCCGGGCGCGGTGGCTCAAGCCTGTAATCCCAGCACTTTGGGAGGCCGAGGCAGGTGGATCACAAGGTCAGGAGATCAAGACCATCCTGGCTAACACGGTGAAACCCCATCTCTACTAAAAATACAAAAAATTAGCCAGGCGTGTTGACGGGCGCCTGTAGTCCCAGCTATTTGGGAGGCTGACGCAGGAGAATGGTGTGAACCCAGGAGGCGGAGCTTGCAGTGAGCCGAGATCGTGCCACTGCACTCCAGCCTGGGGGACAGAGAAAGACTCCGTCTCAAAAAAAAAATAAAAATTTACAAGAAGAAAACAAACAACCCCATCAAAAAGTGGGCGAAGGATATGAACAGACACTTCTCAAAAGAAGACATTTATGCAGCCAACAAACATGAAAAAACCTCATCATCACTGGTCATTAGAGAAATGCAAATCAAAACCACAATGAGATACCATCTCACTCCAGTTAGAATGGCAATCATTAAAAAGTCAGGAAACAACAGATGCTAGAGAGGATGTGGAGAAATAGGAATGCTTTTACACTGTTGGTGGGAGTATAAATTAGTTCAACCATTGTGGAAGACAGTGTGGTGATTACTCAAGGATCTAGAACTAGAAATACCATTTGACCCAGCCATCCCATTACCAAGTATATACCCAAAGGATTATAAATTATTCTACTATAAAGACACATGCACACATATGTTTATTGCGGCACTGTTCACAATAGCAAAGACTTGGAATCAACCCAAATGCCTATCAGTGATAGACTGGATAAAGAAAATGTGGCACATATACACCATGGAATACTATGCAGCCATAAAAAAGGATGAGTTCATGTCCTTTGCAGAGACATGGATGAAGGTGGAAACCATCATTCTCAGCAAACTAACAGGAACAGACAACCAAACACCACAGGTTTTCACTCATAAGTGGGAGTTGAACAATGAGAACACACAGACACGGGGGTGGGCATCACACACCAGGGCCTGCTGGGGGGTGAGAGGCTAGGGAGTGGATAGCGTTAGGAGAAATGCCTAATGTAGATTACAGGTTGGCCGGGCATGGTGGCTTATGCCTGTAATCCCAGCACTTTGGGAGGCCAAGGCGGGTGAATCACGAGTTCAGGAGTTCAAGACCAGACCAGCCTGACCAATATGGTGAAACCCCGTCTCTACTAAAAATACAAAAATTAGCTGGGTGTGGTGGTGCGTGCCTGTAATCCCAGCTACTCCGGAGGCCAAGGCAGCAGGATCACTTGAACCTGAGAGGCGGAGGTTGCAGTGAGCCGAGGTTGTGCCACTGCACTCCAGCCTGGGCAGCAGAGTGAGACTCTAGCTCAAAAAAAAAAAAAAAATAGATTACAGGTTGATGGGTGCAGCAAACCACCATGGTACACATATAGCTATGTAACAAACCTGCACGTTCTGCACATGTACCCCAGAACTTAAAGTATAATTAAAAAGAAAATCTAAAAAAAAAAAAAACTCACCTGTTTTAAGTGTACAACTCAATGATGGTTAACAAACTTATAAACTGTTCATCATTGCAATCCAGTTTCAGAATATTTATGAATATTTGTATAATCCTAAAGAGAACCATCATACCGGTTAGCAGTCAACCCCTGTTCCCATTGCAGCTCCAAGGCCATCACAAATGTACTCTTTTTTCTCCATAGATTTGTCTTTTCTGAACATTTCTTTTTTTTTTTTTTTTTTTTTTTTTGAGAAGGAGTCTCGCCCTTTCACCCAGGCTGGAGTGCAGTGGCGCGATCTCGGCTCACTGCAGGCTCCGCCCCCCGGGGTTCACGCCATTCTCCTGCCTCAGTCTCCCGAGTAGCTGGGACTATAGGCGCCCGCCACCTCGCCCGGCCAATTTTTTTGTATTTTTAGTAGAGACGGGGTTTCACCGTGTTAGCCAGGATGGTCTCGACCTCCTGACGTCGTGATCCGCCTGCCTCGGCCTCCCAAAGTGCTGGGATTACAGGCGTGAGCCACCGTGCCCGGCTTTTCTGAACATTTCTATAAAAGTGATCATACAGTGTGTGGTCTTTTGTGCCTGGTTCCTTTCACTCATAATTATTTTCAGGTTCATCTATGTTTTAGCATTTATAAATAGTTCAGTCCTTTCACTTCTGAATAAGTATTCCATTGTATGGATAGAACACATTTTGTTTCTCTAGTCGTCATTGGATGGATATGTGGGTGGTTTCCACTTTGTAGTTATTACGTATAATGCTGCTATGAACATTCCTGTACAGATTTTTGTATAGAAATATGTTTTCATTTCACTGGGGTAGATACCTAAGAATGAGATTGCTGGATCATATGGTAAACATATTGCTTTTAAATGTTGATTTTATTTTTATCCAGGTATGGAGAGGCCGACAGATCAGGAGATGACTGCTCTTGAAAAGACAGACTGAGACAGTTCCCAGGACAGGAGAGTGTGTGCTCCACCATGCCGGGCCACATGGGGGAGCAGCAGTGTCAGTCGGGACAGCGGGAGCAAGAGCCCTTATTCTGGTTTCCCCAGGAACAGGTGAGGCCAGGTAAGCAGGTTTAGGACTGGCCAATTTGAACTGAACTCTGGGGCATAGAGAATATTTGTAATTATCTGGCACCCAGCCCTGAGGTGATCAGGGCAGGGGAATAGTGGCAAGATGTGTGAGAGCTCAATTGAGGAGGTAATTAGGAAATAGACTTAGGATTCATTGGTTTGCACATGGAAGATGAGTTTGCTATTTCTAGGTGTTGGCTAGCCCTGGGAGTTGCAGTCTCCACAGGATCTGTAAGGCCCCTGATGTCAAAACATCAGAATAAAAAGCCATGCTTAGTACACATGTTTAACCTTTTAAGAAACTGGCAAACTGTTATCCAAAGTAGCTACAACATTTTACTTTGTCTCAGCCACGAAGGAAGGTTCCATTTTCTCTACATCTTCACGAACACTAGTTATTGTCTGTCTTTTCAACTAAAGCCATTCTAATAGGTGTGAAATGGTAGCTCATTGTGGTTTTAATTTGCAAATTTGCATTTCCCTAATAACTGATGATGTTAAGCATCTTTTCTTTTCTTCTTTTTTTAGATGAGGTCTCACTCTGTTGCCCAGGCTGGGGTACAGCGGTGCGATCTCAGTGAGCTGAGATCTCCTGGGTTCGAGCAATTCTGCCTCAGCCTCCCGAGTAGCTGGGATTACAGACGTGCACCACCATGCCTGGCCAAGCATCTTTTCATATGCTTTTTATCCATTCCTATATCTTCTTTAGTAACGTCTGTTGAAAAATTTGCCCATTTATTTGAACCAGGTTGTTTGTCTTCTTGTTAGTGAGTTCTAAGAATTCATTACATGAGGCCGGGCGCGGTGGCTCACGCTTGTAATCCCAGCACTTTGGGAGGCCGAGGCGGGCGGATCACGAGGTCAGGAGATCGAGACCACGGTGAAACCCCGTCTCTACTAAAAATACAAAAAAATTAGCCGGGAGCAGTGGCGGGCGCCTGTAGTCCCAGCTACTCGGAGAGGCTGAGGCAGGAGAATGGCGTGAACCCTGGAGGCGGAGCTTGCAGTGAGCCGAGATTGCGCCACTGCACTCCAGCCTGGGCGACAGAGCGAGACTCCGTCTCAAAAAAAAAGAATTCATTATATGGCCGAGTGTGGTAGCTCACGCCGGTAATCCCAACACTTAAGAGGCGGAGGCGGACAGATTACTTGAGGTTAGGAGTTCAAGACCAGTCTGGCCAACATGGTGAAACCCTGTCTCTTCTAAAAGCACAAAAATTAGCCGGGCATTCTGTCGTGGGCCTGTAGTTCCAGCTACTCGCGAGACTGAGGCAGGAGAGTCACTTGAACCCAGGAGGCAGAGGTTGCGGTGAGCCCAAGATCACACCACTGCACTCTAGCTTGGGTGACAGAGCAAGATTCTGTCTCAAAATAAATAAATAAATAAATAAATAAATAAATAAATAAATAAATAAATAAAAAGAGTTCATTATATATTCTGCAATCAGGTATATCATTTATTTTCTCATGGCATAACAGCTAGGTTCCAAGAAAGAGCATTGTAAGAGGCAGAAAGTAGAAGCTATCAGTCCTTGCAGGGCCTGGGCTTAATGACCAGAATGTCCCTTCTGCCACATTCTCTTGATCAGAGCCAGTTACAAGGTCAGCCCAGAGGAGAGAGGAGAAGGAAACTCCTCTTCTTGTTATCAGGAGCAGAATGCACATACACGAAGAACATGCATTGATGGTGGCCGTCTTTGGAGACTGGCTGCTGCTATCCTTTCAAGTACTTAGAAATTCTAATATTTGTAAGACAGTAAACATATAAGTATGGTGGATTTTAGGTTGTTTTGAATGGTCCAATATAATTTCTAGACTTGTTAAAACTCTCTTACAACTCAACTCAAAATTCCAAATCTAAATCAATTACTCATTCATTCTAAATTAGAACCACAAAGCTGGTCTCTTAGATCCTCCAATTTGCCAAATTTTCTTAAACACTACAGGGACTTTCAGCACCAAACATATACAGATCATTCTTTTTAGCAGACAGACTGTAAGGTAAGTGCCCGTGATTCCTCATCTCTTGGTATTCATGCTTTGCCACACTCCCTGCCCTTGAGTGTTGGCAGGACTGGTGATGGGATGTCAGTCCCTTGATCAGTTGTATTATATAGAAAAGATGATGGGATGTCACTCCTGTGATTATGTTATGTTATGTTATGTTATGTTATGTATGTTATGTATGTTATGTTATGTTGTTATGTTATGTTATATGAGACTCTGTTTCAGCAGACAGAAGTGAAATGCTCCTTGTGGGCCTGATGGAATAAGCAGGCACATTGGAGAACCCCGTGTGGTAAGGAACTGGGGACTCTTCTAGGAACCTGTGGATGCCTCTAGAACCTGATACAGGCCTCCAGCCAACAGCCAGCAAAAAGCCAGGGTCCTCAGCTGCAAAACAGCAAGGAATTGATTTCTGCTAACAATCTGAATAAGCTGGGAAGTAGATTTTCCCTCAGTTGAGCCTCTAGATCAAAATACAACCGGTACCTGGAGCACAGCTTTATAAGGGCCTGAGCAGAAGACCCAGCCTAGACTCCTCATCCCCAGAAACTATGCAATAATACACTGAAGCCACTGGGTTTGTGGTAATTAGTTATACAACAATAAAAAACTAATTTTTTTTTTTTTTTTTTGAGACGGAGTTTCGCCCTGTCACCCAGGCTGCAGTGCAGTGGCGCAATCTCGGCTCACTGCAAGCTCCACCTCCCAGGTTCATGTCATTCTCCTGCCTCAGGCTCCGGAGTAGCTGGGACTACAGGCTCCCGCCACCACGCATGGCTAATTTTTGTATTTTTAATAGAGACAGGGTTTCACTGTGTTAACCAGGATGGTCTCGATCTCCTGACCTCGTGATCCACCCGCCTCAGCCTCCCAAAGTGCTGGGATTACAGGCGTGAGCCACCACACCCAGTCTAATAATGTATTTTTAATCTTAACATAAGAATATTAGTATTATAGATGTAATACACTTTTTTTTTTTTTTTCGAGACAGAGTCTAGCTCTGTCCCAGGCTGGAGTGCAGTGGCAGGATCTTGGCTCACTGCAATCTCTGCCTCCCGGGTTCAAACTATTCTCCTGCCTCAGCCTCCTGAGTAGCTGGGATTACAGGCACATGCCACCATACCTGGCTAATTTTTGTATTTTTGTATTTGAGATGGACTCTCACTCTGTCACTCATGCTGGAGTGCAGTGGCGTGATCTTGGCTCACTGCAAACTCCGCTTCCCAGATTCAAGCTGTTCTCCCGTCTCAGCCTCCTGAGTAGCTGGGACTACCAGCACGTGCCACCATGCCTGGCTAGTTTTTGTATTTTTAGTAGAGACAGAGTTTCGCCATATTGGTCAGACTGATCTTGAACTCCTGACTTCAGGTGATCCACCCACCTCAGCCTCCCAAAGTGCTGGGATTACAGGTATGAGCCACCATGCCCGGCCATATACTTTATTTTTAATGCTAAATTCTAATTTTTCCAGAGTCAAATGATATCCATAAAACAATTATACCTGGACGGGCGCGGTAGCTCATGCCTGTAATCCCGGCACTTTGGGAGGCCAAGATAGGTGGATCACCTGAAGTCAGGAGTTCAAGACCAGTCTGACCAATATGGCGAAACCCTGTCTCTACTAAAAATACAAAAATTAGCCAGGCGTGGTGGCATGTGCTGGTAGTCCCAGCTACTCAGGAAGCTGAGACAGGAGAATGGCTTGAATCTGGGAAGCGGAGTTTGCAGTGAGCCAAGATAACACCACTGCACTCCAGCATGGGTGACAGAGTGAGAGTCCATCTCAAATAATAATAATAAATTTTTTTAATTAAAAAAATAAAAAACACAATTATACCTAAGCACATTGAGGTCCTTATCTCAGCCTACTGAAGTTATACATCAACCAGAGAGATTTTTTTAGCTGAGACTCAGAATTTGATTTTTTCATAAATCACTACTGAGACACTATGAGCCCTATAAATAGGGCTTTCTACCTTAAAAGGGCTGGTCGTGGGCTTACACATTCTCTGGATTGAAGTCACACTTAGCTCTTCTTCTGTCTGATTTGAATCTGCTATTTCATCTTAACTTTACTTCACATAGGTTATAATTTGCTGTTTGCTCCTTGTTTAGATGTTACCTTTGTGGCTTTCTTAAGATACTGTAATTGTCTTTCTGCATGGCTCAAAAGTTATTTTAATGACATTGCGTAGGATTCTTCCCACATGTATATTATTCTTATTACACCTCTTTGAACTTGATCATTCAGTATCTTTTTTTCTTCTTATTTTTTAGGTCACAATTCATATTGATATTTAAATGGCATCTGGATGCTGCATATTGCATATTAGAAACAAAAAAAATTGATAAAATCCCAACATGAAGAGAGAGAACAAAACAAGCAGAAAAATTAACCTGATGGAAGCAAATAAGAACAAATGAAAACAAAACTTGTAAGTAAATAATACCATCGGAAAAATAACAGAAGTTTTTGCATCCATAAACCTAGGATATGGTGCCTCATGCCTGTAATCCCAGCACTTTAGGAGGCCGAGGCGGGCAGATCACCTGAGGTCAGGAGTTCGAAAGCAGTCTGGCCATCATGGTGAAACCCTGTCTCTGCTGAAAATACAAAAATTAGCTGGGCATAGTGACGGGTGCCTGTAGTCCCAGCTACTCGGGAGTCTGAGGCAGGAGAATCACTTGAACGCAGGAGGCAGAGGTTGCAGTGACCTGAGATCACACCACTGCACTCCAGCCTGGGCAACAGAGTGAGACTCAGTCTAAAAAAAAAAAAAAAAAAGCCAAGAAAGAACACTTGGAAATTTAAACTTAGGGAAGCTGAAATTGAATATTTTTGTCAAAGAGCTGGGAAGCCATTTATCTTCCAGTAAATGGGGAAAAAATAAAGATAAAGAAACAGAACAGGGCTGGGCGCAGTGGCTCATGCCTGTAATCCCAGCACTTTGGGAGACTGAGATGGGCAGATCGCTTGAGTTCAAGAGTTCGAGACCAGCCTGGCCAGCATGGTGAAGCCCCGTCTCTACTAAAAATACAAAAATTAGCTGGGTGTGGTTGCACACATATGTAATCCTAGCTACTCGGTAAGCTGAGGCAGGAGAATCACTTGAACCTGGGAGGCGGAGGTTGCAGTAAGCCGAGATCATGCCACTGCACTCTGGCCTGGGCGACAGAGTGAGACTCCATATCCAAAGAATAAAAAATAAAAAACAGAACAGAAAGGAGATGGATATAGAGGATCAGTCCAGAAGATCAAGAATTACAGAAAGAGAAAAGAAAAAAAGGAAAGACAGAAATATTTTCAAGGCAAAATACAAGAAAATTTCCCGGAAGGTTGCAGACTCTCCACATTGAAAGGCCCTTCTAAGTGTCTAACATCATGAATACTTCAGGACATCAGGAATAAAAAGGCAATTGTAAAACTCTGCAGAGCAACCAATCATATTATGGTTATTTTTTCGCAAAGAACAGGCCTCTTTACAGTGAGATATAATGATGGATTTTATTCAAAACAGCAGGATGGGGCAGGACTTGTCTGCAGGAGTTTAAGTGATACAAAATTGGCCATGTATTCATGTTTGAACCTGCGTGATGAGAACATGGGAATTCATTAAACTATATCTGTATAGGTTTGAAATTTGCCATAATAAAAAGTAAAACAAAAGGAAACAAAAACACAAATACTTTTTTTAGCATTTTAGCCTACATACCTAATACTGGAGAAAGTTTTGGAATTATGGCCGGAGGACAGAATTTAGAGTCCTGACTCTGTCCCGTCCTAACCACAACTTTACACAAGGTGCATCATTTCCCTGGATGTCAGGTACCTTCTTTGTATTACAGGAGTACTAAACTAGGGGACACTGAGGGTCCCTCCCAGCTCCACTGGTCCATAATACAGTCAGTTTGAACACTGTCAACTGAAACTACCATTATTTTCTTTTCTTTTTTTTTTCTTTTTCTTTTTTTTTTTTGAGGCAGAGTTTCGCTCTGTCACCCAGGCTGGAGTGCAGTGGCGCCATCTCGGCTCACTGCAACCTCCGTCTCCCGGGTTCACGCCATTATCCTGCCTCAGCCTCCCGACTAGCTGGGACTACAGGCGCCCGCGTCCACGCCCGGCTAATTTTTTGTGTTTTTAGTAGAGACAGGGTTTCACCGTGTTAGCCAGGATGGTCTCGATCTCCCGACCTCGTGATCCACCTGCCTCGGCCTCCCAAAGTGCTGGGATTACAGGCATGAGCCACCGTGCCCGGCGAGACCACCATTATTTTCTAAGAAAGCGCTCTCATCTCTAAAATAACAAAATAACGAGAAGCAGAGTGCCATAAGACTTGTCAACACAACTGGATAGTGGAAGATAGTGGAGTACTGCCCTTAAAATTACCCAGCCAAACCATGAATCAAGTATGTGGGTGGACCAAACCAAGGAAAAGAATCCACTGGATCCAGAAAAAGGAGCCCCAACAGAAGAGAAACAGTGTGGTAGAGAAGGCGATCTCAGGGTGACAGCTTGGGCACTAGGGCTTTGCAGCACCCAGTCCAGCCTGCAGCAGTGGGAAAGGCACTGTGGGAGGGAGGACTCCAAGAAAATATGGAAACGATCAATTACCTAATATACTTCAGCGTGGTGGAGGAAAAAAAACCCTCAAAAATTGACAGAGCAGTTGGACCACTTCAGGAAACATTAAAGATAGGTACATGGTCGGCCGGGCGCGGTGGCTCAAGCCTGTAATCCCAGCACTTTGGGAGGCCAAGGCGGGCGGATCACGAGGTCAGGAGATCGAGACCATCCTGGCTAACACGGTGAAACCCCGTCTCTACTAAAAATACAAAAAATTAGCCGGGCGTGTTGGCGGGCGCCTGTAGTCCCAGCTACTCGGGAAGCTGAGGCAGGAGAATGGCGTGAACCCGGGAGGCGGAGCTTGCAGTGAGCCGAGATGGCGCCACTGCACTCCAGCCTGGGGGACAGAGAAAGACTCCGTCTCAAAAAAAAAAAAAAAAAAAAAAGATAGGTACATGGAATACATAATGTCTTAAACTATTAACTCCAGAAAAAGTAAAAATTTGTACAAGATAAAATATACAATGAATAGGATCATCAGCAAACCATAGTTACATTGACATTACATATTTACATATTACACGGACTACTGATTTATCCAAGATTTTTTTAAACTGTGGGAAAAGAGGAGGAGAAGTAGAGGGTAGTAATATAACAGACAAAGTGATCCATCCACCTAATAGGAAATTAGTAGTTTCAAGTTGATACGTCAAGAAATAATATCAGTATACTACTTAGAAATATGAAACTAAATGTCAGAGGGTTTTTTTGTCTTTTTTTTTTTTAAGCTAAGTTAGTTCAAAATAGTTGCCTCCAGGAATAGAGGACAGATATTTCCTTTTCTTTTCTTTTTTTTTTTTGAGACAGTCTTCCTCTGTCACCAGGCTGGAGTGCAGTGGCATGATCTTGGCTCCCTGTAACCTCCACCTCCTGGGTTCAAGCCATTCTCCTGGCTCTGACTCCCGAGTAGCTGGGATTACAGGCGCCCACCACCATATCCAGCTATTTTTTGTATTTTTAGTAGAGACAGAGTTTCACCATGTTGGCCAGGACGGTCTCAGTCTTCGAGGACAGATATTTTCATTAAGGCCTCTCAGTACTATTTTGAGCACCTTGCATAGGCCATGCAGATAACTCCCTCTCCCCAAGACCCCAATCATCAGAACCAGCCCTCTCCCAAGGAGACACATGGTGATCCTTTTGATTGCCTCTCCCAGGACCCTGCCCCATCCATTACTGCTTCTTTCAGTTTCATCATCAGTCAATCTCTCCCTTTCTACTGGCATCTTTCCCTTTGCTTATAACCGTGTCCAAGAACTTCCAGCTTGGCAACTGACTAGCCAAGTTTGGCTTCATTCCCTGGATTCTGATCTCATTTCTTGGCGCAGAGTATTGTTGGAATGCTATCTACTGCTAATGAGCCCTCTTTGGGCACAGCTCCAGGACCTCCCACATGTGGGTACTTGTTGGGTACTCTGTATACCACAGCTTAGGGCATATAAAGCCAGCCCTACCTGCAGCAATGGGCATTAGGAGTTAGAAGTACAATAACTGTGGAAATAACTTCAAACAATAGAGAAAGAAGAAGGAAGAGTCAAGTGTAATACCAAAGGATGGCAGGGCCATTATCGACATTGGAATCTCAGGAGCAGAGGCATTTGGTGAGGGAGGTAAGTAAGATGATAAATTTGGTTTTAAACAAATTACATGTGAAGCTTATAGAACTGGTAGTAATCAGGACAAAGTGGGCAAATTAATCACAGTCCAGGATCAGTGAAATACAATAGGAAAGGCTTTGGGGTTAATGGATACTAGATTCATATTCTGGCTCTGCCAGTTACTAACTGAATGACTATTGGCAAGTTACTTAACTTCTCTGTGCCTCAGTTTTCTCATCTACATAATGGGGATTGTATACTGAATAGGAAGCAGGCATGATGAATTTGAGATATCACCATGGAAAAGCCACTTGGATCAGAAAGAACAATCTGACTACAGTGTGAAGAGTAGATTAGAGATATCAAAAGTGCAGTTCAGTATCCTGATTGCAATAGGGCAGAAGACCAAGGATGACGGGCTCAAGGGGTACTTAAGGGAGGGACAAGTAGAGAATAGAGAAAAATGGATGATTTAGGAAATGTATGGGCGATAGAGCTAGTAGGATAATGTGATTTACGGGATTGGGGTTTGTGTAACAGAAGTGTATTAATGCTCCACTTTAATGCTTTTGGATCCCTTTACCAATTTCATGCCATGTTTTCACTTCCAACAGCCAATATCTGCAAGGAGATCCAGAAATGCCTAGGGTTTACATCTCCCTGGCAAGGGCCCTACAAATGACTCCTGGTACAGAAGTTTAAAGTCTCCAGCTTCCTTGCCCCAATCCAGACTGCTCTGAGGTATGACTGTCTCCAGAATTGCTCTGTGGGATTGAGCCTACCTTACCCTCTACGGGATTTTGTTTGCTATTGAACACTTGCTTGGCTTCCTTCCTTCCCTGTCTCTCTTCCCTGATTCCTTATTGTTTTTTCCTCAAAACACTTCCTAATATATTGCTCTCACATGAATCTTCATCTTAGGGTCTGCTTCTGGGGAGTCCATCCTGAGTGTAGTAGTCAGTAATGCTGCTTATTAATTTTTCTATTGAGCACCTGGTAGTGTTATACTTTCTGACCTCCTGTGGTTGGGTGATTGAGCCAGTTATTAACAGCTCTAGCAGAGGTAATATGTGTCACTTCTAGGCTAAGCATCAAATTGCCAAAATGAAACCTTTTGGAACTCTTTTCTGACTCTTGTGGTAAACAAAAATGTCATAGTTTGTGGTTGCTCCATCATCCTGGATCCTAGAGTTGGTTTGAGAGTGGAGCAGAGCGTCTGCTCTAACTCAGTAGTTAGGATGAGAAATAAAATTCTGTTGTGTTAAGCCATTGAGAATTGGGGATGTTTGTTAATGCAGCATAACTTAGCAAATCCTGACAGACACAGAGCATGAGAAAAAGAGAAGGATTAAGGATGACTAAGAATTCTTGGCTGGGTGTGGTGGCTCACACCTGTAATCCCAGCATTTTCGGAGGCTGAGGCGGGTGGATCACCTGAGGTCAGGAGTTCAAGACCAGCCTGGCCAACATGGCGAAACCCCATCTCTACTGAAAATACAAAAATTAGCCAGGCATGGTGGCAGGTGCCTGTAATCCCAGCTACTTGGGAGGCTGAGGCAGGGGAATTGCTTGAAGCTGGGAGGCGAAGGTTGCAGTGAGCCAAGATCGCGCCATCACACTCACTCCAGCCTGGGGGACAAGAGTGAGACTTCATCTCAAAAAAAATATTTCTGACTTGGGCTATCGGATGGTATTAACATTCTTTGTAGTTGGGAAAAGCAGAGGAAGAAGAGAGCTGGGTTTTGTTTGTTCATTTGTTTTTAGGTGAGGAATTAGGTGCAGTTTTAGACATTTTGAGTTTGAGATTCTTGTAGACATCCTAATTGAGATGTTGAGAAGACAGTAAGTGATTCTGAATATCTGAAGAGTGATCAGGTCCGGTGATCACTCAGATCACCCAGACAGACATCTGGGACATAACGCAAGACAAGAAAATAGGAATAGAAAATCAGGACCAAGGTGAAAATAGAACCCACATGTGCTAATGACAAACATTAACACAGAAGCTATGATTGAAATTTAAATTGGGAGATGAACTTCCTGGCCAGGGAAACAAGGTAAATGTATTCTATTTTATGGGTCTCATGATTGGAAAGAAATAAATATATCAGTCCCGTTAAAACTCTTTTCAGAGGGCCAGGCATGGTGGCTCACGCCTGTCATCCCAGCACTTTGGGAGGCCAAGGTGGGCGGATCACCTGAGGTTGGGAGTTCGAGACCAGCCTGACCAACCCCCATCTCTACTAAAAATACAAAAATTAGCCGGGCTTGGTGGCATGCACCTGTAATCTCAGCTACTTGGGAGGCTGAGGCAGGAGAATTGTTTGAACCCAGGAGGCGGAGTTTGCAGTGAGCTGGGATTGCGCCACTGCACTCCAGCCTGGATGACAGAGCAAGACTCCATCTCAAAAAAAAAAAAAAATTGTAATCCCCAATATCTGAGGTGGGGCCTGGTGGGAGAGGTGATCCCCAATGTTGGAGGTGGGGCCTATTGGGAGGTGATTGGATCATGGTGGGGGGAGTTTTGCATGAATGGCTTAGCACCATTCCCTTGGTACTGTCCTTGCAACAGTGAGTGAGTTCTTATGAGATGTGGTTGTTTAAAAGTGTGTAGCACCTCCCCCTTTACTCTTTTGCTTCTGCTTCTGCCATGTAAGATGCCTGCTCTTGTTTTGCCTTCTGCCAGGAGTAAAAGCTCCCTGAGGCCTCTCCAGAAGTAGATGCTGCATGCTTCTTGCACAGCCTGCAGAACCATGAGCCAATTAAACCTCTTTTCTTTATAAATTCCCCAGTCTCAGATTTTCTTTATAGCAATGCAAGAATGGACTAATACAGTAATCTTCCTGAAATATAAATTATTTGGGCTAGATTTCTGATATAAATTGAATGACAGAAAATTCCATATATATTATCTGAGGAGGGTTTGGCATGCAAGCATTTTTCTTTGTAAATCCCAAGAAGGTGGCAAAGTAGACAACTAATCATGAAAGCTAAAATTCTTAACATTTATGGCTGAGCAGAAACCACTGGAGCTCTGGAGACGAATCCCTGAGGTATCTAGGCAAAGCAGGACTTCTCTTCAGGAATGAGCTTTGGAACTTCCACAGCATTTATTTCAGGTATCAAAGTTGTCCTGTGAAGTTTTGTGGCTTATAGCCCATCTTGATCTCTCTGTGTTTGGACAGGGTCGCTCTGTATCTGCCAACAATTCCACTGAATAGTGACTGCTACCACTTTTGTAGCCATGAAATTTTCCCAACAAGTATTATAATGTCTTCAATAGAACAGAAGGAAATAATCCACCACTGAGGGTTCTGGAAGTGATTTTCATCACTAAGAGTGACATTGCAAAATGACTACAATACATAGCTAATGTGATGTGTAAGGTTTTATTTCACAGAACAGCAAATCAACTCAGCTCACTGAACAGACATGGTCTTTGTTAAAGTATTTATATATTTGTTGAAGTCTAGTAAGATTTACAAGAGTAAAAGAAGAATAATTCTGGTATATATGTAAAATATCAGCATTTGAAAAGATGGGGGCATTTGCAATGCTGGGAAAGAATGGGGGAAGAAAATAACAGAAACAAAAAGGTGGGGCATGGTGGTCCAGATACTCAGGAGGTCAAGGCAGGGGGTATCACGTGAGCCCAAGGGTTCAAGCCCAGCCTGGGGAACATAGCAAGACCCTGTCTCTATAAAAACATTTTTTTTTAATTAGCCAAGTGTGATGGTGTGTGCCTGTAGTCCTACCTATGCAGAAGGCTAAGGCAGGGAGATCACTTGAGCCAAAGAGTTTGAGGCTGCTGTGAGCTATAACTGCACCACTGCACTCCAGTCTGGGTGACAGAGCAAGACCCTATCTCTAAGAAAAAAACCACATACAGTAATAGAAATTTAAAATTTGAATACCATACAAGAACCACCAGTATGTGTTCAACAAGACATCATGATTTTAAAAACCCTTGTTTTAGGGAGTTAAACTCAGTGAACAAAAGCATGGCTTTGGTATTCATGATGATATCTAGAAAAGCAATCATCATCCTTTAAAACACTTAGGAAATGATTTAGGTATTCTCCATATTCTCCCAATTATAATAGGTTCTAGAGTGTTTGATGGGAAAGTTTTCAATTAGTGAAAACACTTTGTGAATGGGCAAAGCATTGGCCGGGCGCGGTGGCTCATGCCTGTAATCCCAGTACTTTGGGAGGTTGAGGCGAGCGGATCACCTGAGGTCAGGAGTTTGAGACCAGCCTGGCCAACAGGGTGAAACTCTGTCTCTACTAAAAATACAAAAATTTGCCGGGCGTGGTGGCAGGTGCCTGTAATCCCAGCTACTCGGGAGGCTGAGGCAGGAGAATCGCTTGAACCTGGGAGGCAGAGGTTGCAGTGAGCCGAGATCGTGCCATTGCACTCTAGCCTGGGGAAAAAAGAGCGAGACTTCATCTCAAAAAAAAAAAAAAAAAGAGAGAGAGAGAATGGGCAAAGCATAGAGTAAATATAAAAAGCCAGTGTTAGGTATAAAAAGCATAAGCTACAGAGGAAAATATTTATAAATGTAGGCATTAAAATTTTAATTTCTCTATTTATTAAAAGATACTTTAAAAATAATTGAAACTTCATCCAAAGATGCTGATAATAATACAAACAAATGTTTATATTGTGTTTTCTAATATGCTAGGTACTGTTATAGGACATTATATATATTGTTTAATAATGTATATAATTTACATACACATTTGCAGATGAGAAAATTGAGGAACAGAGAGGGTTTTTTTTAAATGAATAAGCAAGCTATGAACCAGGAGAATAAACCCAACACACACACACACACACACAAACACACACACACACACACTCTCACAATACATACATAGACACATGGGATTCCCACAAAACAATAAATAGAATAAAAATAACCCAGTACAAAAGTGGGCAAAGGATATGAAAATAAGAGGAAAAGTGGCCATAGCTATATAAAAAGATGTGAAATCTCAGTACTAACCAAAGAAATGCAAGGTAGAACAATAATGAGATAGCATTTCCATTGCATCCAATTATCAAACATTTAAGTCTGACAACACCAAGTGTTGGTAAGAATACAGAACAACAAGAATGCTATTTTGTTGTTGTTGTTGTTGTTTTTGTTTTTTGTTTTTGTTTTTTAAATTTGCAGCATTTTATTAATTTACTACATAAATGTACAATTGGTAAAACAATTTACTACTAAAATTCAGATTGTTTCTCACTATAATGCAAAATGTTACTCTGAATACCTACTTCATGCATCACTCTAGGTCAACCACAAAAAGCCTCTCTGCTTAGATTTTCCTCAGGCATCTTTCATTTCTGTAACAAGAACACTATTACACTGTTGGTGGCAGCATAAACTGGTGCAACCACTTTAAAGAACAATTTGACCTTATCTAATAAAGATGAATAGGCTCACACTTTATTATTCAGTAATCCCACTCCTGAACACATACCCTGGGAAAATATGAGCTAGGCCAGATACAGTGGCTCACGCTTATAATCTCCACTTTGGGAGGCCAAGGTGGGAAGATCACTTGAGCCCAGGAGGTTAAGGCTGCAGTGAGCCAATGATCACCCCACTATACCTCAGCCTGAGAGACAGAGCAAGACCCTGTCTTGATTTTAAAGAAGAGAAAAAAAGAAAATATGAGGCTGGGCACAGTGGCTCACGCCTCGAATCCCAGCACTTTAGGAGGCCGAGGCAGACGGATCACCTGAGGTCAGGAGTTTGAGACTAACCTGGCCAATATGGTGAAACTCTGTCCCTACTAAAAATACAAAACTTACCTGGGTGTGGTGATGCGCCTGTAATCCCAGCTACTTGGGAGGCTGAGATAGGACAGTCGCTTGAACCAGGGAGCTAGAGGTTGCAGTGAGCCGAGATGGCGCCATTGTACTTCAGCCTGGGTGACAAGAGTGAAACTCCGTCTCAAGAAAGAAAATGTGAGCTCATGAGCACAAGGAGACATGAACGAAATGCTCATTGAGCATTGTTTATTATGGCTAACTATTGAAAACCATCTTAATTTCTACCAGTAGAAGATAAATTATATTTGATTTCATATGCTAGGCTAATATACAGCAGTGGAAATTAATGATGTGTACCTGTCTACCCCCATCCCCACCCTAACTCTGTGTTTCCTAGGTTTACCAGACCCTTTTCTTCACATGGTCTTGCTGTAATCAAGGCAAATACAATGAATTAATGGTTTTCTGTTTATTACCTTGGAGTTCTTTCCATGTTCTGTCCTTGAGAGTATCCAACACCACTTTCTCCTTTTTTTCTTTTTGAAATTAGAGAATTTCTAAATTCTTTACATATTTATACACAATTGCTTGGTTTTCTCCTCCAGAGGGCTAATCACAGTTATGATATATATGGTTTGCTTGTGTTATTTTGTGGCAATCTTATTTCTAAATCACTGAGTGGGGAATATCTCACTGTGGTCTCCACATGGAAAAAAACAATGTTGCAAGAGCTGAGTTTTGAAAGATGATTAGAGTTTGACTACCAGACCATGATAGGTAAGGGCATTCAAGCTTGAGGGATGAAAATGAGTACAGTCACAGAGATGTGAAACAGCTGGGCTTGTTCAAGGACCTAGGGGCAGTTTATAAAGTTCTCAGTATGACTACAGCAGCATCAAAGCCAAGTCCAAACATGGGGAAGTCAGTCTGGAAGGAGGTGGCTCTGTCTCTGGGTAGTGGGGGAGGGAGCCCATAAAGCAGGCATTGCCCTTTGGCTCCCTCTCTGCATGGTCACGGTCTTGCTTTCATGCTGCTTCCTCTAAGGTCTTTTCATTATCCCTGTAACAGTAGTCATGTTGACATATTAATCTCGAAAACAACTGCTGAAAGGACTCCGCTTTGGAAGAAGGTGCTCAGAAGGAGCATTCTTTCTTTCGTTCCCCCCACTGTAGATCCCTCTGAAAAGTGGCCAGAGTGGCTCAAGAGAAGGCTGGAGACAGAGGCAAACAGAGCCCTGACCACATAGGCTTGGCGCAACAGGCAAAGAGCTTGCACTTCACCTGGTAAGTGATGGGAAGTCTGCAAAAGGTTTCAGGCAAGGGAGCACTGCAGTTTTTGAATAAAAAAACACACATTAGAGAGTAAACATGGCTAGATGCAGCTCTTGCATGTAATTTCAGCACTTTGGGGGGCCGAGGTGGAAGGAGACGATCACTTGAGCTCAGGAGTTTGAGACCAGGCTGGGCAACATGGCAAAACCCCATCTCTCTAAAAAAAAAAAAGAAAAAAAAAAATAGCAAAACTGGCCAGATGTAGTGGTGCACGCCTGTAGTCCCAGCAACTTGGGAGGCTGAGGCATGAGGATCACCTGAACTTGGGAAGGTTGAGGCTGCAGTGAGCTGCAATGGAGCCACTGCACTCCAGCCTGGGCAACAGAGTGAGACTGTCTCAAAAAGGGGGAAAAAAAAGAGTAAACATACCCTACACCCACCCAACATACAAACATATATGTGAATGTATAAATAAATAGACACAGTATATTAGAGACATTAGATAGGTCCTCCATAAATATATCAAATATATATGAAATTATATACCCAAGGCCGGGCGCGGTGGCTCAGGCTTGTAATCTCGGCCCTTTGGGAGGCCGAGGCGGGCGAATCACGAGGTCAGGAGATCGAGACCACGGTGAAACCCCGTCTCTACTAAAAATATTAAAAAAAAAATTAGCTGGGCGTGGTGGCGGGCACCTGTAGTCCCAGCTACTCGGAGAGGCTGAGGCAGGAGAATGGAGTGAACCCGGGAGGCGGAGCTTGCAGTGAGCTGAGATTGTGCCACTGAACTCCAGCCTGGGTGACAGAGCGAGACTCTGTCTCAAAAAAAAAAAAAAAAAGAAATTATATACCCAAACAATTGCTTAGTTTATTCCTATGTGATGTGTATATGCATGTACATATGCATATGTATATAACCCATACGTATATGTGTAAACCAAAAAGTGACTGGGGCAAATAATTGATTTAGAGGTTTATTTTGTCAAGGTTGAGGTCACACCCAGGAAGAAGAAACACAAGTCACGGTAGGATCTGTGTCCTGTGCTTTGTCTTGCAAAATGATAAATAAAAATAACCCAATAGAAAAATGGGCAAAGGATATGAAAAGAAGAGGAAACCCTCAAAACAGGGTTTGGAGGACTTCAATATTTAAAGGGGAAATAGTGAGCAGGAAGGGAAGGAGGAAAGGGGAAGAAGCGGCAGAGGGGAGGTAATATTCTTGTGAGGCTTTTTTTTTTAGCGCCCAGTGAATCTGCATTTTACATGTGAAAAAAGGAGTCAGGGAAAAGGCAATTACACATTTGACTTGTGCTCACATCTACAGTTTACATAAGACAAAGTAAGCATGTGAAATTACAGCTATCTGTGAACTAAAGGAAAGCAGTTTTTGTGTGACTCAGGTCCCAAGCTTAACTTTCCTTTTGGCGTGGTGAGTTGGGGATCTCAAGATTTTATTTTATGTATACATATATGTAACATGTATTATATATGTATGTATATAATTTACATACACACTATATAGAGAGAGGAACAGAGAGATAGACAGACAAGAGACAGAGAGATGGATAGATTGAATGGATACCTCTCCAAGTATCAACAGTGGCTCCTACTGTTCCCCAGACTGGGACTCTGCCCCTTCCCAACTTCTCCACCTTCTGAAATACTGCTCATTATTCAAACTGCGTTCAAATCCTGATTTCTCCATGAAGCCTCCCCATTCCCATGCTCTTCACCAGTGTTAATCTCCTCAGTGTTCCCATACACTTTGTTTCTTCCACTTTAGCATTTCTTTCTGCCCTGTTTTATCTCTAATTCTTTGTATCTCTTAACTAGACTGAAACAACGTTGAGGGTAACAGCCGTTTCTCAGCCATTTAAAAAAAATCCCACAGCTCTAGCACAAGGCTTTGCATGTCATTGATTCTCAGTAAATAATCACTGAATGAAAGTCATTCAAAAAAACTTTATTTTGAGATAGAAATATTTTTTAAGCTATAATTTCCTTTTACCCTCTGTTGATGTCACCTAACAGAAATCTACAACTTTGTCCTAATTTCATTATACTTAAAGTTTAAAAACCTCGTAATAACTGCATGCCAAAAAAAATCTTATTTTCCCAAACAGTGTTGTTTGATGTCTTACATATTGGCATCTATATTGTGGAATTTCAACCTTGTCTCCTCATAGTAATCACCTGGACAATTTTTTTTTTTACTGTTCCCAGAGCCACCACTTCTGCAAAATCTCAGTTAAGATTTTGGATCACTCCGGGTGTGGTGGCTCACGCCTACAGTCCCAGCTCTTTGGGAAGCCGAGGCATCACGTAAGGTCACGAGTGTGAGACCAGCCTGGCCAACATGGTGAAATCCCGTCTCTACTAAAAATACAAAATTAGGGCGGAGTGCAGGGGCTCACGCCTGTAATGCCAGCACTTTGAGAGGTCGAGGCGGGAGGATCACAAGGTCAAGAGTTCGAGACCAGCCTGGCCAACATGGTGAAACTCCATCTCTACTAAAAATACAAAAATTAGCTGAGCATGGTGGCGGGCACCTGTAATCCCAGCTACTCGGGAGGCTGAGGCAGGAGAATTGCTTGAACCCAGAGGCGGAGGTTGCAGTGAGCTGAGATCTCGCCACTGCACTCCAGCCTGGGGGACACAGCAAGACTCCATCTCCGGGAGAAAAAAAAAAAATTAGCCAGGCATGGTGGCACACGCCTGTAATCCCAGCTACTCGGGAGGCTGAGGCAGCAGAATTGCTTCAACCTGAGAGGTGGAGGTTACAGTGAGCCGAGATCGCGCCAATGCACTCCAGCCTGGGCAACAAGAGTGAAACTCTGTCTCAAAAAAACAGAAAGATTTTTGGATCAATTATTCTGAGGTACATCTTAGGCTTTTTTTCTGAAACGGAGTCTCACTCTTATCGCCCAGGCTGGAGTACAACGGCGCGATCCTTTTTTTTTTTTTTTTTGCGATGGAGTCTCGCTCTGTCGCCCAGGCTGGAGTGCAGTGGCACCATCTCGGCTCACTGCAACCTCTGCCTCCCGGGTTCACACCATTCTCCTGCCTCAGCCTCCGGAGTAGCTGGGACTACAGGCGCCCGCCACCACACCTGGCTAATTTTTTGTACTTTTAGTAAAGACAGGGTTTCACCATGTTAGCCAGGATGGTCTTGATCTCCTGACCTCGTGATTCGCCCGCCTCAGCCTCCCAAAGTGCTGGGATTACAGGTGTGAGCCACCGCGCCCAGCCAATGGCGCAATCTTGGCTTACTGCAACCTCTGCCTCCCGGGTTCAAGTGATTCTCCTGACTTAGCCTCCTGAGTAGCTGAGATTATAGGCGCCTGCCACCACGCTCAGCTAATTTTTTTTTGAAGATGGAGTCTCAATCTGTCGCCCAGGCTGGAGTGCAGTGGCGTGGTCTCTGCTCACTGCAACCTCTGCCCTGCCACACTGGGTTCAAGCGATTCTCCTGCTAAGCCTCCTGAGTAGCTGGGATTATAGGCGCCCACCACCACGCTCGGCTAATTTTTGTATTTTTGATAGAGACAGGGTTTCGCCGTGTTGGCCATGCTGTACTTGAACTCCTGACCTAAGGTGATCCACCCGCCTCAGCCTCCCAAAGTGCTAGGATTACAGGCGTGAGCCACCGCACCAGGCCAATTTTCTTTTATTTTTAGTAGAGATGGCTTTCACCATGTTGACCAGGCTGGTCTTGAACTCCTGACCTCAGGTGATATGCCTGCCTCAGCCTCCCAAAGTGCTGGGATTACAGGAGTGAGCCACGGCATCCGGCCAAGATATTTATTTATTTATTTATTTATTTGAGATAGGGTATCCCTCTGTCACTCAGACTGGAGTCCAGTGGTGCGATCATAGCTCACTGCAGCCTCAAAGTCTTGGGGTCATGCCATCTTCCTGCCTCAGGCTCCTGAATGCTGGGACTACAGGCTTGTGCCACCAAACCTGGCTAAGTTTTTTTTTTTTTTTTTTTTTTTCTGGTGGAGACGGGGGGGTCTCACTGTGTTGCCAAGGATGGTCTCAAATTCCTTGGCTCAAACAATCTTTCTGCCTTGGCCTCCCAAGGTGCTGGGGTTACAGGCATGTGGAACTGCACCCTGCCCTAGATCCTTACTTTAGAAGTTTCTCAGGTAATATTAGCATGCAGCAGGGTTGAAGTTTTACTGATCTAGTTCATTGACTTATGCTTCATGGGCCATTAATCCTTTACCACAGGGAGATCAAAGACTTTGCAGGAGTTCACTTGAGATCCAATCTCATTGGCCATCTGGCTGACTCTCTGGGTCCTACTCATTTCCACCAAAATTCTAGCAACATTAAGCATCTCCCCACACCCACATCAGGAACATTATTCTTACTGTCAGGCCTCTGAGCCCAAGCCAAGCCATCGCATCCCCTGTGACTTGCACGTATACATCCAGATGGCCTGAAGTAACTGAAAATCCACAAAAGAAGTAAAAGTAGCCTTAACTGATGACATTCCACCATTGTGATTTGTTTCTGCCCCACCCTAACTGATCAATGTACTTTGTAATCTCCCCCACCCTTAAGAAGGTACTTTGTAATCTCCCCCACCCTTAAGAAGGTTCTTTGTAATTCTCCCTACCCCTGAGAATGTACTTTGCGAGATCCACCCCCTGCCCCCAAAACATTGTTCCTAACTCCACCGCCTATCCCAAAACCTATAAGAACTAATGATAATTCACCACCCTTTGCTGACTCTATTTTCGGACTCAGCCCGCCTGCACCCAGGTGAAATAAACAGCCATGTTGCTCACACAAAGCCTGTTTGGTGGTCTCTTCACACAGACACGCGTGAAACTTACTTTACTTTTTCACCTTTTTTTTTTTTAACAAATTACAAGTTTTGTCAGTTTGCTTTTACAGTTTACTACAAATGTCCTTTAATAATTCTTCAACTTTATTGTTTAATTTAAAAAAATATATACTATGGGCCGGGCACGGTGGCTCATGCCTGTAATCCCAGCACTTTGGGAGGCTGAGACGGGCGGATCACCTGAGGCCGGGAGTTTGAGACCAGCCTGACCAACATGGAGAAACTCCATCTCTACTAAAAATACAAAATTAACCAGGCGTGGTGGCACATGCCTGTACCAGCTACTTGGGAGGCTGAGGCAGGAGAATCACTTGAACCAGGGAGGTGGAGGTTGCAGTGAGCCGAGATCATGCCACTTCACTCCAGCCTGGACGACAGAGTGAGACTCTGTCTCAAAAAATAAAAATTACCTACACTCCAACCTGGGTGACAGGGTGAGACTTTGCCTAAAAAACAAAAATAAACTATTCATATAAAAACACATATTGATATATATGTATTGAATATACATGAGCACATACACACACACGTGTGTCCTTATATCTATTATTCTGCATTTTGCTTTTCTTTCTTTCTTAAACTTGTTCTTGAATCTTTCAAACGTACGGAAGAATATATATAAGAAATCAACAGTCAATAAATAGGAACATAAACTCAAATGGTCAATAAACATATGAAAATATTCTCAATTTTATTGTAATTATGAAAATGCACATTCAAACCACACTAAGAAGATACTGTACATCTATCCGACTCAAAAGTTTAACAGTCTGACAAAGGGAGGATGTAAAGCAAAGGAAATGTTAACATAGTGCTGATTTGAGTAAAAGTTAGGACAACCACTTTGGAGAAGTAGGCAATATCGAACGTATTAGTCAGTCATTCCCATAATGCTATGTTAAAAAAAAAAAAACCACCCCAGATAAGCAAAGATTTGGCTGGGCATGGTGGCTCATGCCTGTAATCCCAGCACTTTGGGAGGCCAAGGTGGGCAGATCACTTGAGGTCAGGAGTTTGAGACCTACCTGGCCAACATGGTGAAACCCTATTTCTACTAAAAATACAATACCTCCCCCAGCTGTCTCCACCACACTATCAATCTCACTCACTCTTTCCTAGCTGTTTCTAATCCTTCTTTAACAAACAATTGGCCGGGCACGGTGGCTCACGCCTGTAATCCCAGCACTTTGGGAGGCCGAGGCGGGCCGATCACGAGGTCAGGAGATCCAGACCATCCTGGCTAACACAGTGAAACCCCGTCTCTACTAAAAATACAAAAAATTAGCCGGGCGTGGTGGTGGGCGCCTGTAGTCCCAGCTACTCGGGAGGCTGAGGCAGGAGAATGGCGTGAACCCCGGGGGGCGGAGCCTGCAGTGAGCCGAGATCGCGCCACTGCACTCCAGCCTGGGCGATAGCGAGACTCTGTCTCAAAAAAAGAAAAAAAAAAAAACAATTGCTGGCTTTGCATTTCTCTTTCCTCCAAAATCGCTGAGACCTCGACTTACTCACTGCTAAAAAAAAAAAAAGGGATTCTGTATATTTTTAAATGAAGAGTGTTGTTTTCACCTAAATCAATCTGGCCTTGTGTATGCAACATAAAAAAAACTCTGTCAAGGATAGAGCCCAAAAACTCACCAACGAAGCAAGTAATTACGCTGAACCCCCTTGGGCACTCTCTAATTGGATGTCCTGTGTCCTCCCAATTCTTAGTGCTTTAATACCTGTTTTTCTCTTTCTCTTAATTCAGACCTTGTATCTACCGTTTAGTTTCTCAGTTCATACAAAACCACATCCAGGCTATCACTAATCATTCTATTCGACAAATGCTCCTTTTAACAACCCCACAATATCGCCCCTTGCCACAAAATCTTCCTTCAGCTTAATCTCTCCCACTCTAGGTTCCCACGCCGCCCCTAATCCTGCTAGAAGCAGCCCTGAGGAATGTCACCCATTATCTCTCCATACCACCCCCACAAAATTTTCGCCGCCCCAACACTTTTGTTTTATTTTCCTTATTAATATAAGAAGACAGGAATGTCAGGCCTCTAAGCCCAAGCTAAGCCATCATATCCCCTGTGACCTGCACATATATCCAGATGGCTTGAAGTAACTGAAGAATCACAAAAGAAGTGAAAATGGCCGGTTCCTGCCTTAACTGATGACATTACCTTGTGAAATTCCTTCTCCTGGCTCAGATACTCCCCCACTGAGCACCTTGTGACCCCCTCGCCCCAGCCCGCCAGAGAACAACCCCCTTTGACTGTAATTTTCCACTACCTACCCAAATCCTATAAAACAGCCCCACCCCTATCTCCCTTCCCTGACTATCTTTTCAGACTCAGCCCGCCTGCACCCGGGTGGAGTAAACAGCCTTGTTGCACACACAAAGCCTGTTTGGTGGTCTCTTTACACGGACGTGCATGACATGTATGTTTTTGTTTAACTTGTGGACAAAGACTTATGGATAAGTGCAAAAATAAATCCTCTTTTGCAACCCAGAACTCATTGTTCAGTATGCGTTTTGATACATATAAGGAGGGATATTATACCTGAGACAGTTAACTGATGGGAGTATTGATAGCCATAAAGGTTGGTTCCAGGCCAGGCACAGTGGCTCAAGCTTGCAATCCCCACACCGAGGTGGGAGTATAGCTTAAAGCCAGCAGTTCAAGACCAACCTGGGCAAGAAAGTAACAAATACATCATCTCTACAAAAATTTAAAAATTACCTGAGTATTGGGGCATGTGTCTGTGGTTGCAGCTACTCAGGAAGGGGAGGCTGAGGCAAGAGGATTGAGCCTGGGAGTTGGAGGCTGCACTGAGCCTTGAATGGCACCACTGTACTCCAGCCTGGGTAACAGGCTTTTTTTTATTAAGACAGACCCTGTCTCTTTTTTTTTTTTTTTTTTTTTGAGATGGAGTCTCACTCTGTCACCCAGGCTGGAGTGCAGTGGTATGATCTCGGCTCACTGCAAGCTCCGCCTCCTGGGTTCACGTCATTCTCCTGCCTCAGCCTCTCGAGTAACTGGGACTACAGGTGCCCGCCACCATGCCTGGCTAATTTTTTGTATTTTTTAGTAGAGACAGGGTTTCACCGTGTTAGCCAGGATGGTCTCGATCTCCTGACCTCGTGATCCACCCGCCTCGGCCTCCCAAAGTGCTGGGATTACAGGCTTGAGCCACCGCACCTGGCTCAGACCATGTCTCTTAATAAAAAAAATTGATTCTAGGACTGTAGAAGAGGTAGTTAAACAGCATGGGATATGGGGAAATCCTCAGCAGTATTAATTTTGCATTCCAATTTCATATTGACTTGATACATACGATGGCTTTTTGTTTTAAAGGCTTTTATCTTGATGATGTCTGGAGTTAAAGGTATTGGCATATTCCACACATCTGTACTATTCTTAAGTGTGATCACTTAGGAATGAATATGATTTGAACTCATTCATGTTAATAGAGGGGTATCAAATTGAGAACCAGGCAGATCTACCACCTACAGTAAAAAGGACCCTAAAGTAAATTGATTAAAGAAATTAGATCCCGGGCTGGGTGCGGTGGCTCACTCCCAGCACTTTGGGAGGCCGAGGTGGGTGGATCACAAGGTCAGGAGTTCAAGACCAGCCTGGCCAAGATGGTGAAACCCCATCTCTACTAAAAAAAATACAAAAAAATTAGCCTGGCGTAGTGGTGGGCACCTGTAATCCCAGCCACTCGGGAGGCTGAGGCAGAGAATTGCTTGAACCCGGGAGGCGGAGCTTGCAGTGAGCCAAGATTGCGCCACTACACTCCAGCCTGGGCGACAGAGCGAGACTCGTCTCAAAAAAAAAAAAAAAAGAAAAAAGAAATTAGATCCCAAAGATTCTTGGTAAATTTTGAAGTCTTCATCAGTATAACCATATTAAAAGGAGATAACAGAAGCCAAAATAAAAGAATTATGGGCTGACAGGACAACTGGATTAAAATATGCATCAGTTTTATTAAAAAGGGCTAACTTGAAGATAAATCTTTTGACTCCAGCTCTTTAGAGGATCTAAAGTGACCTTGTTGGACAGTGGAAGAAATCACAACGTGGAATTCCTTGAATAAAAATTATTAACTTTAAATTAAAGAAAAGAAAAAAGTGAAAAGAGACTCTACAAAGCAGAAAAAAACATTTGCAATAGTACATTCTACAAAGGTCTTGTATCTATAACGTATGAAGAACTGCTACAAATCAATAAGATAGAGACAAAAATGAAAATAAAAAATGGGCAAAGACATGAAGAGGCACTTTACAAAAGAGGATATTCAAGTGGTCAATAAGCATATAAAAGTTATTCATCAAAGAAATAAGTTGAAATTAAAAAGATGGAAAACGATACCATGCACACAGCAAAAGAGAACTACAGTAGCTATAGTAGGATCAAAGTAGACATTAATGCAAAAAAATTACTAGATACAGGGCATTTTTTATGAGAGAAGGGTCAATCCATCAGGAAAATATAACAATTATACATGCATAATTACCTAAAACTGAGCCCCAAAATGCATGAAGCAAAACCTGACAGAACTGAATGTAGAAATGGACAATTCAATGATAGTCAAACTTAAATACCACACTTTCCATAATGAGTAAAACAACTAGACAGAAAATTAGTGAGGAAATAGATGACTAAAACAATACTGTTTATCAACCAGACCTGACAGACATATATAGGACATTCCATTGCAAAGCAGCACAATACACATTTCCCTCAAGGGCACATGGAACATTCTCCAGGATAGACCATATTTTAGGCCATAAAACAAGTCTCAATGAATTTTAAAAGATGAAAATTATATAAGGTATGTCTTTGTCAATGGAATGAAATTAGAAATAATAACATAAGAAAATTTGACAAATTACCAAATTTGTAAAAATTAAACAACATGTTCCTAAGTAAACAGTGGATCAAAGAAGAAATCCCAACAGCAATTCAAAAATACTTTGAAGTGAATGAAAACAAGCACACAACATACCAAAACTTAGAGGATGCAGCAAAACTAGTGCTCAGAGGGAAATGTATACCTGTAAACACCTTCATTGGAAAAGAAGAAAGATCTCAGATCAGTAACCTAACCTTTTACCTTAAGAAACAAGAAAAAGAAGAGCAAACTAAATCCAAAGCATGAAGAAGGAAGTAAATAAAGAATGGAAATAAGGCCGGGCACGGTGGCTCAAGCCTGTAATCCCAGCACTTTGGGAGGCCGAGGCAGGCGGATCACAAGGTCAGGAGATCGAGACCATCCTGGCTAACACGGTGAAACCCCATCTCTACTAAAAATACAAAAAATTAGCTGGGCGTGGTGGTGGGCGCCTGTAGTCCCAGCTGCTCGGGAGGCTGAGGCAGGAGAATGGTGTGAACCTGGGAGGCGGAGCTTGCTGTGAGCTGAGATCGCGCCACTGCACTCCAGCCTGGGTGACAGAGCAAGACTCCGTCTCAAAAAAAAAAAAAAAAAGAATGGAAATAAATAGATAATAGAAAAACAATAGAGAAGGTCAACTAAGCCAAAAATTCGTTCTTTGAAAAGATCAACAAAATATGACAAGTCTTTAGATAGACTGATAAAACAAAAAGAAAGAAGACTCAAATTTCTCAAATCAGGAGTGGAAGAGGAGACATTACATTGATCTTACAGAAATAACAAGGATATAAGAGAATACTATGATTAGTGTGCCAACAAATTAGATAACTGAGATGAAATAGACAAATTCCTAAAAATACACAAACTGTAAAAATGGGCTCAAGAAAATTTCAGTAGACCTATAACTAGTGAAAAGAATTAGTAATCCAAAACTACCCACAAAGGAAGCCCAAGCACAGATGGCTTTACTGCTAGATTCTGCCAAACCTTTAAAGAGGAATTAACACTAGTCCTTCTTAAATGCTGTCAAAAAATAGAAGAGGGGATACTTCCTAAATTATTCTATGAGGTCAGTATTGCTCTGATAACAAAGCCAAAGATATTACAAGGAAAGAAAACTACAGACCAGTATCCCTTATGAACACGGGTGCAAAATTCCTCAATACTGGAAAATCAAAGCCAGCATCATATAAAAAGGATTACATGCCATGACCAATCAATTTATCCCACAAATGCAAGGTTTGTTCAACATATGAAAGTGAATCAGGCTGGGCATGGTGGCTCACACTTGTAATCCCAGTACTTTGGGAGGCCAAGGAGGGTGGATCACCTGAGGTCAGGAGTTCGAGACCAGCCTGGCAAACATGGTGAAACGCCATCTCTACTAAAAATACAAAAATTAGACGGACATGGTGCTTCACGCCTGTAGTCCCAGCTACTAGGTAGTCTGAGGCATGAGAATAGCTTGAACCCGGGAGGCAGAGATCGTGCCATTGCACCCCAGCCTGGGCAACAGAGTGAGACTTGGTCTCAAAAAATAAAAAAAATAAAAAATAAAAAATAAATAAATAAAGTTAATCAATGGAAGGCACCAAATTAACAGAGTAAAAGAAAATCACAAGATAATCTTAATTGACACAGAAAAAAAATTTGACAAAAACCAATAAAGGGCATCTGTGAAAAACCCTCATCCAATGCCATACTTAATGATTAAAGACTGAAAGCTTTTCCCCTAAGATCAGGAACAAAACAAGGATGTTTTCTCTCATCATTTCTATTCAACATTGTACTGGATGTTCCAGCCAGGGCAATTAGGCAAGCAAAAGAAATAAAAGCAATCAAGATTGGAAAGGAGAAAGTAAATTTCTATTTGAGGTGTCATGATCTTGTACATAGAAAACTCTAAAGAATCTGCAAACGAACTATGAGAGTTGATGAACAATTTAATCAACATTTTCTCTCTACACCATAGACATACTACGTTTTGTTGTCTCAGTTTCTCACCAGCTATGAAGAGTTTTGATAAAGATAGACCTGTATTACTTATTTTAAAATTCTTTGGTCCCATTCCTGATTTCCTGGACTGGAATCTCACTACCAATAATGATATGCAATATATAAAACTGTTAACACCAAAAGTTGGAAATGGATTAGAAAGAGGCAAGACTGGGTAGTGGAATTATTGGATGGGTGGTTTATATTTTGTTGTTATATTTTTCTAATTTTCCATGCTGAACATACAGTCCTTTTACACTAAGAAAAATCTTAATAGGTTTTTGGTTAAGAAACTTATGACACATAACACATAATATGCAGTGAATACATTTTTGTTTTGGTTTGTTTTGTTTGTTTTTTTGAGACAGGGTCTTACTCTGTCACCTAGGCTAGAAGTGCAGTGGCACGATCACAGCCCACTGCAGCCTTGACCTCCCGGGCTCAAGCTAACCTCCCACCTCGGCCTCCTGAGCAGCTGGGACCATAGGCATGCACCACCATGCCCGGCTAATTTTTTTTTTTTTTTTTGTATTTTTAGTAGAGACGGGGTTTCACCATGGTCTCGATCTCCTGACCTCGTGATCCGCCCGCCTCGGCCTCCCAAAGTGCTGGGATTACAAGCGTGAGCCACCGCGCCCGGCCTCTCTGGCTAATTTTTTTTTTATTTTTTGTAGAGACAGGGTCTCCCTGTGTTGCCCAGGCAGTGAGAGAGAAGACCCAGGTCTCTGCATTTTTAATACTGAAGCTTGAGAACCAGGGAAAACTGGAGAGCCCAAGGAAGCCTGCCCCACACTGAAGGCCTAGTTCCACTCCATCCCCACCCCAGCACTAATCCATTTTGCTGTAGCATTTTCAGATCAAGGCTAGGATGAAAAATTGAGAGACTTTGTGTATTGTGTCAGCCTTGATATGGGGGAAGAAAAAGAGAGTCCCTTCTCTAAGCCTTGGCAGAACATGCCTTTCCCAGTGGGTTGTGTCTTTGTTTGAGCTGAAAGTTCATCTTTGTTCTTGTCTCTCATTTTGGCTCCTTTCCAATATAAAAGAATTCAAATGTTTTGCCTGATCTTTTTTTAAGTCATCCTTGTCAAGTTGGAGTATTCAGTTTCACAGGTTTTGTTTGTTTGATTGATTTTTGTTTTTTGAAGTTGAAGTAAAGTAGTCTTTGCTTTATATATTTTTTTATTGCAACATCGATTGCTTCCATATGCAAATTTTTACTTTGAAAGCATTTTTAGTTCCAGCATTATCTACAGTTCAGAATTTAGCTGTTAATCAAATTCCTCAACTGGGCAACTAAACTGACATAAAGAAAGCCAAGCGGTAACGTTGTTGCTTTCTGCTTTGCAATATTTTTCTAAATTAGTAAATGAAGCTGGTGGTAGAGGGGTGGGGGAATGGGAGGGGCAGGAGGATGAATGGAGGTAGGGAGGTGGGATGATAATGGCTCTCTACCTTTAGCAAACACTTACAGGTATAAATACTACATATGTTTTGACTAACTGAGTGTCTAACAAGTCCTCAAAGTATAGACTATGCCACCAAAAACCAAAATGATGTACTGAAATTAATTTTCAATTATAATGAATTATGTCTTGTTATAGGGCCCTATAAAAGATGATCCCAAATCATCTTGAATCTGCCTGCCAGTGTCAAACCTAATGCAGTTAGGGTCACATTAGCATAGAAGGACACTTTGTTCTGATTAGAAAAGGTACTTCCTCTGAGGGGAACTTCACACACCGGGGCCTGTTGTGGGGTTGGGGGAGGGGGGTGGGATAGCATTAGAAGACATACCTAATGTGAATGACGAGTTAATGGGTGCAGCACACCAACATGGCACATGTATACATATGTAACAAACCTGCACGTTGTGCACATGTACCCTAGAACTTAAAATATAATAATAATAAATATATATATTATATATATATATATATATATATATATATATATATATATACATAAAAAGAAAAGGTACTTCCTCTGGGCAGGCAGATTCGAAAATGGCACCTCTTCCTCTGGGTGATGAAGCCTAGAGTTAGGGCACTTGGCTTGGCATGCAGAACCCGGGCAGGTTTTCAGTCTTTTCTTGTGCCCTCTCTGGTGTGTGCGTGACCTTGTGTGAGGCCCTGCTGTGTGTGGAGGCCTCAGAAGAAGGACAATATGGCATGTTTTCCCAGGATGTCCCTTCATCCATGAACTAACTCTGTGGGGGGCACTGGGCAAGCATTAAAGTCCAGGGACTCATTTATTCCATGATTAACAGGGCAGAGGCCTTTACCCAGCTGGGCAGGAAAAGGACCTGCTCCGCCTGTCTTGGATCTGTCCCCACCCTTTGATCACGGATACCTTAGCTCTTGAGAACTGCATATTTGGCACAAACATCTCCATCTAAACCCCTGCTCTAAGAGACTTGACAAAACGCTGACATTGCTTTAGCATCCTAAGGCCATGTGCCTGGGATGACCTGGTCCACCTTGAGTTCCAGTCTGGCAAAGCTCAAGGCTGCCAAAAGAATTTACCATTTGTTCCAGCAACACCTGGTCATGGACTCTTCACATCCCTTTCTCAGAGCATTTATTTGAAAAAACTCTCTTTGTCTCTTTGAGATGGATGTGTATTTTCTACAGCTCAGGAGTGTCTTTGTCAAGGACCTGAAAACCCATTCCTTTGAATGTTATGAAGAAGGATAAGGCCTCTGTCTCCCAGACTCTGAGGGAGGGTAGAAGCCTAACTTGGGTAAATGCCAGTTGGCAGAACTAGATGGCTTAATTACGTGGATATTGACCCTACCTCACATCCCCACTTTTTGTAATGTTTCACTTCTGTGACGCTACAGGGGCCAGGCTCGCTCCTCTTCCCTACTCCCCCATTTTCCAAGACACCTCTGTGCAACTCGCAGTTGAACTTAGCTGTTTCCCCTACCACAGTTAATTACTGAATAAAATCTGTCTTTGCTGTCTTCAACTAGTGTCCAGCTTTATCTTTTATTTATTTATTTATTTATTTATTTATGAGATGGAGTTTTGCTGTTGTTGCCCAGGCTGGAGTGCAATGGTGTGATCTCGGCTTACTGCAACATCTGCCTCCCAGGTTCAAGCAATTCTCCTGCCTCAGCCTCCTGAGTAGTTGGGATTATAGGCGTGAGACACCACGCCCAGCTAATTTTTTGTATTTTTAGCGGAGATGGGGTTTCACCATGTTGGCCAGGCTGGTCTCGAACTCCTGACCTCAGTGATCCACCCACCTAGGCTGGCCAAAGTTCTGGGATTACAGGCGTGAGCCACTACACCTGGCCCTAGCTTTATCTTTGACAGTTCTTCTAACAAGTCCTTATCCTGCATCTTTCTATAAAGTAATATAACCTGCTATAACTTAAAGTTATAGCACACATATTGTACCATGTTGGTACCTAGTTTCTCCAAGTATAATATTTGATCACTGGGCTGGGCATGGTGGTTCACACCTGTAATCCCAGCACTTTGGGAGGCCAAGGTGGGAGGATCCCTTGAGCCTAGAAGTTTGAAACTAGCCTGGGCAACACAGGGAGACTCTGTCTCTACAAAAAAATAAAAAAAATTAGCTGGGCATAGTGGCGCATGCCTGTGGTCCCAGCTGCTCAGGAGGCTGAGGTGGGAGGATAGCTTGAGCCCGGGAGGTCAAGGCTGCAGTGGGCTGTGGTCGTGCCACTGCACTCTAGCCTGGGTGACAGAATAAGACCCTGTCTCAAAAAAACAAAACAAAGCAAAACAAAAATTTAATCACTGCATATTATGTGTTATGTGTTACAAGTTTCTTAACCAAAAACCTATTAAGATTTTTCTTAGTGTAAAAGGACTGTATGTTCAGCATGGAAAATGAGAAAAATATAATCAACAAAATATAAACCACCCATCCAATAATTCCACTACCCAGTCTTGCCTCTTTCTAATCCATTTCCAACTTTTGGTGTTAACATTTTTATATATTGCATATCATTATGGTCTACATATTCTGTGAATATATCTGTATGATTAAGCATAATTTTAAAAGCAAAAGTGGGATCATAATTTTTATTATTTTTTTTTATTTATTTTTTTTTTTTTTGAGACGGAGTCTTTCTCTGTCCCCCGGGCTGGAGTGCAGTGGCGCGATCTCGGCTCACTGCAAGCTCCGCCTCCCGGGTTCACGCCATTCTCCTGCCTCAGCCTCCCAAGTAGCTGGGACTACAGGCGCCCGCCAACACGCCCGGCTAATTTTTTGTATTTTTAGTAGAGACGGGGTTTCACCGTGTTAGCCAGGATGGTCTCGATCTCCTGACCTTGTGATCTGCCCGCCTCGACCTCCCAAAGTGCTGGCCAGGGATCATAATTTTTAAACAGATGCTTTTTCTACTTAACATTTTCCCATGTCATTAAATATTCTTCAGAAATGTAATTTAAAGATTACACAACATTCCATTGTATGGATGTACCAACATTTATTTAACAACTATCTTAGTGTTGGATTCCCCCTTCCTTTCCCCACTACCAATATTTTCCCATTACAGACAGTGTTGAAATAGTCTTGTAGGCAAGTCTTTGGGCTTACCCTTGGTTAATTCTTTGGATGTATTCTGAAGGGAGCATTTAACTCCACTGATGACTCACCTCTGTCTCTTGGCTTCTGTGCTATCACACTCTCCCTTGTCTCTCTGACCATGCTGTTTCTCCTGCAGGATCTTCTGTGGTCCCTATAAGATTTTGGCTGGACCTGTACTTTCCCCCCCATTCTCTCTAAGCAAGCTCACTCATTCCAAGGCTTCAGTTACCATGCCTATGCTGATATCTCCTGATCTAGATACCTTAAGTCTACATATTTCCCCTGAAGTCCTGAACATCTGACTATTTTAGATGTCCCCACTTGGATGTCTTACAAGCACATAAAAACTCAACGTAGACAAAATGGAACTCATAATTTTACTCCCTAAATCCTTATCTGTAGTGATTGCTATTTGAGTAAATAACACCATTATTTATCCAGTGGCTCAAGTCAGCAACCTGATGGTCTTGCTTGCCTTCTCTATTATATTGCTTGTTTTGCCAGACTCTGTTGATTCTACTTTCTACCTTTGAGCTCTAGAATCTATTTACTTCTCTTCATCCTCACTGTCACCTCTAGATCAGACTGTCATCTCTTTGCTAATGCAAATATGGTCCTGTCACTCTGAAATTTAAACTCCTTAAATGGTGATATAGTTTGGCTGTGTCCCCACACAAATCTCATCTTGAATTGTAACTCCCACAATTCCCACGTTTTGGGAGAAACCAGGTGGGAAGTTATTAAATTAGTGATTAACACCGCAGGTCTTTCCTGTGCTGTTCTCGTGATAGTGAATGCATCTCATGAGATCTGATGGTTTTAAAAATGGGAGTTTCACTGCACAAGCTCTCTCTTTGCCTGCTGCCATCCGTGTAAGACATGACTTGCTCCTCCTTGACTTCCACCATGACTATGAGGCCTCCCCAGCCACGTGGAACTGTAGGTCCATTAAACCTCTTTCTTTTGTAAAATGCCCAGTCTTGCGTATGTCTTTATCAGCAGTATGAAAACAAACTAATACAAATGGCTTCCTATTACCTTTGGGCCTGGGTGCATACTCCTTACCATGGCTGAACAGGATTTTTTTTAAGAATAACAGGTCCTGCCTATTTCTGCAGCTTCATTTCTTGATACCCAACACTCTGCTAAAAGCCATTGTTTCATAGGTCAACTTCTTGTTGGCTCTGCCTGTTCCATTGTTACATGATCACATCACAGTATATCTAGTATGGTGCCTGGCATAACAGACATTTCAAACGATGTGTTGAATTAATAAATGCATAAACATTGGGTGAGACAGTGTTAATATAAATATTTTCTAGAAGCTAGACATATACTGATTGAAAAACAGTATAGTTAAGTCTAGAGTCTAGTCTCCAAAATCTAGAGTATTTCAGAAGAAGAGTCCAATTCCTGTTCCACAGCCTTGGATTAATTTCTTCACTTCTGTAAGCTTCAGTTTCTTCATGCGTTAAATGAGGATCATAGTATCTACATCAAGCAGGTACTGTGGGCATTAAATAAGATAACTTAAGTATG
The DNA here is from genome assembly GCF_028878055.3 of Symphalangus syndactylus. Lineage (NCBI taxonomy): Eukaryota > Metazoa > Chordata > Mammalia > Primates > Hylobatidae > Symphalangus > Symphalangus syndactylus. The sequence continues at coordinate 26,592,955 of NC_072440.2, forward strand.
ATATTTAGTACAATGTCTAGCATATAAATGAAATCCAGCAACAATGACAATGATGATCATGATACATTGCATCCAGACAGGTGTTCCACCTTCTGCCAAACTGTTACAGTGTATAGATGTTCCAATATGCTTTGCAAGTTGCTATTAGTAATTTTATAAAATGCCCCCTGTTGTCTGCAATAATATAAGTGAAAATTTTGTATTTCTTTGATGAATAGCAATATATCTATTATTAAATATCCTTTTTTTTTTTTGAGAGTCTCACTCTGTTGACCAGGCTGGAGTGCAGTGGCGTGATCTTGGCTCACTGCAACCTCTGCCTACCGGGCACAAGTGATTCTCCTGCCTCAGCCTCCTGAGTATCTGGGATTACAGGTGCCCGCCACCACACCCAGCTAATTTTTGTATTTTTAGTAGAGATGGGGTTTCACCCTGTTGGCCAGGATGGTCTCAAACTCCTGACCTCAAGTGATCTGCCCGCCTTGGCCTCCCAAAGTGCTGGGATTACAGGTGTGAGCCACCACACCGAGCCTAGACATTTTTGTATTTGTACATTTTGGCTTTTTTTAAAAAAATGTTTCAGTCATATCATTCAGTGACATGCACATAACTTTTTTTTCTTAAGTATTTCTTTGGGTAAGTTTCCAGGAGTGGTATTATGGGAACTATATCCATATTTTCATTACTTTTGATATATATGCCAGGTTGCTGCCTATAAAACATGGACTAAATATTTTAATTTTTGAATCCCTCTCTACATCCTGATTCTTCTACTTGTTTTAACTAAAAATGCAAAATTTAGTTACACTTTTCTGTGTATTTGGTTTTTTTTTCAAATTTTATTTTAGATTCAGAGGGTATATGTACAGGTTCATTATGTGGGTAAATTGCATGATACTGACGTATGGGGTACAAATGATTCTGTCACTCAGGTACTGAGTATTGTACTCAATAGTTAGTTTTCCAACCCTTGCTCCCTCTCTCTCTCCCCCCACAAGTCCCCAGTTTCTATTGTTGCCATTTTTATGTCCATGAGTACCTAATGGTTAGCTTCCACTTGTAAGTGAGAATATGTGGTATTTGGTTTTCTTTTTTTCTTTTTTTTTGAGACTGAGTCTTGCTCTGTCACCCAGGCT